>NC_050191.1:9432668-9807668 GCF_008315115.2 Sander lucioperca
AAAAGTCATAGTATAGTGTCATAAAAATGTCATAAATGTCACCTCAACTTAAAATATAACGTGTTAATTAGTGAATTTCGAGGTGCTGGTAGGTTGCCTTTGTACAGAGCCAGACTAGCTGGTTCCCCTTGTGTCCAGTCTTTATGCTAAGCTAAGTGGCTGTTAGCTGTAGCTTCATATTTAGTGCAGACATGAGTGGTATCAATCCTCTCTTCTAACACTCCCAAAAAAACAAAAACAAAAACAAATTTCCCAAAATGTCAAACTTAAATATATTTCAGTTCTCAAATAACACATGCTGATTAGACTCACCTTTCTCTGGAACTGCACTCTCCTCGTCAGTGACACTGACAGACTGGTTTCCTGAAACACCCGAGACTGGTTTCTGTAAACTGAGCAGCTGGTCCAGCTCTTCATCACCATCCTCATCCACCGGCGGCTCTGCAGCGCTCGAGGAAACCTGCGAGTCTGAGCCCGAAGCTGGGTTTGAAGCCATGGAGACTTTCTGGTTGGTGCTGAGGACTTTTAAAGGTGCAGACGGAGGAGTGAATGTGGCTGTTTTGGGCACCTCCTGTTTAGGTGCGATGGTCATAGTGGGCAGCTCTACTGGAGTAGAGACCTGAAACAGGATTAGCGTAAAAATAAATAAAACACAGAGCATGTAGTGAGTTTATCAACATTAGGGCTGGGCGATACGGAGAAAATCAGATATCACAATATTCTTGACCAAATACATCGATATCGCGACGATATTGTAGGGTTGACAATTTCTGTTTTCACAAAATATTTTCTACAATTACATTTGAGATAAATAATCATCAACAATGTGTTTCGAGGGAAATTATTGAGAGAGAAAAAATTCCAGCTATATACTGACTGTTTACATGCACAAAAATAGTGTGATGTTAAAAGAAATCTGTAATTTTTCAAATTATATTCCCTCAGAATGTTTCACAACAGATTTTCTGAGAAAATTGAGTTAGTATGTGCTTGTTATTATCAATTTAGACAACGTAATTGTAGATCACGATATCTCGATATATGATTTCATCACGATATGATTCCATTGAAAGATGAAAAATCATATTGAATTATTGCCCAGCGCTAAAAAAAAACATTTAAAACCTGCAACCAAAGTCCAAAATTAGTTAGACCAGTTTTTAATTTTAGTTCTTACAGTAAAGATGCAGACAAACAGCCTACCTGATGCAGCTCAGCCTCCAGGTTGAGTCTCTGATGGAGGGGCAATTGTTGAAGGATCTGAGCGAGGGCTGGGAGGTCCACAAACACGCCAGACATCTAGAGAGCATCCAAGAAAACAATCTGTAAAAGCAGCCACTGCAGTTCAATGTGTCTCAAACTAAAGTAATCCACACAATTTAGAGAACACTGACTGAGAATTTAAAATCTACAGCCACATTTTAAGCCCACAGGATATTCATCAGAGTATAAATTCAAAAGTCAAACTATAATTTCAGTATTGGGGGATCTATTCTGTGTACGGGGACAGGGTTCAACGTTAAGGTTTTTTTTTCCACTTGTCACAGTGAAAATTTGTTTTACTTGCCCCAAAGTCAATTTAACTGGCCCCTATAAAAATGTTTTGTGTCGTTTTTGTTTTTTTACTTCAAAAGCGCCAAAAAAAGTAAAAAGAAAACATCAAAATGTCAAACTTCGGGAGAAAAATGTCAAAAAGCGTTAAAAAAAAAACAAATTGTCGAAAGCATCAGAAAATAAATGTTGCAAAAAGCTTCAGAAACATCTAATCTAATTGCAATTTTTCTGCCAGATATTGCGATTATGGTTCGATACGCAATAAAAAAAAAAAAAAAGGTTCAGCTAAAGTTCAATATTCATTGTGTAACAGATAAAACATGTCATGGAGCATTACAACACGAGACACCATCAACACGGCTCTATATTGTTGTGCAAGGATGAGAACATAGATATGTATCGCCAGCAATAAGTGTTTTTCTTTTAATAGGCATGGAACATTAAACAGTCAAACTGAACATTTATCACAAAAGCTAAAATTATAATAAGAATAACAATTCCAATAAAAAATAAAAGTACTTTCCTGTAAACTGAAACTTCTGATACACCTCAGTTCAATAGCAGCATCTACATATTGCACCTTCTTCTTCATGTTAAATAAAGTAATACAAAACAAAGGAAAAATCCACTAAAAATAGAACATTTCTGTAAACAATCTGTGATATGTAACATTCCAGCATGCATATTGTGAAAGAACAGTAAATATAATAAAAAGAAGAATACAAATTGTTAAACCTAATGTTATGCCAAACATTCATCTTAATATTCATATCACGGTCTTCACGATTAGCTAATTGCATTCTTTCATATCGCGATTTCGATTTGAAAACGATTAATCCTTCAGCCCCAATAGTCAGTAGGATTCATCCTCTGGGAAACATGAATTTCTGTACAAAATTTGGTGCCAATCTATCTGATAGTTGTTGATATATTTTCAGTGTGGCCTAAAGTGGTGGACCCAACGACAAACAGACTTGTCGCTAGCGAGCTAACAATGCTACATTAGCTCTTTCTGCTTTTTTAACTGTTGTGCATTTTAAATCCAGACGTAATGCCTGTTTGAGGGATTCGTACTTGAAAAGTAGGTTAAATCCATGAAAGACAAAGAAACGATGCAGAATGCTGCAGATTGGGTAGAATATAGATTTACCTGACTGGCTGCAGATGAGTCCATCTCCCAGTCCTTTTCTTCTGAAAACCGGAATTGAGTGAACGAATCCCCTGAGAAAGACACACAGGAACAGGGTTTGACATATAGCCACTGCAGTCAACGTCCTGCAGGACTGCTGTCTGTTTTAGTTACAATCAAAACAACACTTATCTCCCTTAGTTTATTCTTTTCTCTCAAGTACAAAGACAACTCCAGGCTCATGTAATCCGAGTGGCCTTCACACCAAACCTTCAAATGTCTGAAATGCCAAAGCAACGTTTCGCTGTAAAGCAGTCAACAGCTTTGTGTAAACTGTTGATCAGTGTGAGAGTGAAAGCAGGGCGAACATGTGACAGCACTTTGCTTTCAAAACATCAACTGGCTAAGGGCCTTCGTAACTACAAGGGCACTGAGGCTGTATTATTAATAAGCGCAAACAGCAGCAGCGCCACACGTTCGGAGACATTTGTTTATCAAATGAGAAAACTGTCCAGAGGAAACTTGTGTTTGGTACAGAGGGAAACCATGTATGAGGAGTGCTGAGTCAAAACACAACACATCCAGTACAAACTGCTCAACAAGGATGCACCGCAGAACCATAAAACTGAAACTCACACCAAAAAATTACAAGGAATCACAAAATGCCCCAAGAGATTGTTTGAAATGTATTGTTCCCTCCAATATTAAACCAGGCTGTAGCTTCACATTTGAAGTACAATACTGTATGTCAAAAATGTACATACAGTATGAATAAGTCTCCTGCAGGATTCCTTCTAGTGCCACAGTAAGCAATTTTCACAGCCAGTAAAATACTGTTAAAAGAAAATGTATTTAATAACCAGCAACATACAGAATTTAAGGATGGGGATGAGGATGTGCTATTCTCACTTGCTTGAATCAAAGCATGCTGATGCTGAACAGTGTGCACGTCTGGCAGCTTTGTTACAAGCACAGCAGACTGTCACAGACAGATGGACGGTCAGTGGGAGACCTGGTGGAGTGGCTGCAGTCAGGCACAGCCTCTCGTTTTGTTACATTAAAAAGACACTCGGACCTTTCAGGTGGGGACGCTGAGCACCATCTGCGGCTGTCCTTGATTGCCTGGCTCTACAGAAAGTAGGGTCAAGAAGAAGAGGCTGCAAGAGGGCCGAATCCCTGCTGTCAAACAGGCAGAGAAAAGATAATTTATGAATAGAAGCATTATCGAGGTTACAATGACTGTGAGGCAGGCGGATAAGGGAAGGGAATGGGAATGTCAGCTTTATGCGACGGCTAAGGGGTTGGATGACTTTATGTTGGGGCACAAAGGTGTCTGTTATGGGGAATCATTTTTCATCCTCACAGGGAAGGATTTGAGCATATAAAACCTGGATTTGGTGGACGTGAAATCAAAATCTTAAACCTAATTCACAAGACAGGTGTTATCGTAAGCAGATCAAACATCGTTTGCTTACAATGTCCTGAGCATCTCCCCTTCAAATAAGGAACCAGAGAACCATTAAAGATCCAATCAGGTGAACACGATTAGGGTTGGGCATCGTTTGGATTCTAACGATTCCAAATGCGATTCTTCCTTTCGATTCCGGTTGTTATCGATTCTCGATTCCGATTCTTTGAGGGGTGGAATTGAAACGGGTCACATGCTTATTTCACAAATAAGTTTTATTTTGATTCAATGGTGGGTTGCCGTTTTACCGGGCTTTTTCCAACGTAAAAAAAAGCCACACTAGAGCACTGCTTACTGTGCTCCATGGCTGCAACACAACAAGCGCCTGGCCGCTATAGAAACCAAAACTTGCGCATGTTAAATTTGAAACCAAATCCTAAAACGATTCCAATAAAGAAACGATTCCACTGGAATCGTAATTTTTTTAACGATTCTAAGTAGGAATCGGTTCTCGATGCCCCAACCCTAAACATGATGAGGCCTGTTGAAGTAAAATTAAACTCAAATGTCACAATTGCTTTATAAACACTACCACCTACCTGTTTGATAGTATGTTACCAAAGAAATATTGGCTAATTAAAGCTTTAATTAGCTTTATAAAGATTTCGTCTTTACATACACTTCTGAGGCACTAATATATTTATTTTATTAGAGCAGTGGTTTCCCATCTTGGCTTGTGATCTTTTAACACAATGCAAAACATCTACACAGGTTGCATGTGTCTATGAATTGTTCAACCAAGAGTAAAGTTCCCTTTTCAGATTGGTTCATTTGAATCGTTTTTAGACTCCTGAAGAGGTAAAAATATCCAATATTCAATTTTTTTAAAAGCATAGATTAGAGAAAAGACAGAAAACTAATTTAGAAATGGTTATCACCTCTATCTGGTTACCCATGGTAACCCACCCCCCCAAATTGGAACTTACAACCATTAAAGAAAGGTACAATAACTGCTGCCAGAGCAGTTTTTCCTCACAAATATGCACAAATCCAAATTAATACCAAGAAATGTTAGAACAGAAATGCCAAAAATATGTTTGAGGTGATTTAGAAACGGCATCAGTATAACAGAGTTTGTCCACAAGTATATTATAACTGTAAAATGTCTCAATCATACAATATATCTTGGTGACAAACAAGTAATAACAAATTTTAAGAACACTTATAAAATTGATGTTATGTATATATGTATATATATATATATATATATATATATATATATCAGATTTTCTTTAAACTATATATTATTATGTCTATACAGACCTTAAAAGTTCCTTATTGGTCAGACTATAATCAAAAGATGAGAACTGAACCCAAGGGGGTAAATTAAATTAAATGGGTTACGTACTACAGCGGCGCAAGAAATAGACCAGACAAAGATAGAAAAAAGATAACGCAAAAGAGAACTTAAGTGGACCTGCACCATAAATCAATATAGAAAGCTAAATACAGATGTGAACAGGCAGAGCAAAGTAAACAACTGAAAATAGAGAGAGAGAAAAATCGATAAATGAAACTCATCTAGTATCTTATTGAGTGTCTCCCATTTGATGAGGTATTGTGACCTAAAGATTATGTCTATAGGCTCTGACACAACAACTCAACGGACGACCTTCGGCAGAAAAGGCAGTCGGACTGATCAGCCTCCCCGAGTTGGTCAAAAAAAGTGCCTCGGAACACATCGAAGCGACGCCGACTTGAGCGTACGCTCTGTGCGTGCGCGAGGCGTAATATGTCTCGCGCAAAAATGAAAGACTGAAAAACAGAACTATTTTGGTACAAACATTTACTTGCCATGTGGCAGATAGCCATATAAATAGATATAATTTATTAATTATATATTATTTAAATTTAATATTTAGTGTTTAATAAATAATTGTTAAATGTAGTACAGTGTGTAGTCTATCGCACAAACACTCCCGGAATGCTGCAAACATTTGAATTACCTGGGAGAACATATGTGTCACAAATGGCAATTCCACAACTGTACAACAGCGTGAAAGACAACATACTAAAGGAGATCAAAGACATATTGTGGATATTTAAAATGTCTTCCAGTTCCAGTGTTAAATATTCTTTAGAAATAAAAGTGTATTGATCTTTGAAAAGGTGTACCTGCATTATTATGCCATTATCATTATATTAGATGAAAATGGTCTCGGAACGACAATATTATCGTTTATCGCAATAATTTCTGGGACAATTTATCGTCCAGCAAAATTTGTTATCGTGACAGGCCTACAAACGTCATCAAGCACAACATAGTTTCAGAAATATAATTGTTCCGAGAATGCAAACTAGGACCTGATCAATGTATCCTCTAGGCTGACATTATTGCAATATCACAAACATATTGGTATCTACATTAACTGTACTGTATGTTGGCAGATGACAAATTACAGCAATAAAATTATTTGTAGGCTGCAGTTTTTTTATATTTGCCCTTCATCTTTATGAACAAATGTTGTTTGTATTGTTATTATATTACGATACTTAGATTTCAAAATCAATGTATTGTTGTCCGATTCACATTGTTCTCAAATATCGGTTCTAAAAATCCAGTTCTTCTATTTCCTCTCATGGAAACAGAATGATGCATTAAAGAGTCACTTTAACATTTAGGCAATAGTTTGCGATTCATCATGAAGTGCAGGAAAACCTGTATAATCATGTCATTCAAATGTTATTATGTCCACTCCGGTGTTAATGGAACAACTCCAGGATTCAGTGTGAGACTTCCCCTGGGGGTTCATCCCTCTTGTTGTTGTTGTTGTTGTTGTTGTTGACAGACCTAACTTGAACAACTCTGTGTTAAAAGGAAAATATGCATCGAGTTGAAATTTCCCTTCAACAGTTGCCTATCACTCTCATGTTCACTCTTTTTTCCAACTCCTGCTCCTCTCTGGTTAATATCTTCCCAGACCCTAATCCTCCTCTTCCTCTTCCTCATCCACTGTCTCCTTCAGTCTGTCTCCAACACACAGAACCGCTGACACCGTAAACTGCCTCCCTCCTACACCTCACAGTCCAGCACAGCCCCTGATCTGTGTCCATGGAAATACCATCCCAGGTAGTTCAGAGAGCGCTGACACAACCATGGCAACAGCTGCCAGTGAGGATGAGAGACTTCTGTCCAAGCTTCAGAAGACAGAGACAGAAAGAGGAGGAGGGGTGTGTGTGAAGAAGAGGGCAATGAAGAAAAATGAAAGAGAGAGTGAAGCCAACTCTTCATTCTTGCTCGTCCAAACAGATGTGAGACTTAAATCCCTTCTCTGCTCTGGGCTGACGCTGTTTAAAGTGCATAGTTAGACCTGAAACCACACGTCAACAAGCTGTGTGAAAAACAGGCCATGCTCCTCTATGATTGGTCTTGATGTCAGCTAGAGCTGCAATTTATATGTATTCTTTATCGATTAAACTGGACAGGATGAGAGCAAAAATGAGGATTTATGATATGTTTTATAAGTAATTGTTCATGTCTTACACCAAACTGTAACTTTTATTCTTGTATTTTATACCCGTCTTATTCTATTCTAGCTGTTTTTATATTCTCTTTAATAGATGTTTTTAATTGTTTTTAACTGCTCTTTAGTGTTTTACGTAAAGCAAGTTGATTTGTCTTGTACTGAAATATAAATAAAGCTGCCTTGCCTTAAGGACACGGTCTAATTACGACAGAGCCCAAAGTGTTTTGTACCTAAAAACTGGCAGTTTGGGTTGACTTGTGTTTTCATTCGCGAAAATTTTGTTAATGATCTGGATAATGCTATTACAAATAAATTCACCTTAGTTCATACTGTTAACAAGTTTCCTGACCATGTTGTAAATGATAGAAATAAATATAAAAGCAGTTTCTGCAGGGGGCATGACAGAAACACTGGCTTTAGATCGATCGATTAATAATGTGGATTATAAAATGTCAGAAAACAGTCACAAATGCACAGTTTCTCAGATTCCAAGATGACATCTTAAAATTGCCTGTTCTGTCCAAATGGCAGTCCAAAACCCAAAAGATATTCAATTTACAATTATATAAAACTGTCAGAATCAGACAGGGGGCATTTAGCTTGAATAAATGACTTAAATGAAATTATTTCAGCACTAATGTCAGCAATACATGTGGACTGAAAGCTCTTTAGGTTACTTAACATAACCCCGGTTCATTGATAACAGAGTGAGGTGTTTCACGGTTGGGGTTAAGGGCTTTGCTCAAGGGCACCTCAGTGGTGGTAATGAGGGAGGGACAAGCGCTGCTCTTTCACTTTCCCCACCCAGATTTTTATCCAGCCGGTCTGGGCATTGAACCGGCGACCTCCTGGTCCCAAGCTCGCTTCTTTAACCTTTAGGATGCATTTGAGCATTAAATATTCGAATATTAAAAAAAAAAAATAACAAATGAAATTTGAATGGTATTATAGAGAAATATTGACAGCTCTAGTAGGAAGTTGGTTAAATATTACTCTGATAAGTAAATATGTCAGTAAAGCTCCCGGCGTGAATGTACACAACTGATTAAAGATCAATTCATAGCTCAAATGATTGTCTAAGTGCGTCAGTTGGGCCGGTGGACTTCAGAGTTATTCCACAGTGAATAAACACTGCATTACTCATGCTGTGTGCTAAGTGGCTTGGCTGGCATTGTGTAACTTCTGTATAATGTGGTATCCTGTCTCTTGACATCTCGCTGGCTGAAACCCACATTAACAAATGCGGCTTTTTCGCAACCCCGGCTTCGCTGAGCTATCTATGGCTCGTCCCGCTCTCATCTTTTATATTTGGGATGTGTCGTGGCCCTGCTTTTGCCTTTCTGTTCCGCTCTGTTCTTTTCCTGCTACACTCAACTCCACTCTGCTCACACCCCGCCGCTGTTCATCTTCACCCCCCCTCTCCCCTCGTTCTGCATTGTGAGACTGTCAAGCACTGGCACCGATTCAGGACAAAGATAAGACGTGCTGGATCTGGATGGCTTTGCTATGAACAACTATTATTACTTGTCTTTTTTTCTCAATGGCAACATGCACCTAAAAGGAGCAATAATGCCACCAACGTTTATACTGTGGAGTCTTCTTTTGTCCTCGATATGAGTCCTGTATTTGAGCTGAAACAAGTAGTCAATACGTCAATGGGCAGAACATTAATTTGAAACTATTGCAGGTTAAAGCTTCTTTAAAGTCTGTATTAAATTGAATGTTTGGAGCCTCAATTAGAGAAGAAGTATGAGAGCTTTAAGACAACTTACATGTGGACTGTGCTAATCAATATGGGGCTGCAACAATACATGTAATCCTACATATACATATCCTGATTGTGTTACCCTGTGTCCTGTTTGCCAGTGCATGCCAATGTTGCCCCTTTTGGTTGCAGTGCAGACAGCCACAAACACCACAAATATCAAGGGTGTACACCCTTGTTGAGTGAGCCACACCTTTAGCATACAGCTCACAGCACAGACTCGGTCCGCTCGCTGTGTAAAGCCACAGCCTGGACATGATTAGCCTTCTTTCTTAGAGTGGTGACTAGAACAGAAACAGGAGGGACATGTAAGGAGCAACAGTACCGCTGCTCATTCTCCACTAACACCTGCAGTAAAATGTTAACATTTTATCTGACTGGAAGAGTAATAAACACATTCCCCGCTCCCCCTTTCCTTCTCCATTTAGCAGTAGAGTTATGGCATCCGATCATTCAACGATTACTTCTCTTTTAAACTGGCTGTCGTGGCAGATCCTCACTTGATAAGAAGCTGGAGAAAGGCTGCTTATAAAAACTGATAGAGTGTTATTACTATTGTGACAAATCCCATCTGATAGGCACTGAGAGACGGGACGGGATGGAAAATGTTAGGAAAAGGTGGAGGGAAAGATAAGAGAGGAAAAGGTTGAAGGAAATGGAAGGAATGAAGCAAGAAAAAAAATGTTACAAAGACTTGCAGGAAACTTGTTGCGATCTATGGAGCTGATCCTCTTTCTGAGAATTACAAAACCTCCAGCATGCTCCCTGTCACGCCTTTTTAACCAAACCAATTAGCTTAACAAGGCACAGCACTGAAACCCACTATGCGTCGATAAATCACTGTCTGTGCTAATAGCAATTAAAATTCAGAGCAGGCAAAACAATAACGAGGGCTGAAGCTATTTACTCTTAACTTTTAATGGTGATTGCGTGAGGCTGTGTTTATGACAAAGTCGTAAGAGGCAGTAGCTCAGGCTCTACCTAGCTGGGATCTAATCAATCATATTCAAACAGGTGATATGGACGTCCATTTATAACTTTGCTGGATGTTATTAGGCAACAATCTGTGTTGTTTTTCAGGTTTTATATGCATTTACTGCTGAGATCAAGTGTCAAAAAGAAATATGTGGTAGCCTGGTTGGCTCAGTGGGTAGAGCAGGCACACATATACTGAGAGGTTTATGCCTTGACACAAAGGTCCAGGGTTCAAATCTGACCTGTGACGATTTCCTGCATGTCTTCCCCCTCTCTCCCCTAAGCTGTCTTATCAATTAAAGGCGGAAAAGCCCAAAAAATAATCTTAAAAAATAAATTACAAAAAATGTGTGGGGTGCATAGTCATCCTGCTAGTGGAGCATACACAGTACTTTGATCGATGTCAGTGTAATAGCCACTTCAAAACATCCAAATAATAATATGATATAATAATCGAGGGCAATGCACATAGATACAGTATTTGAAGAGTAATCCAAAAAGCATTTTAAGTGACACGTAAATTACATGACAATTAGAGACAGACTGACCTGTGTGATACATTTTATAATAAAGCGGACTTAGTGGATTGACAAGACTCCCCGGTGTCACAGTAATAACGCATAACAAACCATGCAACAAATGTAATCTTTAAACCCAATCCTTACAAACATCAATTTCAGAGCTAGGTAGCCTATTGCCATCCTTTATAGGAAACAAGCAGTTTTTTAAGCTGTTCTCTTCATGCTGTCTGACATTATCTAGCTCCAGACTAACAAAGAGACACTCATGCTACACAGCAGGCAAATCAGGTGAGAAGGAGTGTGCGCTTTAGGCTCACATGTAGCCTCCCGGCGCTGGTCTCTGTGGCTAAAATAACCATTGGCCTTGAGAGTGCCGGGACATCTGGGTCCCTCATTATAAAGATGCAAGGAGGGGCGCCTGGTTAGCTCACCTGGTTGAGCATGCGCCCCATGAACAGAGGCTCAGTTCTTGTTGCAGCGGCCGCGGGTTCAGTTCCGACCTGCGGACCTTTGCTGCATGTCAGTCCTCTCCCACTTTCCTGTCTTAATCTATCCTATAAATAAAGGCAATAAAAGCCAAAAAAAAAATCTTAAAAAAAAATAAAGATGTAAGGAGCCTTAGCTATTAGGTTAGCTGAATAGAAGAGTAAACAGCTAATACTGATCAACACCTGACTCAAAATGGATCAATGGCGTGAAACAAGCAGGCTACACTGAATTGTCTGAACACAGCTCCAACAGGAACACACAGGACATTTTTAGCTGCTTTAGCTTATTGTCATAACTCGCCTTGCAAGAAGAGAAAAAGACAGCTGAGAAAGTGCTATCCATATATGCACCATAAACTGACAAACTGATACATTGTAAGTGTTAAATTTATGGGACAAACGTGTGAACAATGTGATTTTGTTCTCATAAGCAAAGCATTACCAGGGTTTTTTTCTCTTTACAAAAAGGCCTCAAAGGTCACAGGAAGATAAGAACAATGTACCCACAGGCAGCTAAATAAAGCCAAACTTGTGGATCGCCTTAAATAAGCACCAAACTGCCAGAACGCATGAATGATTCAATCCTTTGAAGAGCGGATGAAATGTGACAGACACTGCAGCACTAAAATCCAAACAAGATATCCAGAGCAGCCACCCCGGTTTGATCTATTCGCTCCAGAAATCCCAAGTTCCTCTGTTCTTGTAGTAAATTCATCAGGAGACACTCATAACTGACTGAGTCATGGCGCTGCAGTCTCAAAAGACACAAAACACACACTGCCACCTGCACTCTGTAAAGACACACTTACAAGTAGGGCTGCACGATATTAAGAAAATATCTAATTGTGATTATTTTGACTGATATTGCGATTGCGATATGATTCACGATATTGGAGGGAATGATCATTTTTGTATAATTATTCTCATTTTCATTGAAAAGATATATATATATAAATGATTTAAGTGTGATTTTTTTGCAAGGATCTGTACCAAACAAAGATTTTTTCTTTAGTCCGTAGGATAGGATTTGTAGGCCGGGATGTCTCTGCAGCATCACAATACTTTAATGCCTTTAACAAATATTGCGCCACCCTGTGATTTGGATATTGCACTAGTTCATATTGTGATCTCGATAAAATTGCGATTAATTGTGCAGCCCTACTTACAAGACATATAAAGTTGGTATGACCATTCATTGTACTCGTGGCTACAAGACAATAGGGATGTCACGAGAACCGATACTACCGACACCTTCCGGTTCTAAAATGACAAAACACAGACAATACCCATTTTTTGAAGCACCGTAGGCACCGTTAGCGACGATGCCAGTGTCAGCAGCATCGGTGCTGTGCCTCTTCCGGAACTGATGGGGGCAGTATACGCTTCAGAGTGTTCCAGTCGATACATTCAGAAGAAGGAGGTCACGAAGAAGTGGCCGAGAGTCAACTCTACCCGACCTAAAAAACGGCATGTTCACTGCAAACTCACGGTCCTCTCTTCCTGATTTACAGCCCCCCTCTCTTGGCTTCAAATAAGTCACCGTTGTCGGCTACGGTGGCAGGGCTTGGTGGCTTGATCTTGTTCCACTAGTGTGTATGTTGACATTTATTTTGTAGCTTAAAGGTGTTCTTTAATTTAACAGTAGTATCACATATCATCATATAAGATAGATAGTACTGATACACCTTTTAAAAATGTTTACATTTTAACTGACCTAGGTTTTACTTTCATCCAACTACAACATCTTACCCTTTCCTTCCCTGGGTAAATGAAAAACTAGACAAAAAAACAATAGGAGATTAATAAACGTAAGTGGCTACCACTTTCTATTAGAGGACCTTATTCCTCAAGACTGTCTTGCCGAGATGCTGTGAGGCACAAATGTCCCGCAGTAAACTCTGCTCGTGTTTCAGTTGGAGCTTTTAATGAAGCTCGTTCATCTTGGTTCCCCCAATTGCAGATCACATTCAGCTTTAAAGGCAGGCTCTTAGCGACTTTGGAGGAACGAGTAACTTGAGTAATGGGGCCAGTTCAAGAAGGCCCCATTGCAGAAGCCAATCCGTCTATTAATTGCTATTGATCCCTTGTTATCTACATTTGAGGGAATATTACTTCAGTGTACTAAAGTAGTCATAAGTTATTCAAATGCTACCTGAAGCGAGGGTCATCCTGGTTTGTTCATGACAGCAACACCTGTTTACAGAATTTGGCACACACTGTTAAAATAAAGACCGTTTGACTGATAACAAATGTTACGTTTGGTTGGTCACAGCTAATGAGCAGCCTGAGTTGACATGAAATGCAAAAATGTTCAGGCAGGACGAGGATGCATCTGGTGGAAAGCTTTGTGTGCTATTATCATCAGCACCTCTATTGTTATTTACCACAAGACAAGCAACACAGTGTGGGAGGTGTGAAGCACGCAAACCAATTATCTTTAATTGAGGCAGAGAATCACACCATTAAATGACTAATTTGGTTTTTCTTTCTAAACCGCAGTCTTTTTAAATAATTGGCTCAGCTTTTGGGAATTAAAGGTCATCTGACAATGTAGCTCTGACAAAATTATATATCTGTGGACAAATATCAATAGTCATCTTCAATATAATATTTTGACAGCTTTAAAGGCTGTGCACAGATAACAAGAGTACCGTAGAGTTCACTGATACATTTGGTTACAGGGTTTAAGGGGAACTTTCTACCCGTTTCTCCAGTGCTTGTCACACACCGTTCCACAACCAGGTGGAAGCCACATTGCTTCTGGTCAATCTGATGTTAAACAATTGATTAATGCCTTCTTTCCAGCTCCAAAGAATGAGCTTTCCCTGGGAGGCTGAGCTGATTTCCCAATATCTGGACCCTTTCGGTCCTATTTAAAAAAAATGGGAACCCCCCCCACTCGTCTCAATCCTATTTTTTTGCCTCTTCAATATCATATTGATGTCAACTAGACAGCCCAAAAATATCTAACATCTTCAGCATATCAAGCCGAATCTTGACCTGGTTCACTTTGCCACTGTGGACAATTTTGACTACCTCAGTCAGGTCTTTTGATTCTGCCTCCTCCACAGAGCATACCAGTCAGGTTTAGGACTTCTTCAAAGTGTTCCTTCTCCTAAATGACCACAGTCTCAATCAAGATCAGCAGTTCTCGCCGAGACAGCCCGGGCATGGAACTGCCTCCCACCCCCGAGATGTCTGAGGGTTTGAAATAACTTCTTTTACGATCTATGAGTCTGCTGGACAAACCAAGTCTGAAAGGTCTTGTTCTTTAGCGTCATGGTCTTCTTCACTGCTGGTGTCTCAGGTTGCTGCCACAGCAGGGATTATTAAACACAGCTCATAAGTGCTGGTGTCACAGGGGTCAGCTGTGTGAGTGGAGGAATCACCTTGTCTGTGTGCTTCATTACAAGAACTCCCTGAGGGATACATATAAAGACATGCCTCATATCCTTTATATTGAATTTCCCTGATAATCAATAGCTAGGCTGCGGCTTAGTGGTCCACAGGAACATGCATGATTCACATGAAAGCAAAACTGTTTTAAAGAAATGCACAGCACCCGGTCTACTCAATCCGTTTAAACACAGAGTGAGGATTAGACAGCTGTGGTCCTTTCAGGATGTTCGGGCAAGATGTGATTTTTTTTAAAGGAGCCAGAAAATGGGTGGCTCTTCAATGGATCCTTGTGAAGGCCTATAGGGCAAGAAGATGATGAACAACGGTCAATAAACCCCCCCATTATAATAATGGCATTATGGAGTGACAATTTGCATAGCTAATACTTTTGTTGTAGTGAAAAAACTGATTTTATGCATGCTGTTTCACAATGCACAAAATTAGATCATTTAGAGAGTGGAAACCAAGAGTTCTATTTTTACCGCAGTGTTCCAGGAGATTCAAATATTAATACTCTTAATTTATTTTTAAAAAACATATAGACTAGTGTTTGCCATGTTATTTAATTTAACTAGTATTATTAAAACACAACCCAGCATATTTGCTTTGGTTGGGAAAGCTCCATCCAGGTTGATAATGCCAATAAAATGTGTTTGAAAACCGATGCATTGCAAATAACACATTTCACACCCGGTTTGTATTTTCATGTACAATTTAAATCAAAGCCCAGTGGCATCACACTTTGTTAGCTGGACCAACTTTCCATGTTGTACAGTGGCTGATTAAAATAAAAATGCAGGCTTCTGCGTATGTTTCTGTAACAACTCGGCCATCTTTGCTGCAAACCTCTCGCCACAGAAAATGTATGGCTATAGGTTTAATTTGAAAGATATCATTTCAACACCCTCTATTTGGTAGATATAGCCGCTGACAACAGTGTACAAAGATATTGCAGACTCAAATTTATGTGACAACTTAGCAAACTTGAGTCAAGAGAATTTTCAGACTTAAATGGTCCAGAAAATGTTGAGAAACCTGGTCTAAACATTGTTGAGAACAACTTGTTGTGATGTTGATGAATAACTCAATCTGTCATCCAATAACACCAACATCTTCATCACTGCTCCTCACCTGTATGAGGCTTCAGGTCAGTGTGGTGTTGGGTGCTGATGGCATGTTCCACAACACGTGACGATAGGTTAGTCTCATTGTGTCAACTGCAGTCACCAAGCTGTTCTCCACTCTGCTGCTTACTGATATGAACAGCTGCTCATCAATCCAGCAACAAGTAAGACACAGATACAAGGCTGAAAAGGTGATCTTAAGGAAATCACCAAACAACAAACAGCCAAAACCATTGGTGCAAAGCATGTTGAGAGTTTGCTGAGGACATTAAAGAGCTAATATCCTCGACTAGCCTCTTGTCTTTTCCATGTTTCTCCTCATCCAGGCTCTGGGGAAAGATTCTGCCTCCCAAAAAGATGTATAGTATTTTTGTATGTAATTAATCAAAAAGTTACTGGAACAAACATCATGGCTCCGTTTAACCAACCTAATTTCAGTTAAAGCATTATATCGGCCGGGGTATACTACAGATATCGTCTCTTCCTCTCTGCTTTCCACTAAATTTACATTTCAACCACTAAGAAAATTATTTTCTCAATTAAGTGCAGCTACTTATGAACAAACACTATTTGTTTTCTCTATTTTTGTATCTACAGCAAGAAGCTTATCTGAACATGGAAGGTCATACCAGCAGAAAAGGAAAGCACACACACTGAAAAACACCTCACACTGACGCCAATAGAGGCAGTTGAGATTACCTAGCAAACTGAAAGCACTTTGAAAACTCTGCCAATCAGGGCCGCACTTTGGGGATCACCATGAAGTGGGACAGCAGTTGTGTGAATGCATTTGCCCTCTGATAAAAACATGCAAAGGCAAACAGTCTGCCCTTTCTGAACCGCTGCAGACACCCACATCGACTCCTCCTCCGGCTCCTCCCCTCCTCTGCTTCACCCTACTCCTCCACCTCTTCACTTCTTCCTCCCTTTCCTTCATCCTCTTACATGTTGCTCAGTGCTTGGAAACAGGATGATGCTTCCGGCCATGTGGGAATTTCTCCTAATAGTGGCTCACAGTTGAATCTACGTGTTGGTGAGGACGTTAGCGCAGCGTGCATCTGAGCAGCTTTATCAGATGTGGCAAGCAGAAGCTTGGTAGAAGACAAAAAGTAATTCAAGCTGTGCAGCCTTGAGGATTGAAGAAGCTTTTCTCTGCTTACCTTGCCATTGGAGTTGCTGGAATTTTGCGAAGAATGAGTTAGAAACTGCGGCTTACGTCAATTTCCCAAAAGATAAAAAAAAAAAAAGGCTTTTATGAGATCTCCACTTGATTATCACTGCTGAGGACCAGGAGCCGTTTCCAGTAATTCACCCTTCTGTGAAAAAGGTCTGAACAGCGCCAACAAGGCACCTAAGCTGTGCTGTCACATGGACATTGAACAGCTGTTGCATTTACCATCTTGTCTCAGAAAGAAACCGGACCGCTCAGGAGCTATACAGCACTACACACGACGATGCTGAAAAACTTGTTTGCATCAAAGCACCTCGTACTTAGCAACTGATGAGGATGAGAGACTGTGTGATGACCTATCTGTATTTGACAAGTGTGTTTTTCACCTCGTTGGAGAGAGGAGCACAGAGGGAAAAAAGTCAATGAGAGGAAACAGGGGAGGAGAAGAGCGAGCCAGCGAGGGAAGGTGTGAAGTCAACACTGTGAAACAGAGAGCTAGAGAAGACGAACAGAGCTGAGAAAGACATACAGAGAAGAGAAGAACTCTGCCAGGCTGAAAAAGGAGTAAACGCAAAAACAGCATAACAAAGACCTGGCCAAACGCCAATTTAACGCTGGAGGATCGTGTTTTGCCAGAGCCATAGAGGGTGAGTATATATTCTGTTTGATGTGGCTATTATGGCAGGAAATTAACAGCATACAGGAGCAGCTGTCAACTTACTGTTCAGTCAAATCATATTATAAATTCTAACGTTGTAAAATGGTCATTACTGAATAGCAAATGTAGCCTGAGTTACTACATTAATGAATCATGGAACAAGTGCTGGGGTTCATCAGTTGTCACCAGTGCTTTCATAGTTCAGACTGGCAGCTCTACAGCACATTTTGGACAATGTCGGTTTAAAACAGTCACTTTTGACACCCATACATTTTATTAAATTGATCCTGAATATTACATATACTTCAATAAGTTTGGGTATGGGTGTGTAGATGTCTTCTGCGTTTATTTTTTACTCGTGGAAGGTATGAGAAGTAAGATGATTTGATTTAGGGTATCATAAAAAAACATTGGGATGAAAAGTCACATTACTGGCATCCCAACACTTGTAACTTGTATCCTTGGAGGTATTTGAACACTAAGCTTTTTCCAAACAAGAACAGAGCTAGAGCTGAAACCAGCGATTAGTTGATCGCCAGCAAATTAATATCCAACTATTTCAATAATTCATTATTTAAGTAATTCTTTAAGAAGAAATGCCAAAAATAAAAATCACTAATTCTAGCTTGTAAAATGTTAAGATTTGCTGCTTACTGCAACTGACAATTGTTTATCAATTAATTTGCTGATTATTTCATTGGATCCATTGCTTATCACTATCCTGGATGGTGGTGATGTCATGAAATGTCTTGTTCGACAACTGTAATATATATATATATATACACACACACATACATACATTTTTTAACACAAATGTATCATTTTACTAAAATGTTACACCATGAAAAGCAGCAAATTCTCACATTTGAGAAGCTGGAACCCTTAAAGCGAATGTTTGGCATTTGCATTAAAAAAAAAATACTTAAATGATTATCAAATAGTTGCAGATTCATTTTCTTTTGATTTAATTGTTGCAGCTCCATAGTAAAGTGGATATCGTTTGATTTGGGCAGTAAACTGGACAAAACAAGCAATTTGACATCATCTTCAGCTCTGGGAGACTATGGGGCTCATCTTTTGACTATTTTCTGTAATAACACAAAACAAAAATGCATTTTTAATTGAGAAAATAAATGGCAGAAGAATGGATAATGGAAATAATTAGTTATAGTTGCAGCACTAATTTTATACCCTATTTTATGATTGTAAATAGGGCTGGGCTGCGTTGCAGCAACATTTACATCATTTGGACGTCACTTTTATTGAATTACCAGAAAACATGTCATATCGTGATATACATCATTATCGAGATATGAAATTAACCTATATCAGGATAGAAGATTTTCAGCCCTAATTGTAATTTGAATATATTTTAGGGTTTTGACTTGTTGGTCAGTCAAAAGAAGCAATCTGAAAACTTGACATACGGCTGTGGGGAACTTGTGCATTTATTTTTACAATTTCCTGACATTAATTGGGGCAATTCATTAAGACGTTAATTTTCCCTTAAACTGATAATGAAAACAATTGCAGCCCTGAAACGATCCCTCATATGTTAACATATTTGACACTCAAACAGTGGAACAGGTATTTAAGGATGAAAGTGGGTAGACTGTTCTGTGGGATGAGTGGAGTGTCTATGATCCACCTGCTGCTTTATTTGGCCTCACACCATCCTCTACTGGCTTCATCATAATCAGTAATTGCAGGGAAACGAACAACCTGTAATGCTTTGTTTCCTATTTTTGCCAAGCAGACAGTACATAAACAGCCTCATTCCTCTGCTTTGACGCCAGTTTCCTCCAGTCTCAAAGGCTAATCAAGTATCCATAACGTCACCGGAACATATAAATTAATGGCATGATTGGGACTATTCGTCTCGGTTAGGAAAACGTCCTTGTGTTTGTCAATCTAGTTAGCTGAATCACTGAAGCTGTAATGTGATTTCCTTCTGTCTCATTATGATTGAGCCTTGATAGGTCCCCATTAGCGACTTTTGTAAACTACGGCTGCGGGGGGAGGAGGATTGATCCTTGTGTTAATGTGTACAGATAGATGACCGTGTTAGGATGTAAATAACTGCCCAGCAAATCCCCCCAGTCTTAGAGACACATGGACACACACACAGAACAAGGACATTGCACCATGTGTGCATAGCAACAGCACAATCAACGCCCAACAATGCGAGAACTGAGTCAAGACCTGACAAAATAAAATCACCCTGGGGTTATACAACAGTCTACTGCCAGTAATTCTGGAAGGTTTGATAACATCTCGATGTGCTTTAATTCACTCAATACACCCGCCCTTTCAGAAAAGTTTCTCTCTGATAAAAACACTTTGACACAAAAGCAGCTTCTAAAAGCCCTGGTCGTGGAATATTTTGAATATCAAAAGCGCCAAGATTTCATCCTTGCAAACAATCTCAGTCTGGAAGTCATGAAATGGGTCTACTGCATCCTCTCCTGTGAATCGCAATGTATTAATAGAAGGTGCAATCAGACTCAATCAAAACACATGAATGCTTGGACAAACAGTAGGGCTTCGTAATAGCTATCCACGAGGCCACAATAAAACAGAAATCAACATGACCTTCAATTCAAATCAAACGTCTGTTTACATAATACCCTGTCAGGCTCCATTTTTACAAATCACACCGAGTACATTTGAGCTTTCAATAGAGCCTTTGCAAGTAGAAAGTCAGCCAATGTATGTCCTGATGACTTCATTATATATTTTAAATAGATCGTCGAGGCAAAAAAGATAGAAGTCTTTAGAGACCTCGTGTTTGATTTTTCAGTTTTGTGCATTCATTTGTATGGTATGAATTAATTAATAAATTAAGAAATCAAATAAAAACTTTGATAATCTTTGCGAGATCACTGCTGCAGCAAATGCATTTGGATACATTAAACAAAAGAAAAAGTAAAATGGAAATATAAGCAAACTGAGGTTATATAAATGGGGATTATATAAACAGCAGTGACAGGTTCTGCACCAGAACATCTTAGCTAGAAAGTAAGAATGAAAGGAGTGGGGAATAAAGTGATGGAAAAAGTACATAGATCTTTAACTGACAAAAGAAGCAATACTACAGTGTAGAAATTCTCTGTCACAAGTAAAAGTCATGCATTCAAAGTATTATCATCAGAATATACTTAAAGTACCAAAAGTAAAAAAAAAAAAAAACTCATTATGCAATATATTAGGATTATGATTAGTGATGCATGCGTGTGTCCGTCAATATAATGCTGCAGCTGGTAAAGGTGGAAGTCATTTTAAATCACTTAATATACTGCTGGGTAGCTTGTTATTTTTTTCACCGGGGAATCACTGAATTCTTATTTTAATCTATAAGAATACATCGGAATGTTTTTCGTTGATTATATTTTGTATATTAATTATTAATCAAACAGCAGCAGAATGTGCCAGGGCAAAGAAAAAGTTATCATATGAAAAGAAAATGCATCAAAACAAAATGAACACACATTTCCTGAAGCCTGAATTCGATGATTAGAAGTTGATCAAAATATTTGAACTGGTATAACTATTAAATCTTGAACATGTCACATTTATCTACATTTCCAAATTCGGATTATTATCATTTGAAATGCTGAAAAAACAATCTCAACTTTCATTAAGAAGCTGTTCTGGGGCTCTCGATCATATCAGATAAAAAACTTTAAAATCGATAAAGCATAGTATCGCAATATTTTCCATGGCAACACAGTATCAATACACGGACGCCAAGTATAATTTTTTATTATATAAATTGCACATGAGAATTTTTAACTTTTTGGTACTAGAAAAATAAAATCAATTGCTTTTTCAGTCAAACCTGAAATGAGATGAACAATGTTGGCAAAGTTTTCTTTTGGGGACAAAATCTGAAGTTGGAAAAAAGATAATAAATTGCAATATATCGCAGAAAATGGCAATTTGTTTAAAAATGCAATAATATTGTATCGTGACATAAAAAGTGTGATAATATTGTATCGTGGGACCTCTGGTGATTCCCACCCCTACCTAGTAGATGTCCAAATTTCCAATTCATCTGAGCACCTTAAAGACTTCTTGTTAACGTCATAAATGTTTAAACTATACAATAATGGTGTATATATTACCATTTTTGACTACATTAGAATCACATTTTTATATTCATTAATTTAAATAAAAGTGGAGAACATGAAATAATGATTTTAGATGAATTACAGCTTTGTTTATAGTTGTTTCTTGATTAAATTGTTCAGTCACATACACAACGGTAAATATTAGTGGAATATTCACTTTCATTAGCCACGTAAACAGTTTAGTCAGGGGCAATAACCAGAATATTATGTGCATGTAAACATAGTTTTGGCACATCTGACAAAACTATCATAAAAGCGTAATGCCCTGTCTCATTTAATTACAGGAATCTACTACAGAGTTAAAATCAAAGTGGTAATAACTTTTACGATATTAGTTAAAGCAAGCATTTGTAAGTCACAAGTGAAAATATTATAATGTGTAATCCTTATTTATAGTGTGACACAAGTATACAATCATAGTCATTGATCTGACTCTAATGTCTATCCTGGGGTGTATGGACTTCTGGGTTGACACTGGTCTGCAATGCACGTGTAGCTTACTAGCTCTTCCTCAACAACACCTTAAACTTAATATTTTATATATTATATTAAGTCGAGACATCAAGGCACAAGGAAAGATGGGAGACAAGCGAGAAGGGGACTGCTTGTCACCATTAAAGAAAAAAACGATGATAAGCATGCCGAAGGAGGACCTTGACGACGCAATTGCCACAGCAGTGAATATGGCGCTGAAAGAATAACAGAGTGCCCTCAACCTGATGATACAGACCGCTGTAAAGGAAGCCATTAATAGCATCTTAATCCCGCAATTAGCAGAACTAAAAACTCCAATACAGCATGCAGAGGATACCATGGGTGTATTGGCCAAAGATGTGGCTAGTTCTCAAAAGGCTACTCAAAATAACACTGCTAACTGACTCACTACAGGCTGCACTGAAGGCTAGCAAGCACCAGGTTAATGGTCTCCACCAACAAGTTAGCGATCTCACCTCTAAACTGACCCAGATGGAAGACCACAGCCGATTGTCTAACCTCAGACTGGTGGGGCTGAAGGAGGGTGAGGAAGGATCCAATCCCGCCGGCTTTCTGACTACAAATCTACCTAAGTGGATACCAGCGTTGCAAGGCCGACCTGTCCGCATAGAGCGAGCCCATAGACTTTACAGCGCAGAGAAGGATGCTAACAACAACCGTCCACGTACATTGATCTTCAAGCTACTGGACTATACCGATCGCCAGGCGATTCTGAAGGGAGCCAGGGCCCAAAAGATTAAGCATGCTGACCTCGACCTGCTGTTCTTTCCCGACTACAGCAAAGATACGACCACCAAGAGAAAACCTTCTGTCCCAATCTACAAGAAAATGACCTCGCTTGGATTACAGCCGTTTCTGCGTTACCCAGCACATCTTAAGGCTAGTTTCCAGGGGAAAAGCCTCAACTTCGATACCCCATCCGACACAGAGAACTTTCTTCGCAACACTTTTCAGATGACCTCCAGTCTACAACTCCGGAGTTTCACAGCTACAGGAACCAGATGAGATGGAGGCAGCCTCTCCGCAATAGCCTCTAAGCTAGCCTAGTGTTATGTAAGCTTGTACTTCTTGGCATATTTTTCGTACATTTTATTAATCAGTATCACTTGAGCTGTAAATAACATTCCTTCAGCAAAGTTATCTAACGTTAATTTACAGACTGCTCCAAGTCTGCAAGAGACTCACCAGCTTATTTTTCAGTCTATCGCCTTTTATCGGTTGATTTATGATCTCCCCAACTGCATCGTTATGCGTTTATTTGTATTTCTATACAGGGAATATCGGTAACGTTATTAAGGGTTGTTTGGGACTGCTTTGCATCCATCCCATTATGGAACAATTATAACTTTCAGTCAGGTGGAAAGCCATTTGTATTTCCATGTTGGGCTCGTAAAGGAGTCAATGTTTTCAGCAATTTATTTGACAATGCAGCACTGCACCAATTTTTAGACATAAACAACTTTGATCTGCCAGGTACATCATATTTCCTCTATCTTAGGCTGAGATCTGCTATGAAGGCTTACGGAGTGCCCTGGGATCAGCAGATTCCGGAGCACCCCATGGAGAAGTGGGTCAGACCCATGCAAAACTCCAGAGGGACTGCAACAGTCATTTACAATGCGATACTCCTTCACCATTTGGGACACCTAGCTGTAGAAAGGGTGTGGGAAAGGGAATTGAAGACACTGGGCCCAGTTCCGTTATGGGAAAATATATGGGAAAACCTGAGTAGTGCTTCAAAAAAACCTTCAGCATCAACTCATACACTTCAAGCTGATACAACGGGCATGCTACCCCATTGAAATGCTTCAAAATGAAATTAGTCCCAAATCCTATTTGCACTCACTGCCCAGATCAGGCACTTGACACAACAATGCACATGTTTTGGGAGTACATCCCAATCAGACGCTTCTGGACTAATGTATTTTCTATAGTGTCATCACTACTGGATGTTGTCATACAACCTAGTCCCTCCCTCTGCCTTCTTAACGATGATTCACAGACCATCTTAACGCTTTGGTTCCATCCTAATCTACCCATAACACAATACTGGCTAACTGCCTACCAGTATATTACTTCTCTTGAGTGTACAACTGCGCGCCTCAACAAGGCCAAACTAACAACCATCCAGGCATGGTCGCAGATTACACTGTCCATCCAAGACCACCTTGTGAAACTGAAAATTCTGACCTGAATGTATATTTGTGGATGATTTTTCTTTTTACTTATTTTTTATTTTGTTTTATTTTTATTCTGGGGAATGCTTTATACTTACTAGTTAATTTTGACCTTGTAACTGCTATCTTTCATCTCCTTCACCATCTTGCTTTTATCTCTCATGAGCTATGTATAGAGTGTCGTACTGTAGTTTGTGCTGTGTATGTTCAAAGTAAATATGACTGTAAATGTAACATTTCAATCTTTTCTAATAAAAAATGTGCCTCACAATCTCCTTAAAGGGTAACTTTTTTCAACCTGGACCCTATTTTCCTATGTTTTTGTGTGTAAGTGACTGATGGGACCAACAATCCAGTATTGAGCAAGAATGCAGCCGTGAACCAGGCTGTAATGTAACCCTATAGGGCAAATGTGCATCATTAATTTGGTCCACTGAAAGTGCAGTTTTTGCCACTGAAAGGCTCAGATTATCATCATTATGGAAAGGATCCTTACAGAGATAGACCTTTTTAAAAGAGTAAAATCATCTTTGTTTTACCCGAAACAGCTCAAAGATCGGTATCGCTAAACCCTCCAGACTCCATTTAAATCAACAATACTTTTAGCGTGTATAGAGCCAGCATATTTTCACATGTAATCAGTAAACTATGTGTTTATTTCAACCAAAAGAGTTGCAATTGTTAGAAAAGTGAAAAGACAAACCAAAACAGCTTTTCATAGTTTTATTTTGTGTCTGTCGACTTTGAATGCAGTGTATTTTACAATGATAAAATTACTGTTTATTTCGATAGAGTCTGGTGACTATAGCGATAGCAAATAGTAAAACGATCTTACTCTTTAACAGAAAGGTCGACCTCCTTAGAAATCCTTTCCATAATGTTGTCAGACACTTAGAATAATAATCTGACCCTGTCAGTGGCAAAACAAGCACTTTTGGGGACGTAAATTGAAGGTGTGCAATTGCCCAATAGATTACATTGTAGCTTGTTTCGCTGACTGCAGACTGCAGCCATCTTGCTTAATACTGGACCATTGTCAAAGATTGTTGTTCCCATCAGTCACTTAAACAACGAAGTTTCCCTATTCCTTGTTTGATCTTGCTGACAGTCCAAAACCCAGAGATTTTCAGTTTACTTTCATGGAAAACAAAGAAAAGTTGCAATTTACACATCTGAGAAGCTGGAACAAGTTTAGCTTGAAAGATTTGTAAAACGATTATCGACATTGTTGCAGATTAATTTTCTGTCAATCAATTAATCAACTAACTGTTTCAGCTCTAAAAAATCTTTCAAAAGTTACATGGCGGCCTCTAACCCAGTAAGAGCGTTCGCCCCATGTTGGCTGAGTCCTGCAAGGGCGCAGGGTTCAAATCCGACCTGCTGCCCTCTGCTGCGTGTCATCCCCCATCTCTCTCCCCCTTTCATCTCTATCCACTTTCAAATAAAGGGAAAAGCCCCAAAAATAATCTTTAAAAAAAAAAAAAAAAGTTACATGGTCTTGCTTTAACAAAACTTCAATGCTTTCTGCCCCTTAATGTCAGGTAGTACAAAACAATCTCCACCCACGCAGATATATATTTAAAACAGTTTTGTTTTAGGTTGTTCATATGTGCTCAGCTCTGACAACAGTGGATGGCAACATTATCAGTCTCTTTGAGTCTTTATCAGTGGCTTCTTATGGCAGGCAGCATCCCTGTATTTAGATTATGGCATACTGCTTATTGTATTTATTTGATACTAAAATGTTGCAAAATCAGCCCTTAACCTCACTCACATCTAACGCCTCCAACAGACTGGATAAAGGACTGCTCTCGACCTCTCCGCTTTGGGATTCTGAATCTCGTAAGATACATTTCAAAGGTTGAGGAGCACTGCTCTAAGCCATTTATATCCTAAAATACAACATAACATCTGCACACCAGTACATTCTGCATATTCTTGCCAACCAGAATACTCAACACTTCAACACCTTGGATACAATAAGTGACAGAGAAATACGCTCCACTTTAAGAAGTATTCTAATAAGAAGTACTCTTATTAATTTAAGCCAAGAGAAAACGGGAGGTTTCTGTGGCAGATTCCTGATTTCACAGCAACCTTAATTGGCCAGAAAAACGACTCTTGAAAGCATCAACTCCCACGTACAATTAACTATCCTCCAGAGAGCGGCAGCCTCTTGCTGTACGGCATGACTAATCTGACAATGTGGGCAAAACACAGAGACGAGAGATTCGAGTCAAACAACTCACAGGAGCACCTTTGGCATTTACGCTACAAGGGAAGGGGAGAGAGACACGGCGATGCAACACTCTAACTCTCAATGGCGTGAGGAAAAAAAAAAAACAATCCTATAAAAACAGTTAGCTGCTTAAACACTCATCCTGTGTTAAAAATGGCATAACTTACTGCGAAAAAAAACAGCAAGTCATGCACAAATGATCAAGAGTCAACTCCTAGATAGATAGATAGATAAAACACCATCAAACATGGCTGTTTCAAAACATCTGGTCAGACTTTATGCTGAATAATATACCGTACTTGCTCAGCAAGTATTTAATAACATGTTGAATTCAATAAATTTGGTCTAAACATGGTCTATTTAACTTTTCACATCCATCAGAAATGCTTAACTAATAGCTTGACAAATGTGGGTTGTCCCTAAAGGTTGATAATAAAAACAATATTTTAAAGACATATCTTGTAGATCAGGGGTGGCGAACCTGTGGCTCTTGAGCCGTCTGCGGCTCTTTGCCTGCTCCTTTGAGGCTCTTACTGTGTGGCTGGGGGCTGTGTTATTGGTGGATTTATTTATTTTATTTTTTACTTTTTGAAACATTTCAGATAAGTACAAAAAAAAATGGAATGCACTTGCCAAAACATTTGCCAATTATTTTAAAATAAAAAATAATGCAGCAGAGTTTTGAGGACAAATTCTGCAACCCGAGGAAAAAAAAGCTGCCACAGATCACCTTCCTCATTAACCCTTTCACTGCTGAATCAGATTGTTTGAAAACCCCTCTAGTGACAAACAAGTGAAAGAGTCGCTTCGAGTGGCACAACCGAGTTCTAGCAAGACCTGAAAAGGATTGTGGATAACAAAGACTGTCAGATTTCTTTAAAAAAAAGAGAAGAAAAAAAAAGAAGAAGAAAAAAAAACTATGAAAACTGCTATGTATTATGACTGTCATCAGATCTGGAAGTCACTGTTGCTGTTGTAGTGTGGACGTGCATGTGTTGTGTGGCTTTTTGCTATGGTGCGGGGTTTTTTGTGGCTCTTTATGCTGAACTGGTTGGCCACCCCTGTTGTAGATGTATTCATTTTAATGGTATACTTACATTTGTATAATTATAGTGTTCCTCCCAGAATTTTATTATATTTCTATAACTCCAAGACTCTGAAACTACACTTGCATTAATTGTTTGGGGTTGTATCAGGCTTAAGGTGTTAAAGGCTCCATTGTGCTGACCAAATAGTCGCTAAATTTGGCTGTTGTTTGGTGGAGCACACAGTGGGTTGTTGGAGCTTTTCACTGAAACAGGTTCTGAAGATAACACTGATGAGCGCTGTAAGACTGAACCAAAACAGTAAAGTTGTGGCTCATAAAACCAAAACAAAGAGCTGAAAAACACTAAAATGATCCATAGATCTGATGGGGAACTGCAGTCAGCTGATTATTCTCTGTGTGTTTGTCACCGTTAGCAAACTATTTTAAAATGACACGTCATTTGACTTAGTGCAGCTTCAAACATTATGAAACCCACAACAGGGTTTTAAAATGTACCAAAACATAAATGGATAATACATTTTTTTCTTTAAACATAACATGTGCAAGAAAGGAAAATCTCATTTACATGCTTTCGAGTTCATTTACATGCCATCGTTGTAAAAAAGGAAACCAAATCATTTGAACACAAAATGACTGGTGGTTGATGTTTGTTAATTAACACAAGGTCAATGTGTTGGTGTAACCCTCATTTGAATAATGGCATCTTAATACCCAAATCACTTCCTGTTGATTTATAAAATTCAAATGAAACAACACTAGACAATATAAAACCAAACATTCCATGACTTTTAAACCACAGTTAATAATACATGAAGTGCAACGCTAGAAAGCCAACAGCCAGAGCAATATTGCTAAATTACTGCACGCTTGGGAGCTTTGAAATTGAGCTAAATGTGACACATTCGGCCTGTTATCTATGAATTAGTCATATATAAATAAATAAAATCTCAAGCTCTGCCCTAATAAGAGAGCACTGAGATTTCTACTTGTGTTCCTTTGGGAGATGAAATATCAACAGAAACATGGATGGGACTGTCAAGAGCCCAGGGGGCTAAAACACGGACCACTAAGGATGAAATTAGCAAACAAAGACAAACAAGGCTTTTTCTATGCAGCCGTCTGACAGCTGTGTCCAACACACACATTTCCTTTTAACTAATTAGGATAAAGAGACATCTTCAAATTAGTACAATTAGACTCAGTGGAGTATTTGACACAGAGTGAATTTTCCATGTCGTTATCCCAGGAGAAGGATAATACACAAATTAAAAGTTAACGCAAAAGTTAAATACACTTGTACTTTCTTCAATCCAATGATGGCTTGCTCGTTATTAGTTAAAAAAAAATTAAAAAAAAACGTAAGCAAGATGGTGGAGCAGCAAATACAATGGACTGAGAATTTGTCACTTAAAGAAATATTTCACCCTCAAAATTATTATTTGTATATAAATTACTCACCCTGTGTTGCCTTGAATTCTTGAATAAAAAATAGTGTTCAAAATTTTATCTGAGGCTTTCAATATAACCATCAACAATCAATATTTCAATAATTTGGGAAGCTCAGATGCCTGACTTGTCTCTCCTGCTAATGGCTGACTGACTGCTACAGGTGTGGTTGGCAAAGCAAACAGATGTTACCTGCTGACCCCAGCAGGACGTGGTAGTCTGTTCCTCTCTGTGTGGGCGTGTCATCATCAGGCTCCGGCCTCTCTGACACCTCATAACGGTCCCAGTTTGACTCCAGTTTCCTCCTGGAGAACACCTCCATCCGGTCGCCTTCCCCCTGAAAGTTGTCCCCTTCATCTTGATCCTAAAAGAGAACAAGGAGGAATCTGTGATTCAGGTTACAAATGGGAATAATGATGCACACTTCTGGACAATTGTATTCATGAAAAGTGACTGAAGAAGTTCAAAGCACTTTGTTTTGTTGCATACTGACGCCTTTAGCTTTAATCCACTTTATTAATTTAACCAGTTTAGTTTACATGGAGCATCAGTAAGGCAAACTGATTACTAGGTAACCATGATTCAATAATTTCCCAAGAAACAAGATGATAGGGTGGGACACATGGATAGGACTAGGGTTGGGTACCGAAACGCGGTGCCAATAGGGCACCGGTTCTGACGTAAACGGTAGTAACGAGACCGAATAAGAACGAACATTTCGGTGCCTGACTTTTTTTTTTTTTCAGAAGCCTCGCTGCACGGCACGCTACGTTACCGTTAGCTAGTAGCTGGATTAAACACAATGGTTAAAATGCTGACAGCTTACGTTAAGCGGTGTAAAGTGTGACTGTATTTCCCTGTAGAGGATTCCAACACCGGGACGTAACAGTCTGCAGGCAGCTGCCGTTGTCGGAAAACAACACAGACGGTGCGTTTACTTGAAACTCGCCAGCCTTGTGGTGCATTTGAAGTTATTGTAAAATACCCTTTTCCCATCTGGTGCTTGTTTTTGTCGTTTACCAGCAATTTACTGGTGAAATAAGTCATTGTTATAAGTTATTGTTATTACATTATTAATCAATCATTTAATTGTGACCATATGGCCTTAGCAATAAACAAGCCGTTCTTTAATGTCGCTAACTGTCGTTTTGTGCTCCTTTTTTATATTTTATATTATATACATTATAAATATATTATATATATTTCGGTTCAGGCACCGGCACAGTTTTAAAAGTAGCGTTTTAGCACCGGTATCAGAAAAACCCAAACGATACACAACCCTAGATAGGACAGACTTTTTAAAGTGTTCCAAAGTTCAAAAAGCCTTTGACCACAATCAAATTAAGAGAAGAACACTGTAGAGCTGACTGGTACGATTAGTCAATCGACAGAAAATAATTGGCGTTTTACTTTTCAAGCAGAAATGTCAAAAGATTAGCTGGTTCCAGCTCCTTAGATCTGATTTGCTGCTTTTCTCCGTTTTGTATCATTATAAACTGAATATCTTTTAGTTTTAGACTGTTGCTGTCAGAAAAAAATAGCTATTTAAAAGACACCACCTTGAGATATACATTTTATAGACTCAACGTATAATCGAGAAAATAATCTGCAGATTAATCGATTATGAAAATAATCGTTAGTTGCAGCCCTCGAACATTACACATAAAAGTACTACCGTACATTCTTGCAATTATCAGGGGGCACACATAAACAACATTTTGCAGGTGCAATGATGCAAAAAAGACACTGCAGGTCCCCATTTTTTATCCTACATTAATGTGACCAAAAATTGTCTTTCAGAGTCCTGAGGAGACAATGTGCAGGTAATTCTACATCTTCCTTTTCCTGTACCATGTTCCCACCGGAATTGTTGGTTGTGAAATGTATGTGCACCAACTGGCACACAATTACATAACCTCTGAAATACACCATCTTTCCAGAAACAAAAGGAACTGCATTTTGATATTAAATTCTTTGGTGTCATTCAGCTGGTGTAGATCACAACATACAGAAATAGCAGGTTGTGTGAAAAAGTCATTGAGACATGTAAAATGTGTGTATAATGCCAGCTAGTCTTGGGTACTGTGATGAAGATTTTTCCACTTCATCTGACAGTGCTCCACAAAGTATAATACAAAAGAGCGTTTTGTAAAGTGGTCACTAACACATAGCTCCTATTCATGATTGGTAGCTAAGCCTAACAAAAAGGGTCAAGGTAAAAGGCATGCCGCACTGTATGACAACGAACATCCAAAACGTAACTAATTGAATTTGTCTGTGTCATAGATTTCTTGCTGCTTTGTGACATAGCTGCACAAACCTTTACTAAGGTTGTTATGGAAATGTGCGATTGTGTTAGGGGCAAAGCATGTTTAGTTTTTCTGGTGCTGTGTCATAACTCCGTGGCACCGTGGTAGCTATGTATCCATCAAAGGAGATTTTTTTTTTCATGATTGCAATCAAGGAGTGTACCAAAGGAGATTTGTTTGACAGCAATCATTACAGAACCCCTATTGTTTCCCTTTTACAGTAATTATGTACCTGTTACCATGGCAGGAGCATCAACTGACAAACATCCCAGTGGAAATGAAGCTGAACTCTCTAGTGTCATGTCCAACAGTGTGGAAGATTTTTCAAGAGCTTGATCACTCTCAGTCTAATAAATCTATACATACTGACAGGATGACATGATGTGCATTATGCATGTAAGTTACAGTAAAGGGGTGGAGTGACTATGCTGACACAAGCCCACTTCTCTAATGCACAGCAATCAACCAGTGAACTGTGGCTAGTTATATTGAATATGACTCAACTCTACAAATGCTATCGCTATGATAGACTGTGTGGAAAAAAAGTCACATATTAGGCTTGTTCGAGATGAGCCAGGTCTGCGCAGAATCGATCACCGGCGATCGCCGCCCAATGCATGCCGGCAAAGAATTTCTAATATGGGAAGAAGTTCCACTCTCTCGTTACTTCCGGCTTCTGAACTGATGCAGTTCCACCAGAGTTCCATATAGGGGGCGCTCACAGGCCAGTGCAGAATGAATGGGACTCTATGGAGCTATACCCCTCAAAATCCACTTTTCTCAGAATATAATTTTTTGTCTAGTAATTTGAATGTTGCATTTGAAAGGGGAGGCTAAGAAAATACACACTGCTGGGTGTTAGATTTTTTTAAAGTGGCTTTTTTGTTCTAAAAAGCCTTTTAAAATGTCAATGACGTCATACACATATACGGCCAGAGATTCTGCTTTACGGCAAGCTCTGAGTCGCTTCCTTTTTTCTCTCGAGGCATCGACAACACAGCTGACAGGTTAGGCTCTCCCTGTCAATACACGTGCTAGAAAGAGGTTTGCTAATGTTTTAAAGACCACGCCGAAATATTCACTCTGGCATTCTGGTTCTGCTTCGGATGCCGTCAAGCGGGATCTCCGATCGTAATCAGTCCTTCACTGACCAATCAGCATTCATTAGCAGAATGCTAGCGTGTTTTGGGCAACAACGACTCAACCTGTAACAAATCGAAAGGGCATAAGTACTCGTTCATTCAACTTTTGACCTATAACCCATGTTGAATTTGCAAAAACTACAATCAAATCTGAGATTTCTCAACGACAATCAGGCGAAAGAGACAAATTTAGCCGTCTAGCTCCATAGGGTCCCATTCATTTTGCACTGGACCGTGATCACCCCCAGTGGAACTCTGGTGGAACTGCAACCAAAGTAGGTACAATGGGGCTTAATAGGGAGTGGAACGGCTTTCCGTAGACAGGCTTTGATGCCAGTTAGATTTGTGTCCGACTTGTGCTGCGTTCATGCCACCTGGGAATAACAGGGACCGCCCCCGTGATTACGTTGTTTTTCCGACTGCCAGCGTTCACATGGCCGGGATGCGTGTTCTTCTTCTTCTGTTATATTGGCGTTTGGCATAACAACTTGATGCATGGCTGCCACCAACGGTTGGCCGTAGCCTAGAGCATCAGGTGTGTGAAAACATGGAGGCTACAATAACAAAAGATTTGCTGCTGTTTTCTTATGCGAGCATAGAAACAGCACATCAACAGGTGTTTGTTTGTGTTATCTGCAGGACAACGGACGGGAAAGGACACGGATAAGGTGTTGTTTTATACATAGGCCTATTTATGAATAATTTGAAACATGTTATGTCTGTATGTTTCTCAGCAGAGGCGTTTGTCCACAATAAACAGTTTGTCATTGAAATATGTTCAGTGAACCAAAGTCGCCTACATCAAACGTCAGTTGTCAACAACGCGTCACCAACTGGGAAACTCTGTTAGCAAAATCTGGCCCGAGTTTCCCACCTCTGATTCCCACAGGAAGATGTCTATGAATGCAGCACATATCCCGACTTGCTCTGATGTCATGCACACGTGGGCAACGATAACCTCACGAGATCAAGGTGGCCGCAGGTTTGAGACCAAGGGGGTAAGCCCATAGACTGTATATAAGAATGGACCAACAGATCCCGTTGCTCTGGACGGAGACCAGTGAAGGCTTCGCCTCAGAGCTCGAATCTCCCATGGCGCCATTTTGATGCTACAAAGCGATCACCCCCCGTTAGCATCCCATTGACTGCCATTCATTTTGACGTCACTTTGACCGCGAATAACTTCACATCTGAAGCGTTTAAAGACTTTATTTGTCCATTGTTTATTTCTAAAGAAACACGACAATGTATAAAAGGCTCCATTACCTTGTATCTCACGTTATGGCTCTGTAGCAGACGTTTTTGTAAAAAATAGGCTAACGATTGTGTCATAACCACGCGACTTACTGTCGCATAGTAGAGGAATTACCGTATAGTACAGGAGAAGCTCGCAGGCAGTTTGGATTTACATTAGCTGTTTAAGTGTAATTACTAATGTTAACTAGCATTTTAGTTAGCACTAATTAGCCTGTGTCCACGTTATCTCCTTACATATACCTACGCTCTCCGTCTCTGCAAGATTCGGAATGATTGAGATTTCTCTTGGCACAGCTACCAGAAGACTTACAACTTTCAGACAGGTTGCTCACATCACATTAAGTCGTTTCTCTCAGTTGGAGGCTGCGCAGTAACGCTCAGCGCTCACCAGAAAAGTGCTTCTAAAGGCCTTCACTGGTCTCCGTCCAGAGCAACGGGATCTGTTGGTCCATTCTTATATACAGTCTATGATTGAGACGCAGGCAGCACAGTTGTTTTTCACCGACTGCAAGACCCAGGGCATGCTGGGAAACACCGGCCTCTCAGCTGATCTAACAGATGATTGGTTCAGAATCAACTCAACATGATGACGTTTTATATAAACTTGTTATTGTTTTTAAATTAGAGGGATTTTGATTGCTATTTGTCTGATTTAAAGGCTTATTCTATTCTGTACAGAACACATGTTGTGTGGCTGATAGTTACATTTAGAAATCAGAAATCGGAATCGGACTTAACAGGATGTGAGTGTTTATGTGACTTCCTGTTCAGCCTGAAGGCTGCTGGAAACGGCTGGAAACTGTCCCACTTGACAGCGGATTTTTGTCACCGCCCCCGGCTGCTGCCGCCTGCTCTCGTCCACTTTACAGGCAAGGCGCAGTTCATCTCGAACGAGCCTATTGACAAACGTGTTGACGTCATCTCACTTTGCTTAATGTTGACCTCGGGTCACATTGACCCGTTTTAAATTTTTGTTTTATATCAGAAAATATGGGACGTAGAAATAAGCGCTGAAAATGTGTAGAAGAAAAATGTAAAAATCTAAAACGTTGGAAAAAGCAAAAACAAATTGTGAAAAAAAGGCGTCAAAAATGTCAGAAAAAAAGTGTTTTTTTCAAGGTTGAAGGGAAGACAACACAAGGGTTAACTTGGCATTCAGGTTATCTACAAAGCCTAACGTTAACTTTGTTTATAGAAGCGTTCAATATTTAAACGTTTTTGGTGCAAATGAGCGGACATATACACTGACTTTAATTTCACTTTTAGGCCGAGTTGAAGAGGAGGTCCTATTAAGTTGTACATCATCGTCCAAGAACTGTGTGCGTTTTCTTGGTGACCAAACTACAAAATAAAAAAAAAATTCAATGCGGTTTGGTAACGTTAGAGCGGGATACTGGGGCAGCCTATGGAACGCAACTTCCATGCTCTCTCACCCGGTGCTGGAACTCCGCTGCATGGGCGCTTCCCCCGCGTCCACGACCGCGGTAGTGGTCTCTTTTACTCCGGCCACGGCCTCCTCTCCCTCTGCCGCGGGGTTCACCGCCAAAATTGTCGCTGTCGTTTGCACCCCGACCACCTCTTCTCCAACTGCCTCCCCTGCCTCTGCTCGGTCTAACCTCCATTGCTGTCAACTGTGGCCGAACAGTTTAGCATGTGACACCACAACGTTGAACGTAATGAGTGTTACATTGAATGGTGTCCTACAACAAAATGGCGATTGTAGGTTCCAAATCTCATTTGGACCAAAATACATAATTTAATCTGTGGACGGAAGTATAGACAATAGCCTAATCAATTTTATATTTCAGAGTTGAATGTCAACATTTTTTTAATTATTCTAATGGGAAACAAGCAACAGTTTAAACAATATAACAATTCAGGGAATACAGGATATATAAAATAGGCTACCATTCATCGAGGGTCTATTCCATTAAATACAAATACATAAATACATTTAATTAAAATAAACACATTTTAAAATAAATAATGAAAACAGTTGCAATGTTTACATACAAAAATAAACATGTTATTGTTTTCAGTAACTATCATGCATTCTATTATATTAAGTCTCGAGGTGTATTGAAATAAATTACATTTCAGAACAGCTTAAAGGTTCTTGTGAATAAAAAAATGTGTAAAACTCACAAATAATTCAGTAGATTTGTTTGCTATAGTAATATATGGTACATGGTACTACAATGAATACTACTAGTACTAGTATGAGTGCATGTCTGACACCTTCAAAACTATATATATATATAACAAATCAATCAACAAATCACTAATGCTTTTCTTTTTATTTCAGGAAAATTCTTAATGGAACCACAAACGGGCACCTCTCTCTGACCTGTCAATGGTAATGCAGACTGATAACAAAATGGATGTAAACCCTCCAAACAGCACTTTCGCCAGCAACACACCACATGCCCAGGCCGCTCCCCACAATGTTTGGGAGGTTATAACCATTGCTACTGTGTCGGCCATTGTCAGCTTGATAACCATTGTTGGTAACGTGCTGGTGCTGCTGTCCTTCAAAGTCAACAGCCAGCTGAAGACTGTAAACAACTACTACCTACTGAGTTTGGCTTTCGCTGACCTCATCATAGGAGCGTTGTCCATGAACTTATACACCACATATATCCTGATGGGTTACTGGTCCTTAGGAAACCTTGCATGTGATCTCTGGCTATCAGTGGATTATGTAGCCAGCAATGCTTCAGTTATGAACTTACTCGTCATCAGCTTCGACAGGTACTTCTCCATCACAAGGCCACTAACTTACAGGGCTAAAAGGACTCCAAAGAGAGCTGCCATCATGATCGGCCTTGCATGGCTGGTGTCTTTTGTCCTCTGGGCACCACCCATTCTATGCTGGCAGTACTTTGTAGGAGAGAGAAAAGTGCCTCCTGACCAGTGCCAGATCCAGTTTTTAACAGAGCCTGTGATCACATTTGGGACAGCCATTGCTGCTTTCTACATCCCTGTCTCTGTTATGACCATCCTTTACTGTAGGATCTACAAGGAGACGCAGAGACGGACCAAAGATCTGGCAGAGCTGCAAGGGCTCACAACTGAAAATGTTCTAGAGGGGACTAAACCACAGAAAACTATCATTCATTCTTGCTTTCATTTCACCAGAGAAAGGAGAGATCGGAGTCAGGCCTCGTGGTCCTCATCCAACCAAAGTAATGCCACTAAAACTACCATCAGATCAGATGAGGCATGGGTGAAAGCAGATCAGATCACTTCCTTCAACAGCTACTCCTCATCTGAAGAGGAGGAGCAGCATGTTTCAATAGAAACGCCACAGGGATCTTTCAAAGAGCAAGGTAGTGGACAAAGTAATAAGAACGGGCAGGTGAGTGATTATACAGAAGCTCTGTATTTTTCCACTCCTCAAAAGAAGAGCAGTAAAAAACACATCTCTTATAAATTGAAACCTGGCTCAAAGGGTAAAAATGGCAACGCTACAACTGCCACACCCTGCCTGCCTGAAGCAGAGCAGCCCACCACAAACGCCTCCCCTTCCTCCTCCACCACCTCCAAACCCCTTGACCCCATCCTGAAGAACCAGATCACCAAGAGGAAGAGGATGGTGCTTGTGAAGGAGAAGAAGGCGGCCCAGACTCTCAGTGCCATCCTCCTGGCCTTCATCCTCACATGGACGCCATACAACATCATGGTGCTTATCTCCACTTTCTGTGCCGAGTGCATCCCTACGTCCCTGTGGCACCTGGGCTACTGGCTGTGCTACGTCAACAGCACCATCAACCCCATGTGCTACGCCCTCTGCAACAAGACTTTTCAGAAGACCTTCCGCATGCTTCTGCTCTGCCAGTGGAGGAAGAGGAGGAGGAGAGGGGAGGACAAGCTGTACTGGTGTGGACAAAACCCAAACGTCAACAATAAAATGACTTAATGTGGCGAACTGCAATATAAAGCAGACTTATTGCTTTTGCCCACATATGGATGTTCTTGATATATACTGTAGTTGGTGGTCACCTATAGCATGAAGTGCTGCATGTTATTTTTGTGTTAAAGTAAATGTTGATAGAAAATGAGATGAGTCTGATGCAGCACTTAAACTGATGCTCCAGATTATTACAGAAAAGTAAAACCCAGTAGTGATGACACATTATTACAAAAGTAAAAAAATGGGTTGAGATTATTATATGAATCTATTTCAAAGGGGAACTCCACTGATTTTAAACATCAAAGTCTGTTTACAGGTGTTGGGGAGTACTACTACATATGTGAAAAGGTATAAAGCCTTTCGTGGCTCTCGATGGAGTTGCACAAAGTCTGATAATTTGCCTCAAGTGACGTCACCTTGGTTGATGTTGGTTAGGGCTGAAAACTACAAGTTTGAAAATGACAAAGAGTTAATCTTTCCTCCTCTCCATACTGGTGGTAAAACGATCTCTTAAAGCGAACTGTAACATGACTCCAAAGTAAAAAATATTTGCATGTTCATAGAGCCGAAGTTGTTTTTCAAGTAAACACATTGCTGGACAGTAGTGATTCTTTACGTTTAACACTGATGACAGCTAATCAATTACAAAAACAAAATGTTGAGTTGAATTATCAGAATATCTTCTCATTGAGCGATGATGGGATCAGGCTAACTCTGCTGACAGACTGCTGAAGCCATATACTGCTTTAGCCTTGCCTAAATAATACATTTTTAATAGTAAGGAGGACTGTGGATTTGGCGCAAATCTCATTCATTGGAGTCACTTGACGGAGTCACTCCAATGTGGAAAGGAGAAATGATTACAGGAACTAGTAACATACTTTTAACGGACATAGTGTATGAGCATGAGGGTAAACCTCTGAAGGACCTTTAAACCTTATATAATCTTCCTTTATTATATTGCTCACATGCACTGTATATAAAGGACATATTGTAGAGTTACACATTTCAAAGTCATTTATAGCATAAAGAATATAATGTACGGATTCTGTTGGATTTTACACCTCCCAAATGGTATATGTAAATTGCTTAGTGTATATCAGTGTTTAGTGGATGTGTTTGTTTTCTATCTTGGCTCTTGCAATCGATATTTTATCTTGTGTTCAAGGGCTAATCTGTACATTTCTGTGCATTTACAGTTGCATTAGTTTCACAGTGGTAACATGACATTTGTTAATAGATCACATCTCTATTCCGGTCAATATTCAGATTGCTGTTAAAAAAAAAAAAAAAGAAACTTGGTATTTAAACATAATGAAGCCACCATGTCTCTCTAATGGATGAGTGATGCTGTTGTACATTATTGCACTTATACGTCTTTTAATAATTAAATGTCATGTTATCTCCCTAAACTCTGTGAGCTTTGATAATGAACCTGTGCTCATTGTCTGTGTGCAGTTTTGTGAAATGGAGTCTGTGTGTACTGAATTGAACAGTGAAATACAAACTCAGAAGCAGAATTATACTTTCGTCAGCATGAACATTTTCAACATCAAATGTGTTGAATCTGATCTGATTTGTACATTTGTATTTGAGAAATATTATCCGCTCCAACAGCATCGAAATAAAACTTGCCATGGATAACATGTTCAAATAGCATGACTGTTGCTAAGTGGAGAACAGAGCTTGTTAGAGAAGTCATCAGAGGTCTCGCTGGTCCCAAGACTCCATGGCAGTGCAGACGTTCTGCCACTTCAGTCTGATGCAACTCCATTATTAAAGGAAGTATGATGATATTTGATCTTTTTCTTATTGTCAACAAAAACTGTGAAAAGACCAAAACCAACAACAAAGTGACTTGTAGCCAAAGCTTGATATAGCTTATTCCTCTTTCATAAACCTCCATTGTTGTCCAAAAACTACTAAAAACCTAAGATTAAACCACACTGTTCCACTGGGTGACACGTTCTTTTATTACAATGAACATGGGCATGTAGCTTGTTTTGAGTCAATCCCACATACACCATTCTGCTGCCGTAAATATTCACTAGTGCAGAATCCGCAATTTAAAAAAAAAAAAAAAAAGTGTATAAAAATACACTTAGCGTTTGCTAAAAACTACAGTCCGCAACTGTTTTAATAAATCATTTATCATATATGCATGATCCTGTTTTTTTTTTTTTTTTTTGTTTTTTTAAGATTTACATCTGCATGTATCAAACGGGCTTGGGGCTGAGAAGTCAGAAATATTGAGAGACAGACTAACAGTTGGTTTTGGTATTGTCATGGCATTTGTTGATAATAAGAAAACTATAATCGCCAGATGTATCACTACAAACTGTGGTTCTCAACCTCTGTGACCCCTTAAAATCAAAGCTCTGGAAAATGCTATAAACTGGAGTTGGGATTGTTTTTTCAAATGTTATAAATGAACAGTCATTTGTTGTTATATCCATCCCATCAGCAACTATGAGTGACTTATCACAAACTGAGGACATTTCTCACACACATTTTATTGTGACTTTAATATGGACTTTACTGTTGCTTTATTAAAAGTTACACTCTAGAGATCTTGAAAGCAACCACACAGCTCTTTCATCATTTGAACTGCCAATTATTGCCATTTTAATTTATACAGCTTAGGCACGCAACGTACAGTATGTGAATTCTGGCCATACAGTACACCACACAGTAATTCAAAAAATGAGAAGGCCATGTGTTCACTCTCAAACAAATAAGATGGTCTCAAATAAAAACAAAGTTGTTATATACCATTGCAATTTATTTATCTAGGCTTTTAAATAAGAATTTATCAGTCTTAAAATTCAATTAATCTTCATTCACAATCACATTACTGAAATCGAAAAAAGCAAGAAAAACTCTTTATATATTGTTCTCTTTCAGGTAGTGGAGTTAGCAGCAGTGGAAATGCACACCAGAGGGTTAGCACAGAAAAGATGGATGAGTAGTAGAGCTACATGTAGAAAGTATAGAGCAAATGAAGGATAACAGCTTTTGCAGGGGTTTAAGAAATTTCAATCGGTGCAATATGAAAAAGAAATCTTATTTTTTCTCAGTTTCCAATAGCATATTAGAAATCAAGATGTGCTTAAAACATCTAATAAAGAAAACTGTACAATAGACCCAGAGGGGGAAAATGCCACTTAAAAATCTTGCTTCCATGGCATAACTCAAGCTTTTTTAGACAGACTGAGTGGACTATGGTACAGTACTACCTCCTCTTGACAGCTGGCCTGGTGCCCTTGCTGCTGCTGCTGCCTGCCTTGCTGGAGCCCTTGGAGCCGGAGAAGAGCTTGGTCATGAGCTCAGAGACGTCTGGAAGCTCGGGGTTGGGGTTCAGCATGTTCATGGACTGCTCCATTTCCTGTTAAGACGGTAGTGAAATGAAAACAGCTGTAGATGGAATACTGGAGCATGGCGACAAACTATTGAAATCTTTATTGATTTAAAAAAAAAAAAAAAAAAATTGATTTCACACTTTAAGATGAGGCAGGGATACGGTATTATTATAGGGCTGGGCGAAATAGAGAAAATCTGATATCACAATATTTTTGACCTTATACCTCGATGTCGATATTGCGTTGATATTGTAGGGTTGACAATTGGTGTTTTAACAAAATATCAAAATTTCAATTTTAGTCATGTGGATACAATAACTACAGTAATTGGGTAAAGGCAAATAATAGTACAGCTAGAACAGTCTGGTTAGTTCAGAAAATGACATCACTTTACTGTAATGCAACCTTTACAACCAGGAAAAAGACAAAACTTACCATGTAACGATATTACAATATCCAAAATCTAAGACGATACCTAGTCTCATATCATGATATTGATATAATATTGATATACTGCCCAGCCCTATATCATGATTTTCTTTTCTTTAAGATATTTTTTAGGACTGAGCCAACATGGGGCGCACGCTCTACCAGGTGAGCTAGAGGCCGCCCCGGTATCATGAATACAAGTGGTCCTTTGACTACTGACATTTTAAGCGCTAGTCTTTTAGAATCTTTCACTATCTAGTGCCAATTAATAAATCCATATTAAACTAATCAGAATGCATCTAATACAATTCGGAGGCACTGCAAGATAAACTCAATGTACATACTATTCCAAAATAACACTATTAGGGATTTGTTTTTTTACCTTTCTCATCTCTGGGTCATTGGTGTTGACCACCTTGGGCAGTAGAACAATGATCAGCAGGGGCAGAACCATCATCATAACCTGCAGGAGCCACAAACAATACATTTAAACAAGAGAACGAGATCTATCTTTTACACTTGAATACAGTATGTATAGAATGGTCTGAACTGAAAATGTATAAGGGCAACCTACACTCAATGAATTAAGGATGAGCATGTCTTGTGTGTTTGACTACTGAGTAACCTTTGAAAGCAGTACACTTTTGCACACCACCTGGTAACTGTTTGGTAATGAGATAAGGTCATCATCAAAACTTTCACTAACCTCAATCCAAACTCATTTGACCTGTTGGAAATCTCTCTAGCCCCTGAGGGTATACATCATACAAATTAGGTGCAACATAATTCATTTTCTTTACCATTGGGTTCATGAGAAAGTCTGTCCAGCCCCAGGTTTCTCTCTTCATGAAGTAGGTGTGAGGGCCATTAGCCCTGACTTGAAGGGGATATGGCTGGCGAATCACTTCTGAAGTCTTGATGTAGTTCACAAGACGCGCCCTGTGAAATGCCACATGGTTACTTCAGTGGGTTACAGATGCCTCTAAACAGTACGCTGAATAATATGCAAGGCTGACTCAACCAATGTGAACATTGGTTTCCCGCAGAAAATTTGTAGTGATAAAAAAATAAATAAAAAAAAAAAGACAACAGCTGTGTCTCAAAGACCAGGCAACAGCCGGGACATTGAGAATCCACGCGCGAGAGGTGATGATAGTTTGTCATGATTTCACTCCGTTGAAACAAGAGAAGAAAGCCTCACTGATGTGAAGAACAGGACAGAGATACATATATAAATGCTCTCTGCCCGCCATATGCCAACGCTCCGGTAAGTCCACTCACCCAGTCTCTGCCCGGGCATGCCCCCGCCGCCCGCACATATGTTGACAAACTCCGATGCAATGGTGAAATGCCAATATATCCCTTTAAATGTGAATAAACGACAGTTACACTCCTGCCAGCAAATGCTCTTTCCATTGTGATTGGTGGTATCTTGACAACTCGCCGTTACCTTTTTTCCTACAGACTGTGTTGATGCGACTTGTACATTACAGCCACTCAAACAGGACAGAGTAACACGGCGGATATATATATTTTTTTGACGACTTAGTTAAGGCGGCAGGCGCGTGTTGTCAAGGCGGACGCCTTAACTGCAAAGTGCTGCGGAAAACCCTGGTGAAACGTTTCTGTGCCTTTCTGTTTTCTCACTATAGTAAGGTCTTACCTCATTTTGCCCTTGGATGTGATATCAACCCGTACGGGTTCAAATCTATGGGCCGGGGTGACAATTTCCACAACGTAGGATCCTGAGGGCACGTCATTCACAGCAAAACTTCCATCAGTTCTGTAACAAGAATTGGATTTTGTCAAGACTACACACGTATACAGTTCATTAGGGTTTGGGAAAGAGGTGTTCAATAATATACTAGTAGCAAAAAGCACTGTCAAGAACTCAAGTGGAATATATAGCTTTACATGAAATAGGTAGCTCAAATCAAGCAATCTGACTGGTTCATTGCGGTGCTCTCTAATTCTGTTGCACACCGCTTCTGACAAAAAAAACGTGAGTAGGCTGCATTCAGACAGGGAAACAGCGATCTGGCAATTTGCCTAGGGTAGTCCCCCCCAAATGTAGCACAAGTACACTTTATATTTCACAATTACTGTTTTCCGTCAGATCGATTATAGATCTCGATGTTTCGGACCGCACTTGAAGGCAGCTTTATTTTCACAGAAGAGAAAGAAAAGAGACGAGCGAGACATAGCGTGTGCTTTGTTGCTGCAGGAAACATTCAGCTATTACACAAACTCCTGGGAAGCTCAGTGCTTGTGTTTCATTGTTTACCCTCATAGTGTTTTAAAACTTTCTTGTGCCAGCGATAAAGGCAATAATGTTTCCTGTACCAGCAGTGTCAATAAGGTTAACGAACTAATAGCTGCTGGTGCCATGGAGAGAAGCCGTTCATCTGCAGACACGCTGTCATGACACACAGTGCTGGTTTAAAATCGGCAAAGTGTACGCTATATTTAGAATATTTTCACAGTTTTACCTTTCCGTCAGACAGCCCTTTCCGACAAGGGAACTGAAGAAGCCGCTATCTATGCTCTCCTCAAAGCCACCAGACTCCATTGACAAAAACAAAAGTAGATTTACCTCACGGAACACAGAGTTGCTGTTCTACTGCTGCCTCGACCGTTCAGTTGCTGGTCTACTGCCATTTCAATCGGTTAGTTAAGGCTGATTTATGCTTCTGCGTCAAATCAACGGCGTACCCCAGCAGACCCCTCTGCGTCGCTGCAAGCCCTCTGCCGTAGCTGGACGTGCACCTCCTAAAATTTGTAACTTCACGTTGAGGCTACGCAGACCACAAGGACTGTGATTGGTCAACTTGTCCTGTGTGTTGATAGTCGGTGTTTCAAGCAGCCTACTGTGGGGAGTAGCAACGTGCTAGTTCACTGACATAAGCTTTGCAAATAAACTCAGACATATTTTGGTTACATTGACTGTTATCCGTTTGTAAAGTGTCTATATGTCAGTAACGTTTTGAAATTAGCACTTCGCCAGCAAGCAGTACTTTGTGGGCAGTTGTGCTAAAGTTTGCTTGCTAACATAACAAACTGGCTGGCAGACACCTCGCAAATAACCTGAGACTTATCTCCCCCTAGCGTTATGACGGTGAAATGCAAAGCAACCCCGACACAGAACTCCGAAAGGGTCACGACGCCGTAGCTACGGCGTGGAGTTGACGCAGAAGCATAAAGCAGCCTTTAACTTGAGCAAATGAAATAGTCTGTGCTAACTGCTAGTGTAAGCTAACCTTAACGTGCGTGCGCTGAATCCCACAGCAACCGCCTCGGTATGCCCTGTCCAGGAGGGCCTATTTAATTGTGAACATAATTATTTATTAATACTAATCTATTTAAATTGGAATGGGACAATAAGTGGTGTGTTGTTGTTAGCTGCGATATAATCACAACATACCACTACCTGCCTCGAGCTACTGCTTAATTAGAAAACTGATACACAGTGGAGGCTTATGATGATTTGTGGTAAGCCTTTGATTTAAACTACTACCAACACTATTGATACATGCGAGGTGGTACGGCTGCAACAATGGACACGTCTCTGGTGGCCAAGGTTTGTTATGGTTACAGCAACTGAGACCGAGAAGCCTGGCTAAGCTCATATTGACATTAACAACTAACGTTAAGTTCGATGACATGTAACGTTAAGTAATAATTAAATATCCATGTTGTCCCGATTGGCACGAGTTATATCCACAATTATTAAGCTGTAAATTAGCTAGTTAGGACTGTTAGGACCTGCCATCTGCCGACAGCAGTTGTCGTGCGGTCACGTCATACAACCGTGTAAGCTAGCTTTGCTATGCTAATGCTACCTAGCCTCGCTTACAGGCTAACTAGGTAGCTAGCTAACTAGCTAACGGGTGTACCTGATGCTGTTTCTTACCTCAAAAAGCCCACGTATTCTTCACCTTCCACCAGGATTCTGGCCGTGGACACCCAGTCTTGTGTTTTCAACCCCGGAACTATCGCTCTTCCCTCGATTTTGAACCGATCACCGTTCGGCTGTGTCGATACACCTGCGCCAGGCCCCGTTTCCATATCAGTGAAACACCACGCCACGACGACCACAGCCTGAAAGAAAAACCATAGCAGCGGTATTCTTTCCCTGTGCAACATATTGGCTGTCTTTATCAAATTAAAATGAAGTCTATCAAGAGCACTTTGGAGAAGGAGCGGAAGCGGCTCTGGAGCGGAAGACTTGGCACATCAGCTGTCGCTGCGGACAATGGCGTCACTTTAAAAAAAACAACAACCTTTATTGCACAAACCGAGAATCACACACAGCTGATACCTGATGTACAGTATATTTTTGCACACATGTATCACAATCGTTTCCAAATTTGTTACAGACTTTTTGTGAAGCGGAGCCGAAAGTAGTTTGTTTAGTCCCTTCCCCTCTTCATCTTTTGGAAAGATTTATGTCATTGTGTATTAGGTTTAGATACCCTATGTTTTATATTTAATTTTTCATATATCATTTGATATTTACTTTTACACTGGAATCTTTAATTGTAAGATAATGTCCATGACCTGCTAAATGCCTGTATGTTCACAATGTTTAATAATTAATAAAAACTTTTTTTTGTAGCTATTAACATTATAAACAGTTGGAAGCTGTCAGACTATATTATGAATGTAAAGACACCAAAAGTATTTGATGGCAAATGTTATGATTTTAAAGGGACTTACTTGTCATTCACAAATTATGTTTAAAATTAATACCCAGGTTTACTTTAGTTTGGCCACTTTGGATGACATATTAAGCAAGATTTCAAGGGCATAGCAAATATGTATGTTTACTTACAGGCATTTGTTGTGCCAAAAGTTGTCCTTATATCTAAAAAATTATTTTGGAGCAAGACTTAAGCTTTTTTTTCCCCCCTGCACTATAACAGGCCATTACACACACACACACACACACACACACACACACACACACACACACACACACACACACACACACACACACACACACACACACACACACACACACACACACACACACACACACACACACACACACACACTATTAAAAGAAATACATTTTTGATTTTTATCAAATTTATTTAAAAGATTAAAAGAATCACTTGTTTTTACAATTTACATTATACAGTCAAATGTCATATGAAGAGGCAAAATGAAAACATGAGGAGCTCTAATAACTTAAGACTGTTGCAGATTCAAGTTCCTGATTCCGGAGAACCGAGGCGCAAAACACATAAAAACAGCGGAGCATTCGTTACATCCACAAGTACATTTGCATTCCATGGCAGAGTGACGTAGTGAGAGACAAAGAGCTTGGCACTTCATAGAGCGACATTACACCCAGTCTCATGGAGGTCCACTAAATATGCCCCTTCACAAGGTCCACTTCAATGTGAAGCAGTCATTTGCGGTGTGTGTGTGTGTGTGTGTGTGTGTGTGTGTGTGTGTGTTTTTGCAGAAAGGCTCTCTCAGCCCTCCTTAAGAGTCTGAGGGAGTTGTCTGAATTGTGAAGTTCAGAATGAGTGTCAGAATGAACCAGTCCATTTCTCTGCCGTCATTATCAGTTCAAAACACAGCCATGATCCGGCAGCAGTGGTCACATCCTCATAGTGCTACGTTGACAACTGTCAGGGAAGCTGTGCTAGATAAGACTCAATGGCCTGAAACATGAAGTGAAAATAACACATTAGTTGTCAGCACAGCCAGTTGAAAAGGTGCATTGTGTTGTCTTCCCTTCAACCTTGAAAAAAAAAAAAAAAACACTTTTCCCGACGTTTTTGACGCCGTTTGTTTTTGCTTATTCCAACATTTTAAATTTTTCTTCTACACATTTTTAGCGCTTATTTCTATGTCCCATATTTTCTGATATAAAACAAAAATTTAAAACGGGTCAATGTGACCCGAAGTCAACACAAGGGTTAAAATATTCTTTTGTTTTACATAACTTAGTAAATAAATCACAGTTCAAACACTAATTTCTAACATTTCATTTACATGATTTTCCCATTACAAACATCACAACATACTGGATAACTTTAAAAAACAGTGACTATAAAAAAGGAGTGTGTATTTGGCTTTCTGCAACCAATACTTGAAACTTAGAATCAATTATTCCTTTTTAAAACTAATGAAGAAAACAGGGTGTGGAGATGGAAACAAATGAACCACAATACAAACTCAACTCATGCTACTAATACTTATGCTAGTAAGCTTATGGTAGACCTTTGTTGGTTTTTTTTAGGATGGGAGTGGTTGGCTGTGTTCACCCAAAATCAACAGAGGGTGGAAAAAAACAGGAGCACTTGTATTTATCTTTGCAACACAATGTTCATCTCAAAACCTTTATAGAGTTGTGATGAATCAATTCTGTTGCAATAGTGTTCATTTAGTTTTGTTTATAACAGGAAGAAAAACTGCTTTAGTTAAAATTAAAAAAAATAAAAACGTAACAAGCACTTTTCATGAAATCGTCAAACAAGTAACACAGACAAAGCTGACAGTGAACATTTGAATAATCCATATTTTGAAGGACGGTTCAATGTATTTTCTCTAACTTTCCCAGTTCTATTTAGACAATTTTTTTTACAGCTAATGCACCATCCAATAACCCCTGATAAGTAGAACAATAATGTCACCTATCTCACCTTTGCCAGTTCTCCCGTAGATCCTGGAACCAAACACAATCGGGCTCCTTCCTTCCACAAGTCCTTCAGCCGCTGCTTCATGACTTCAATATTCCTGCAATAAGCATACAAACATTACCATTGCAATATGTGGTGAGTGCACACAGGACCCCAAAGCCAGTGACCGTAGAAACCCCAACACACCCTCTCTCGCGCCCCTGCTACGAGCCCTCGCGCTACAAGGTTACAAATGCTGTTCGAAATTAGCGGCACTACACCACCACCAACTCTAACTAACTAGAAAAACTAAGACAAAAGACAAGAGTTAAAATGCTCATATTATGCTTTTTGGATTTTTCCCTTACCTTTATTGTGTTATCTTTTTTGTGCATGTTAGAGGTTTACAAAGTGAAAAAGCTCAAAGTCCACCCCACAGGTACTTACCATCTCCAACAGAAAACATGAACTGCTCCAAACAACTCTATTGTAGTCCAGCCTTTACTTCAGAGACAAATGTGCGTCATTTCGCGTCACTTTGTAACACACGTTATAATGCTCGCCTAGTTGCTAGCGTGGCACGCCCTCATACTCTGCTTCTGACTGGCTAGTAGTCCTTACCTAGGTACTGTCAGGGCACGCCCTCATACTCTGCTTCTGACTGGTTAGTAGTCCTTACCTAGCTACTGCGTGTGCGACTCCCAACAAAGATGGAACAGAAGTGAGATGCCTCACTCTGTAGCTAAAACAGAGAGCTCAACACACAGGGTGAAAAGAGACAGAAATATGTATGTATATAAAAATATTTTTTGAAAATTAAACCATGTAAACATATTCTGATATAACCTCTAAATACAATTCTGAACCTGAAAATGAGCATAATATGAGCACTTCAATGAATATCTTCTTCTGAGTGAGTCAGTGTGACTATCTTTTTAATTATTAATTATAATACCAGAATTAATATTTCAGTTCACATATGAGGCACATAAACCTTTTCAATGTTCAAAGAGGGCAACACTGAAAAAACACCTTTGTTTAGAAGCAAGTGCAAACTTGGTAATCTGAAGCTTTGTTGCCATTTTAAATTTCCATATTTAAAAAAGACAGCAATGTGACTTGAGCTGATTGTAAACTCTGTTCTGACAAAGTCCATTTTCCATTTTTGACCATTCGCCTTGACCTAGGGCTGTGCAATTAATCGAAATTTAATCGTGATTATGATTTCGGTTCCCAATGATCACAAAAACAGAATAAATGAGAAAACCAATTATTTTGCAAGTAAACTCTTATTTTCTCGCATTCTGAATGAAAAAAATAAAGCTTCAATAGGAAAAGTATTAAGGCAAAGTTACAGTTGTATGTGTTTTTTTTTACTGTTGATTTATTTAACTTTTTCCACTGTTTTTTAAGTTCAATAATTTCAACATCTTTCCAGAAGTCAACGAGTAATCGTGTTAAAATATCGTGATTTCAATATTGACCGAAATAATCGGGATTATATTTTTTCCCCATAATCGAGCAGCCCTACCTTGACCTCATCCAGAGCTAAATGCTTAGGAAAATAAAAGGAGGCAAGAGGTAGCATGGTGGAATATTAAGTAGTAGCAGTATTAGTAAAAGGCAAAATAAAGATAAATACCATAAAACGTCATACATTATTTCATAATAAATATTGAATTTGCTTCTTAATGATCAATAGCGTATCCTGTCTGAAGGTCAATGCCATTTCTCATTACTAAGAAACACTTTAAAAAGGCATGTTCTGTTTATTTTCAACCAGAGCCATCTTTTCATCACGCCAACTGACATGAATCTAAAGGGGTTACATTTTGGTGGTAAAGTTTCTCCTACTTCATTAATATTACTGAATATTGTACACTGGTTGTACAGTTAAGTCATTTCAAAGATTTGCATAGAATCGAACCTTGGAAACTGAGGCTAAGTTTGAAAATAGCTGTAACTTGGTTGTATTTAAGTATGTATTGTCTACCTGTCTTCTGAACAACTGTCCCGCAGTCTTTTCTCATTCTTAGAAAGTTCTGGCCACCATTTCCTGATGACGGACTGAACCCAGTGTAAACCCACCATTATGTTTCTGTAAAAAAAAGACAGTTAAAAGATAGTCAAAGCAGACAAGTTTGTCAAATCATAATGTCAAATGTGTCTAACTTGTTCAGGTCGTGAGATACTGCTGACATTTCATCACTTCAGTTTATTAGTTATTCATCAGACCAGCTGAAGCTTCTCGGATGAGATCTGAATCATCTTTAAAGACTTAGACAGTAAATCCATTCACTTTAAACCCAGGATTTCTAGATATAATGTCAAATGGCGTTTTTCCATTACATGGTACCTGCTCGACTCTCCTTTTTTAGTTTTCCATTACGAAAAAAAGTCCCTGGTACCTGCTAACAGGTACTTTTTTTAGTACCACCTCCGTCCAGGTTCCAAGCGAGCTGAGCCGATACCAAAGGTGACGTGAAAACCTGCAGACTATTGACTGGTTAGAGAGAATCGTCACTAATCACTGCGTCATCATTGCTAGCGACAGACGGGGGTGTCCTGAACAAAACCGCCATTTTTAAATAGTTTAGCCAGCGGTGTTTTTTTTTTGCTGCCTCCAGCTTCTTTTGAAACTAAATTTGTCTTTTGGCTGTGGCAACAGCCACATGCCGAGTCAAAAACAACACACCTTTGACGTTCTGTGTGTGTGTCGCGTTAGGTCATGGCAGTTTCCTGCGGCGTCGCTATGACGACCAGCCACGCTCGCCTCAGGCATGAGGTGGTACTAAATCTGCAATGGAAAATGGAGGACGAGGCACCGCAGCAGAGTCGAGCAGGTACCATGTAATGGAAAAACGCCAAAAGAGATCATCATTACACATGTATGCAATTCCTCAGTGACACTTACTCTTCATATTTACTGGCAAGAATCACTTTCACTTGGGGCATGAGGTCAACGCAGCAGCCAAGTGACAAACATGGTGCTTCAGTTTTTAGGCTGACGAGAAACAAGAAAACACAAGATGAAAGAAAGTGAGCTGATTGTCAGTAATGTGGGCAGGCACAAAAAAAAAAAAAAAACTCAAAATGTCTCAATTGTTGACTTCAGTCAAATTATCTATCAGTTAATCATTATCATCAATATTATTTTCAAAGTAGACCCAAGAATTGATTAGAGTTGGGGGTGATGTTGTATATGTGTGAGGGGGAGGGAGGGAAACGGAGATGGGGATTCTACTGTTAATGTAATTGTCTAAAAAAATATTGGGGAAAAAACATTATCAGCAAAAATCTTTCCAAATCAAATTTGACACAAAAAAAGAACAAAGATGCTATTCAGGATTTGGGGATTTCCCTCTCTGATCTAGAAATTTTGCAACTTCATGCTCCGTTTGGCCCGTTGTGTATTTCATATGACCTATATATTTATATGAAGATAATGCCACAAAACACAATTTAGATTACAATGCTTAGAGCTAAAACAATTGATAGTTGATCAACATACATTTTGGATAATTCATTGTTGAAGTAATCTAACAAGAAAAAAATTAATTTAATTATTGTTTTAAATTGAATATCTAGTTTGTGGCCAAAACAAGAAATTTGAGAAGGAAGAGGAACCTTAGCCTATGAAAAACCATGCTGCACATTTTTTACTTCTTTCTGACATTTTACAGACGTTCAGATTAACTGAAAAAAAGAACAGATAGATTAATCAATAATAGAAATCATTAATTGTGGCCCTAATGATGCTACATGATCTTGTTTAATACATGTTGGGAGAATTATGCAGTTCAGTCATTACAGCTGAAGCTTATTCTTTAAACTCACTTGTTTGTTAAGACAGGTAAGCAGTCAAGCAGCACCCCTGTGTCTTCAATTCTGTGAAACCAACAAATGATTAAATATGAAGCATGTGTGATTGAGGAATGAACACAACAACTACCAAAAGGCAGTGTAAGCTGTTAATGTTTTACCTTATCAGGTAGGCCACTAATTCACTGGCGTTTTTTTGCCATAGTGTTTGGGCTACTTTTAGTCGTAGGTTCCTTCCGAAAAGGATGTGAGTCATAGCTTCATGGTCCTTTGATAACTGTATGTAAAGACAAACAATGCAAAAAGGGAATTCAGTCTGCAACAGTGTTGCAAATTTGATCAACCCCAAGGAAGAATTAAAATAATTGCGTTTTTACAACAACAGAGCAATAGTTTTAACTCTCACCTCAGTTAAGTCACTGAACTTGGAGCTGGCCCCAGCCATCTTGGATGCCTCTGCAGAGTTCACAGGGAGCCCGCAGTTGTCATTGTAGTGCATGCCCCGCACATCATCAGAGCACGTCAGCTCATTTTCTTTGTTGGCCATGCCGGGATCACAGACACGGCCTACATCTGATGTTCTGCGGTGCAGCTTCAAGCCCACCTCCACCAATGGACAACCCTTCCTTTTGCAAGATGGCAATCGTTTCGCTTTGCCTGGGCTGTGTACTCCGTAATGGACTTGAAATCTGCCAAGAGGAAAGTAAACATGGACCAGATGCAAAGCTGTCATAGTTTGGAAAACCGTAAAGATCAAAGCCACACATATGGTGATAATGGTTATGGAAAGGTGCCTTAATGGTCCAGTGACTGAGAGGGAAGATCTGTGGGACACAGAGTGAATGAGTGATCATAGTTAGATGAATCCCACAGATGTGGATCAGAGACTCACCTTTCTTTATCTAATTCTTCCTTATTTATAATATCCACCTAAAACAAAAGGATAGGGAATGAAGCCACTACTACAATTTCTATTACTACAATACCACTGAACTGTACTTCACAGTCACCAGGACTTAAGAAACACAATTATATAAGACATGATATTCACTTTCCCATCTCCATACCTGCTTCATGTTCTTTTCAGCAAACAAATGCAGGCATGATCGCAGAAAGCCATATGGATTTATTCCGGTTGACCATTCACGACTTCTCGTTATCAGACATGTTTACCAGCTTCCATAACATGAGACACTGTTGAACAAACAATTATGAAAAAATAGCAGGACAAATTCAGGAATTGCAAGAGTCAAAGTCACTTTTCGTGGCCTAACAATTTATAAGTTGCCTTCCCTCGTACATACAGTGTGATCTAACATACAGCAATGTGGTTCAACAAGACCAAAAACAAACATTCAAGTGAGATAAACAAAACAATAACGCTAACTTACATTTGAGTTACAAAGGCGTTGGCTGCTGCGATACAAGCATAGCTAGCTAGGTAAGCTGCAACAAATGTCACTGCATGTTAATTAAAGTTAGTAGGTTTTAAGTATTGCTACAAATTAGAGAGCCGACATTTGGAGGAGATCATTTTGTTAACGTTACATCCCTTAGCTGAAAGTTAGCTCGTGCTCCTAGCTAGTTAGCGCAGAACTACAGTTATAGTTAGCTTTAACTGTTAGCTTGTAGTTCAACTATCAGGAATACACGGAGACGTTGATAGTAACTAGCTGGGCCGCTAATGCGAGCTAGCTAGTTAGCCTGCCAACTCGGGGAACATATGGCTTCATGAATGGCAGTTTATTTTCACCATTTAAACAGTAAAGTTTAATACCAACCGGTTCACTTTGTGACGGGTCATGAGGTCTCCACAGATGTGTAAATCCAAAACGTGAAAATCTGGTTAAACTCAAGAGCAACTCCTCTAAGCAGGTCTGCTAGCGTTGCACAGTTGTACCATTCAAATGAATACACCGCCGGTGTGTGGGGATTGTGGGATTGATTTTGGCAAAGAATAGCAGGAGATTTAGCGACGACTGCTGGACATATTACGAAACACATTTAAACCCTAGTGTGCCATAGCGCCACCCAGTGCCTTGAAGGCTGTAATGCAAAATGCCTGCTATGTTTTCTCTACCCTCTAGCCCCCATATATTCATATTTTAATTTGTAAAAGATGTCAGCCTAACTTCTTTGCTTCAGTGGTGGAAGAATTATTCAGATCCTTTACTTAAGTTAAAGTACTAATACTTAAAGTAGACTATGCTATCAAAGTTAAAGGAAGGCTACTCAATCTGCAGAAAAATGCTCCCTGTCAGTGTTTTGCTATTGTATAATGTTATACATGTGAAGTATGTGTCGTGTGTGTGTTGCATTAAGGTGTGCAGCATGTACATGTTGCAGCTGGTAAATGTGGGGCTACATATATATTTTATATATTTTTCTTTATATACTGCTGAGCAAATGTGGATTTTCCCCTGGGGATAACAAAAAGTCTTATCTTAACCTATGATAATAACACATCATAATGTATTTGTTCATTATATTTTGTATTGTTAATGTGAATCTGCAAAGCAACTAAAGTTATCAGATACATGTAGTAGAAATATGAAGTAGCAGAAAATGGAAAGTAAAAGTACCTTAAAATTATACTAAAATAAAGTACTTGAGTAAATACACATAGCTACTTTCCACTGCTCCTCTCCGGGAACCATCACCTTATCGTGGTGGAGAGGTTTGTGTGTCCCTGTGAACCTGAGGGCTGTGTTGTCTGGAGCTTTGTGCTCCTGGTAGGGTCTCCCAAGGCAAAGTGGTCTCAGGTGAGGGGCCAGACAAAGAATGGTTCAAAAACCCTATGAAAAAACGAGGTAGAGATGATGTGACCCTGCCCGGAGGAAGCCCGGGGCCCCCATCTGGAGCCAGGCCCAGATGGAGGGCCCGTCAGCGAGCGCCTGGTGGCCGGGTTTGCCACGGAGCCCGGCCGGGCACAGCCCGAAAAAGCTACGTGGCACCTCTCTCTCCAACCCATGGGCCCACCACCTGTGGGAGGAACCGCTGGGGTCGGGTGCGCTGTCACATGGGTGGCAGTGAAGGTCAGGGGCCTCGACGGACCAGACCCGGGCAGCAGACGCTGGCTCTGGGGACGTGGAACGTCACCTCTCTGTGGGGGAAGGAGCCGGAACTTGTGCGGGAGGTGGAGCGCTACCAGTTGGATCTGGTGGGGCTTACCTCTACGCACAGTCTTGGTTCTGGAACCATACTCCTGGATAGGGGTTGGACTCTTTTCTTCTCCGGAGTTGCCCAGGGTGTGAGGCGCCGGGCGGGTGTGGGGATACTCACAAGTCCCCGGCTGAGCGCCGCTACGTTGGAGTTTACCCCGGTGGACGAGAGGGTCGCCTCCCTACGCCTGCGGGTTGTGGGGGGGAAAACTCTGACTGTTGTTTGTGCGTATGCACCAAACAAGAGTTCAGAGTATTCGGCCTTCTTGGAGACCTTGAATGGAGTCCTGTATGGGGCTCCAGTGGGGGACTCCATAGTTCTGCTGGGGGACTTCAACGCGCACGTGGGCAATGATGGAGACACATGGAGAGGCGTGATTGGGAGGAACGGCCTCCCTGATCTAAACCAGAGTGGTTGTTTGTTGTTGGACTTCTGTGCTAGTCATGGATTGTCTATAACGAACACCATGTTCGAACATAGGGATGCTCATAAGTGTACTTGGTACCAGAGCACCCTAGGCCAAAGGTCAATGATCGATTTTATAATCGTTTCATCTGATCTGAGGCCGTATGTTTTGGACACTCGGGTGAAGAGAGGGGCAGAGCTGTCAACTGATCACCATCTGGTGGTGAGTTGGGTCAGAGGGTGGGGGAAGACTCTGGACAGACCTGGTAAACCCAAACGGGTAGTGCGGGTGAATTGGGAACGTCTGGAGGAGGCCCCTGTCCAACAGACTTTCAACTCACACCTCCGGCGGAGCTTTTCGTGCATCCCTGTGGAGGCTGGGGGCATTGAACCCGAGTGGACAATGTTCAAAGTTTCCATTGCTGAAGCTGCGGCGGGGAGCTGTGGTCTTAGGGTCTTAGGTGCCTCAAGGGGCGGTAACCCACGAACACCGTGGTGGACACCGGTGGTCAGGGAAGCCATCCGACTGAAGAAGGAGTCTTTCCGGGATATGTTATCCCAGAGGACTCTGGAGGCAGTTGCAAGGTACCGAAGGGCCCGAAGGGCTGCAGCCTCTGCCGTGAAAGAGGCAAAGCAGCGGGTGTGGGAAAAGTTCGGAGAAGACATGGAGAAGGACTTTCGGTCGGCACCAAGGTGCTTCTGGAAAACCACTCGCCACCTCAGGAGGGGGAAGCGGGGAACCATCCAAGCTGTGTACAGTAAGGATGGGACGCTGTTGACCTCAACTGAGGAGGTAATAGGGAGGTGGAAGGAGCACTTTGAGGAACTCCTAAATCCGACTAATACGCCCTCTATGGTAGAGGCAGAGCTGGAGGATGATGGGGGATTGTCGTCAATTTCCCTGGTGGAAGTTGCTGAGGTAGTTAAACAACTCCACAGTGGCAAAGCCCCAGGGATTGATGAGATCCGTCCAGAAATGCTTAAAGCTCTGGGTGTGGAGGGGTTGTCTTGGTTGACACGCCTCTTCAACATTGCGTGGAAGTCGGGGACGGTGCCTAAGGAGTGGCAGACCGGGGTGGTGGTTCCCCTTTTCAAAAAGGGGGACTAGAGGGTGTGTGCCAATTACAGGGGTATCACACTTCTCAGCCTCCCCGGTAAAGTCTACTCCAAGGTGCTGGAAAGGAGGGTTCGGTCGATAGTCGAACCTCAGGTTGAAGAGGAACAATGCGGATTCCGTCCTGGTCGTGGAACAACGGACCAGATCTTTACTCTTGCAAGGATCCTGGAGGGAGCCTGGGAGTATGCCCAACCGGTCTACATGTGCTTTGTGGATCTGGAGAAGGCGTATGACCGGGTCCCCCGGGAGATACTGTGGGAGGTGTTGCGGGAGTATGGGGTGAGGGGGTCCCTTCTCAGGGCCATCCAATCTCTGTACGACCAAAGCGAGAGCTGTGTCCGGGTTCTCGGCAGTAAGTCGGACTCGTTTCAGGTGAGGGTTGGCCTCCGCCAGGGCTGCGCTTTGTCACTAATCCTGTTTGTAGTATTTATGGACAGGATATCGAGGCGTAGTCGGGGTGGAGAGGGGTTGCAGTTTGGTGAGCTGGGGATCTCATCGCTGCTTTTTGCAGATGATGTGGTCCTGATGGCATCATCGGCCTATGACCTCCAACACTCACTGGATCGGTTCGCAGCCGAGTGTGAAGCGGCTGGGCTGAGGATCAGCATCTCTAAATCGGAGGCCATGGTTCTCAGCAGGAAACCGATGGAGTGCCTTCTCCAGGTAGGGAATGAGTCCTTACCCCAAGTGAAGGAGTTCAAGTACCTTGGGGTCTTGTTCGCGAGTGAGGGGACAATGGATCGGGGGATTGGTCGGAGAATCGGCGCAGCGGGTGCGGTATTACATTCAATTTATCGCACCGTTGTGACGAAAAGAGAGCTGAGCCAGAAGGCAAAGCTCTCAATCTACCGGTCAGTTTTCGTTCCTACCCTCACCTATGGTCATGAAGGCTGGGTCATGACCGAAAGAACAAGATCCAGGGTACAAGCGGCCGAAATGGGTTTCCTCAGGAGGGTGGCTGGCGTCTCCCTTAGAGATAGGGTGAGAAGCTCAGTCATCTGTGAGGAGCTCGGAGTAGAGCCGCTGCTCCTTCGCGTCGAAAGGAGCCAGTTGAGGTGGTTCGGGCATCTGGTAAGGATGCCCCCTGGGCGCCTCCCTAGGGAGGTGTTCCAGGCACGTCCAGCTGGGAGGAGGCCTCGGGGAAGACCCAGGACTAGGTGGAGGGATTATATCTCCAACCTGGCCTGGGAACGCCTCGGGATCCCCCAGTCGGAGCTGGTTAATGTGGCTCGGGAAAGGGAAGTTTGGGGTCCCCTGCTGGAGCTGCTACCCCCGCGACCCGATACCGGATAAGCGGACGAAGATGGATGGATACTTTCCACTGCTGAGCATGCCACCATGTGAAGCATGAAGAGAAGATCAATACTGTATTGAAGTGATATTGGGATCCTGCTCTCATGTGTTTAAAACAATGATCATAGATCCCTTCCTATGGCCTTTTGTGTAAGTGCATATCTCCTATTTCTTAATTCTATTCATAGGACCTCAATCCTATTAGGAATTTGGAGCTGCAACGATTAGTTCATTAATCATTTTGAGTGATTTCTTTTAGATTGGATTTAACTGTACTGAGACAACGAAATGCAGTTTAGCATCAAACCAGAAGTGCAAAAAGCAGTAAACTTACAAAGAAGTAATGTGCACATGTATAGTGGTAATTTAAATTATAAAGAATAGTTAACAGTAGTATGAATACGCTAGATATATACAGTATGAAAACTACGAATATGTGCAGCAGTTACAGTGCAGGTACATGCTGCACAGAAGGTTTCAGAATTATTAAGTAACCAGTCACCTTCTTGTCTTCATTTTCCCCTTCCTTTTCTCCTTTAAAAACTCTTCAGAAAAGATGGCTGCTATAAAAATCCTAATAAACTACGGTTTATCTTTACACTCCTAAATAGTTAACAGCCGCCTTGAAGGGCAGCAGAACTTGCATAAAAGTTTAAAAACTCCTTCACACTTATTGTCTGCGCAATATTCACAACTTCCTGATGAAGGTTGTTTAGACAAAAAAGTTGTGTGAAATGAATGTGAAATAAACCAACAATAGGCAGGACAGCATTGTAGAGGAGAGAAGTATAAGGTTACGTTAACATTTAATGTTAAGTTGGCCGGAGCTCACTTGCCTTTAAATTGGTTTGTTGCTGTTGACAAAGTTTTTCCAAACAGATCATTCATATTTTTGTAGTCTTACATTTGAATGACCCCATCCTGCTCACGACTCCAGGAAGACTAGAGGCACACCCATGTGCTTCTAATGGGGATCCTTAAGTAAACAATAAACAATGATCCGGTCCTTTGGCTATGATACAGCACCCAAAGCAATGTTCCTTAAAAAGGAAACAAATAAGTATACCAGATCAAATACAGAGCCAAGGCAACAGAATGTTTTCAGCCTCTCACCTCCGATGTGGTCTGGTTTAAAACTCTTTTCCTTATCTAAAATATTGACTTATTATCCCAAAATATTGACTTAGAATCTCAAAATAATGAGAAACTTTAAAATATTGACTTAGTATCTTAACATATTGACTTATTATCTCAAAATATTGACTTATCTCAAAATATTGACTTAGAATCTCAAAATAATGAGAAACTTTAAAATATTGACTTAGTATCTTAACATATTGACTTATTATCTCAAAATTGACTTAGAATCTCAAAATATTGATTTAGAATCTCAAAATAATGAGAAACTTTAAAATATTGACTTACCTTAAGAATCAGTTACACTAGACACTAAATAAACATGCAGGATAATATGTCAACTCATTCACATGTGTAAGTGGCTTGATCTTCTCATGTCATTCTCAGCAAGAAGGCGGAAAAGCGCATTTCCCAAAAATGTCTACTACTATTGCTTTAAGGGATCACAGAGCCATCTTGACAAAACGTTGGAGCTTTAAAGAGGCACCGCTACAGACTCATTAGATACAAACCATATTATCTTATCTCAAGTGCTTTAAGAAATGAATTTTGTCAATCGCCACAGATAACTGCTGCAGACCCTTGATCCTACCCTTTTTCTTTCAAGATTTCTTTCACAATATCAGGCTGAGTGAGTGGTTTGTTACCAAAGAGGAAAATGTTCTGGACACGTAAATGCCAAAAAATACAAAGCAATTTGGAGTGATTGCCTTCATCACCTTATGGTGAAGAGTTTCTATCCTGATGGAAGTGGAATGTTTTCAGGAGGATATTGTCTCTTCAGGCTGTGAGTGGTCATTGAGAGGGAGGATGAAAATGAAAACAATGTGAATCACACACTCACTTCTCAACTCAATTCAGCATCTTGGTGTGGCAATGGAAACAGCATGGTCCACAATTACAAGTAAAACACTGAAAAATAGGATTTCCTAGAAAGTATATTGCTGTTAATGCATTTAGGAAACGTGTCAAATGTATGCCAAAGCACATAAGGAGCTGGCATGTGGCCCAAGACTTAATGTTGGTGTTTCCTTTATTTTGGCAGTTACCTACAATTACCTTATTCATAAAGATGGCTGTCTCTGTCCTCAGACAGCCACAAAAATGAAAATGCCTGGTGGCTGTTTTTGTTTATCATGTCCAAGAATCAGAGCGCAGCTTGCACATACCAACCCAAACATACCAATTATTGGAGACACACATGAAAATAAACCCAAGTGGTGAATATGAACAGCAAACCAAAACAAAATGTTCCAGTCGTTTGATGGAAGCATGATTAGATTTTAGTAAATCTTTGGTAAATTATGTTGTGCAGTGGCAGTCTAGAGCAGGGATCTTCAACAGGGGGTTCGGGACCCCTAGAGGGTCCTCAGAGTCAATGCAGGGGGTCTCCAAATTATTGTTAATTTTTGAAAGTTTTTTCAAAAGTCTTAACATGAATCCAACATATTTGACCAAATATAACCCTTCTTACTGGCCTATAGGTAAAGTAGTCACTAAGGCCATCCACAGCTGCAGTAAATCCTAAGGATTCACTGTGCCACATGTATGTTTAACATTAAAACATGATTTATAAAATCATGCATACAATTATTAGTAGCTTAATGTTCTATACAAAAAAAGTCTTTAGGTCCTCCTACACGTTATTGTAGGCCCAGTTTATTATGCAAATTCAATTTATACAATATACGTATGTAGTAGAGGGTCCCTTCCCTGTCTCTATTTTAGTTAGGGGTCCTTGGCTTGAAAAAAGTTGAAGACCCTTGGTCTAGCAAATTTAAATCACATTTAAGCCACAATCAAATGCTGTGGAGAAAAGCAACACTGCTTTAACAGACATGTTACAAAACATTCAGGCTCCAAAAACAAGATCAGTCTGGAGTTATATGTTAAAGGGGAACTATGCAGTTTTTTGTAGCTTAATTTACCTTAACTGAACAGCTTCGGAGTCATTGGAATGGTTATATGACTTTTTTCGAGTTGAATGGTGGTCGTCTTGCTCCCCCCTAGCGCCTGTGAGCTGAAAAACCACCTCACAGGTCTTGCGATGTAACGAATTGCTTCACGGCACTGCACACATACGCCCAATCAGGAACCGGCTAACAAGGTAGCAATGGAGTTTTTCACACTATCGTCATGGCTGAGCCGGCAAAATACATTCATGCATAGCGCCCCTTTAACATCTAATGTAGTCACAAAAATGGTGGTCTTTTTGTTGTACAGACACAGTTTACTGTGCAGAAGTAAAGGTCAAAGACTCAAAGTCTACAGCCATGCTTTGAGCTAAATGCTACTGTCAGAGTGGTAACATGCTCATACTGACAATGCTAACATGCTGATGCTAAGCAGGTATAATGCTGACCATGTTCACCATCTTATTTTAGCGTGTTAGCATGCTAGCCTTTGCTAATTAGCATTAAACCTAAGGTACAGCTGAGACTGATGGGATGAAATGTCATAATAGTTTTGCAGGTATTTAGTCATTAATCAAAGTATTGGACACATTTAAAGCATGACCTGATGATGGCGCTGGAAGAAACATTAAGGGATCACCAAAGTTATTAGGATTCATCATGAGAGGAAATGATTTCTGTTAAATTGTGTGCCAATCCATCCAATAGTTTTTGAGATATTTCATTCTGGACCAAAGTGGTGGACCAACAGACATGCCTAGACTAGAGCCATGACACGAAGTAAGCATAGATAACTTGAAAGGAATTAAAGGGGTACTCCAGCAATTTTGTACTGCACTTCCATAAATGTGGGGGATTTGTGAGAGACGGATTTAAAAAAGAATAGTCAAAAATGAAAAACAGCAGAGGCCATCAAATCCTGACTTTAAGCCCTTAGTGTGTGTCAAACTCCAAAAACACTGGATCCCACAGTTCCCAAAATGCAACTGTCTTTCATTAGACTCTCCCTGCCTAATAAACACCCACGTCTTTAAATCCCATACTTCCATTCTGAAACACAGGCTCGCTGTATGTAGTATGTAAGTATGCTGAAACTGAGATATGACTTGCGACTGGGAAACTAAATACATATCTGACTTGGGCTTAATAATACATTAGTGTCTGAAAAAGTAAACAAACATCTCACGTCTCACAAAGTCTGTCGTTTAAGGTAATTAAACCCACATTTTATGGATACAGTGCTTTATTGTCAACATGTTTTTAACTCTCATACGACTCACACTGCAATTACAGTACATGACCCTCCTGAGTCGTCCAACGATGTAAACTCTGGAATCTTTCCCATCTCTACCATCCATCCCACATGACGCAGCATTAGAAAGCCCATTGCATTAGATGTACAGGTGTTCATGATATTGTGTCCAACCCTTGTATACTTCACAGTGATGGTTCTGTAACATATAGCAGTCTACTAAGCACATGTTAGGCATTACAGAGTGTATCATTTTGCTTTGAAACAAATTAGCACACAGATGTTTTAGCTTAAAATTGAGGCAGATTGAATTATTGTAATTGAGTAATGCAATTAACTTAAACCCTTAGCAAAGTAGAAGGGCATGCCTTCTGTATTTAAGAGAACAAAAATATGATGCGCATTAAAGGGTCTAAAATCCATAGAGCACAAGTAACTTCTCTTCCTCCAAAACATTAGTCATACTTTATTTTCCATTAGAAATGGATTATTGATGTTGATTATGTCTGTCCAAGCTGTGAAGAATAATACTATACTTAAATATTTACCCCTATGTCTAGTCAGATAACTTGCTGATATCTACAGAATCTGTTCATTTAAATAGTTTGATGAGTTGAAATGGATCAAAAAATAACAAACAAAAATAATTTGAGAAAGCACAAAATGTACTCTTTCCAGTCCTCTGGGCCTTTTTATAAACATATTTCCTCTAAAAACGAGTTAAGAGATAAACATGGACCGTTAAATCTGATTTTCTCAGACAAAGGCAACCACCCACAAAGTCAGTAAGAGTATTAGGAGATTTACATTAGCGCGGAAGGATTAATATGACAAGGTTTCCTGCAGATAAAAACAGAGTGCTTGCCTTCAAGTCTCTCGTAGCAGGATGTGCTTATTGCTAAGAAGCAGCATGACTTGCAATGGCAAATCTTTTGTTTGCAGTGAAACATGAATGAAACAGTGTTTTTCCAGCCAGATCGTTTTCTCTAAAAGCTAATGGATAAAATAAAACCAATCCCGTCTATGAGTAAGTCCAACTTTCAGGGGGTGTGGCATGAAAACCAAGAGCTCGTGCTAACTCTTTAGCATACAACATGCTTAATAACCACATAGAGTCATCGTAGAAGTATGAAAATGTTGGCAGTTATCAGACCTGATGGACATTTTGCTTATGAACCAGCCAGAGTAGAAATTAGCATAAATGATTAGCTAAATTAGCTAATTAGTTCTCTAAATTAGCTCAAATGATGTCACAAACCCCATACCTTTAATTATTGGGTAGAGAAATCAACAGTTTATACTCCTTATGAGTTTGTGTAGTTCCCCTCTGCCTGCACATTACACTAACACCATCACTGTCAGCAGTAAACAATGGAATGTCTCTGTTTCATTCATCCAAACCTGCACTGACTTGGCCTGTGGCAGCATTTCATTTTTGGTTAAAGGCATACTATATAATCTGTATGCCTTTAAAGTGGCCATATTATGCTCATTTTCAGGTTTAATTATTGTATTTTGAGATTGTATCAGAATAGGTTTACATGGTTTAATTTTCAAAAAACACCATATTTTTGTTGTACTGCACATTGCTGCAGCTCCTCTTTTCACCCTGTGTCAGGTCTCTGTTTTAGCTACAGAGTGAGACCTTGCAACTTCTGTAAGATCTTTGTTGTCTGCTGCACAGGCGCAGTGGCTAGGTAAGGATTACATGAGCTAGCTAGCTGTTTCTGCAACTTCGGCCTGTACAAGGCAGGATTAGCCAGGAGACTTCTTCTAAATGAGGGCGCACTTCCAACTTTGTGTGGAATACCTGCAGAACAGGGACATGTAAGTAGTTCTATACAATTTATTTTGTAGATTAGGGTGAATTTGTGTGTTGTAGCAGTGTTTTGCCATTGAGAACGAGCTAGCATGCTAGCGCTAGCATGCTAACGGTTAGCCCCCTAGGCTAGTTACGTAGAAAGCCGTGCAGATTTTGAACAGCTCACCCGGAGACTGAAGGCAGGACACATTCAGAAACCCGTATCTCACTCAAAACAGCATGGATGGATTTTTTTCAAAGTTTGTATGCGTGTGGAAGCACCAGAGACACAAAATAACACCCCAAATCCCAGAAAAAGTGATTTTTTTCATAAATATGGGCACTTTAAAGACCAAATACGTGCAAAACAACATCAGCCTCAGATTTACTTTGTGTTTGGTGCTTATTACCAAATGTTTGCATGCTAACACACTAAACCGACACCTGCTGCGCATCAGCATAGTCATGTGTGCATGTTAGCATGCTGACTTTAGCATGTACAACCTAAAGGCAGCTACACACCGTTGGCAGAAAAGGCAGTTGGACTGATCAGTCTCCCCGAGTTGGTCAAAAAAATGCCTCTGAACACACCAAAGCGGCGAGACGTAATACATCTCTATAACAGCAGGCGGCGCTAATCTGTATTGTAGCCCAAAAAAATGAAAACCGGCAGCTGATTGGACGAACGCGTCAAGTGGGTCTGGCTGCTGCTTCCGGATTTTTGATTTTTCAACTGGCCATTAATGGCGACTCATTCAGAATACGATCTCATATTGTACTAAAATAGTTCACCGAAACGTGTTTCTGAAAACATTTTAAGTGAGAATGCAGTTGCTGAATCTGTCTTCATTTCAGATCGACAAAGGTCAGTTTAAAAGATTTTCATCAGATTTTGGTCTGGTCTGGACTGGTCATCCCGCTTGCCATTTCCGGGTGAGTCCCGACTGCCCTGTCTCCGACTGAGCATGTCAGGTCGGCCAAAATGAAGGCCGATAGCTCCTCCAACGGACGACAGCACGGAACACACAACGAACAGACTCGAGTCACTGACCTCGCCAGACTGTCCAACGGCCGATTATTGGCCCGGTGTGTAGCTGCCTTAACAAAGCTGCTAGTATGGCTATAGAGTCTTAGTATTGTTCATTTATTCAAGTTACCTATCAAATGCTGTTGTGCATGTTAACTCACCACTTCAAGTTTCCTGCAGAGCCTGCCTATGTAGAACCAGATCTATGATCTAAAGTCAACATAAAGCGCATTTCAAAGTGTGAAACATTTGAAGCCATTAACAAGTTAGAGCACAAAGCTCCTTCCCTTGGGCTTGACAACAAACAAGAAAACTAATCTGCTACTTTCTTATATCAAGAGAGGGAGAGGACACGGTACTGAAGAGACCAATCAACTTTGCTCCCTAATCTGTCTTTTCCTGTCCCCTATGCCCCTTCCCCTTCATAAAAGCCCTCAGATCAGGGAGTGAAAAAGCTCTGGCCTGTTGCCCTTGAATTTACTTGTAGCCACTAGAGCTTAATGTGGGTAATTGTGTTGACATTATGTAAGACTGTTTTGAGAGGTGCTTCACACACACACACAGCACCTCTGTTCTCAAAGCGGCCAGATGCCACGATGAATGATTCGAGGTCCTCGTCCGCAGACTACAAACCAAATAAAATCAAAGGGATGGCAAAGATGGCAGGAAGGGAGAGGTGGCAGCGATTTGAGCATTCCTATCATATGATTCTGGGACAGATGCCCAGGATTTTTCAAACCAAGCAAGTGTTTTGACTCCTAAGTCCTGGGGTGAAGTTTCCCGGGGAATGGTCTAAAAACCCTCCCAACCAATAAGACTGCATCTCAGCTCTATAGAAGTCTTTACATTATCCTCTACAGATCCTTTAATCTGCACCTCCGCTCACGGGGCCTTTCACAGAGGACCAGCAGGAGACATGCTGATGTAATTTTACTGAAGTAATGATGTCTAACACGCATCAGCTGTATGGCTGACAGTAGAAATGTTTCCAAACTTTGTCAAATAATCAGGGACTTGTTTAGATTCAGATTTTATCTCACAAATTTGAAACGGGAGCGCTGCTGGCTCTTGTTTTAAATATTACTCCATTCTCTGTGCACAGTTTTGTTTCCTCACGGTATAGAAGAGATATTGTTTGGGAAATAAAAAGAAGTTGGCAGACTCTAATGTTATGAAATCTGCATATTATTGTTTATAATATATTATTATATTATTGTGTTATGTTCATTTGTTTTCTGATTGATTTGTTAGTCGACAAATCGATTTTTGCATTTGTTTACTTATCTGACAGATGTATATGTTCTTTTCACCACCACAGTCAGTAGTGTACTGAAGGTTCATACCACAGTTATTCATAGAGAAACCAAACACATGCATTGAATGTCTCAGCTTCAAAACATCCATAATAAGGCCACAAAGGTCACATGTTTATTTCATGCTGTGAAAGTTACTGGTTAGCAAGCCTGTCTGCATCTGTTTTCTGCCATCTGTTTGTTTGCAATTTCAGACCGAAGTGCTGGTTTATTTGAGCCTCTAGTCGGCTGTGGAGGCATGTTTGGATGAGTGGCAGATCCCTTTTGTGGGATCCATACAGATCTCCATGTAGGTGGCCGTTTACAACAAACAGATGCTGAAGGTATGAACTCTCATCCTTTCACAGCCCATTGCAACACTAGATGGCAGTGTGTATCTGTAGCTGCTGGACATCTGGCTGTGTGTCTAGACAGAAGGGTTTGCTGCCAGCGGCTGCGGGATCCAGTTGTTCAGTCCCCCTCGGTTGGTCTCACAAATATTTTTACACAGTTGCAGGGCTGCCAGTCTCCATCCCCAAGAAGCTACAAAGATTACGGAAAGAAAATCACACAGTGTGCAGAGCGAAAGAAGACATACTTCACAAGACATGGCAGACTAAACGGTGGTGTGGTTTGTTTTCTCACAGGCCTTTAAGATTCTTTATGGGGTTTAACCATATTTTTCCTGGAGTCTAAGAACCACACTGGTTGAATATTTCAAAATGTAGAGAAAGCATAACCATTTATCACACAATGATAAAGGTGCCAGTTGTCCTGCCATAACAGGTGCAACAAAAGGAAGAGTAAAGCTTCCAATATGCTTTATCAGAAGTGCTTGTCACATGGTCGGATGTAGTGGTGTAGTACTAGTTGATGAGGTGGGTAGATGGGTGGGTTACCGAAGAAGAAGTGGGTATACTCTCCTGTATAGTGAATGTCTTTTTGACCAACAATGAGGTGGGTATAGCTTCAGAAAACCCTTTTCTCTGATGTTGGAATTAAGGGTCTGCTTCTGACAATTTGAGTAAATTTCCAAACCCGATAATCCAACATTCACATCCACTTCACTCCATGATTGGCTAGGTGTGCAGAAGCAGGAGAGGAACTGAACTTCTCTCTCAATCTTTCAGTGTAACACCATGGATGCCTTACAGGAAACAATGTCTCAAAACTGTTATCCCCATATTTAAACAATATCACATCACCCCTCTCTATCATGGTTGACTTTTCACCTGCCTTTGAGTATAGCTGTTCAGAACAGCTGTGAACACTTTTTATACATGGGGAACAACACAAGGTACAAACCAATTCCTGAGAGAGTTGAAGCACAGTCTGTACACACTACCACAGTCCTGAGATGAGGTTGAATCAGGCACAGTAAGTGGCACCTGTGTGGTTGGACCATTGCTGTGTAGCGGCTTTAAATTATATGTTTATAGTTGACTGTGTAGGAATCCATGTTTGACCTCATGCCATAAAGTAGGGTTAAAGAACATGTGCCCAACTAGAAACACAGACACTTTCAGAACAATTTTCTCTTGATGACAGAGCAAAAAGGTGTAATTTCTCTGATGGCTACATTTGCACTTCTCAGTATCTGGAAGAATTAGAAGCCAATTGACAGTGTCCGGTTTACGTGCGGACTTGAAGTCAGAAATCCTAAAAGTTTGAATACAATCTCTCTTAAAGTTATGCATACCATGCACCTCTTTTCACACACACACACACACACACACACACACACACACACACACACACACACACACACACACACACACACAAAAAGGTGAGTTTAAGCAGCTTGTTTCTACCCAGGATGAACAAGCTGCCCTTGGCTCTATAACAATTAATAAGAGGAGTTCAATTTCCATCTTAACTCTTTCTCTCATGGCTCCCTGTCAGCTGCCTGTTTTGGTAACCCCAGGATCCCAACACCCTAACCTATAGGCCAAAGCAGATATGCAAGAGTGGCCCCACACAGAAGGTCAGTTGTCCCATTCCGAGCACTCAGCGATGAAGTCAATATTCCACAGCTATATACAGCTGACTGTATGTAAGGATGAATAAACATTACTAGCTTCCCCTGAAAGAGTGATTCGCACCACTGGCTTTAATTTTAAAATTGAGACAGAAAGAGGTTGTCAGACTGTGTGACACTGATCGTTATTGTTGCTTTGCCAGTCAGGATTTTCCTCTTTAAATGTGGCTTTGGATGATCGTGGCGCCCTGATGTTTACACTCATGCACACACACATGCACACACACATGCACACACACATGCACGCACACGCGTGTGGGATGCTAGAATTGAATATGATGTACACGTGTGTGTTTTTCTTGTGTTGTGAAGTGATTTTCCATCAGGTTGAAGAATTGACAGACTGGTTGCTGATTTGCAGGGCAGTATATCAGCCTTCTCTGGCTCTAGTTTGGATTTCAGTGATTTAAATACCCATGCAGTTTGAGGTTAAACTCCAGCCAAAGAGATTAGCACCTGAACGTGCAGATGGTAGCTCCCTCCAGAGACCTGGTGGAGCTGTCAGGCAAGGCACGTACCACTAGTAAGGGAGTATCCAGAAAGTAACCAAATTTAACCGGCTTGCAATGTTTTGTGAGGGAAACACACACACACACACACACACACACACACACACACACACACACACACACACAGACAGACACACACAGTATAAAAAGGATGGTAAGAGTCTGTCAACTGAAAAAAATTGAATTACATTACAAAAAGAATTACAAACACTTATGTGTAGGGTTAGGATAAAAAAACAGAGAAATTAAAGCACACAATGTACCGAAATCTGGGTACCTACATTACACAGTATACTAACAGCTTTACACGATGGCAAGGAGGTCCTATACACAAGAGGATGGCGCAGCATCACATTTCTACAAGAGGCCTGTTTCTATACCTTTTCACAACATCTGTTATCTAACAACAAGAATTCATTCATAGCCTGACCTCAAAATGCAAGGATTTTAAAAAAGTATCTTGAATTGGGCCTGATTCATTTTTCAAATAGTTTGTCAAAAGGTAATTAAAATATTTCCCAAGGCACAATTCTTTCTCACCAGTTTGCATTTATCACTCTTTTTTTCTTTATCACAGCTTTACATTTTACTTATTCATCTCACAAGGTGTTATCTAGCTGTGTGCTTGAGTGTGCAATGTCAAAACTATATTTATATTATGATTGATTGATTGATTAATTGTTTAAGTAAACAAAAACAAAATCCAGAAATTCAGGGGTTGCTACTTCTTAAATGTTTAATATTTTCTGGTTTTAATGTCTTTTTATAATAATATATTGAATAAATGTGGGTCTTGTACAGCTGGTTGTTTGTTTGAACAAAATAAGACATTTGAAGACTGCTCAGTCATGACAAGCACACACAGAAACCACTCAATTACTTAAATGCAATTCTTATTTTTTAAAGCAACAGAAAAAAAGAAACAAAAATATATACTTTCTGCATTTATATATGTTTATGAGTTTGTTAACTTAACAATATACAGTACAGTACCAGTCAAAAATGTGGACACACTTAGTGTGTCCAAATCTTTGGCTGGTACTGGATATCTTGCTTATGTTGTTCCCCACAGTCATGCACAGCTGGATAATTAGCTGTGAGAGGAGGTATGTAAAAGCAATAAAGAAGATTCATGTTTAGCTCAAGATGTTTTAAAGCAGAGCCTGGTACCGTCAGTGGTGCACATCCATGAAACACTACACCCATCCCTATGTGGCCTAAATGTGTGTTTGTGTGTGTGTGTGTGTGTGTGTGTGTGTGTGTGTGTGTGCGTGCATGTGCATGTGCATGTGTGTTTCCCTCACAAAACTTTGCAAGCCGGTTAAATTTGGCTACTTTCTGGATACTCCCTTACTAGTGGTACGTGCCTTGCCTGACAGCTCCACCAGGTCTCTGGAGGGAGCTACCATCTGCACGTTCAGGTGCTAATCTCTTTAGCTGGAGTTTAACCTCAAACTGCATGGGTATTTAAATCACTGAAATCCAAACTAGAGCCAGAGAAGGCTGATATACTGCCCTGCAAATCAGCAACCAGTCTGTCAACTCTTAAACCTGATGGAAAATCACTTCACAACACAAGAAAAACACACGTGTACATCATATTCAATTCTAGCATTCCTAATCAGTTTATATTACTGCTAAGAAGCAAAATGCTGTTGGGGAAAAATACATTTTCTTGTGTAACATCTAAAATGAAGCTGTAAAACTAGAGCTACATGCATCCAAACAAAAAGAAATGTCTTCTTGTAGTAAGATCAACTGTAGCTGTATTTCTCATTAACCCAAGGCAAAAGAGATGGACAGGTCAGTCACCATTCACGTCAATCCTAAAACCTGATAGTCTCACTTGATATTGAGTGATGCTCACTTGACTTGTTATAATAACTGACCTGCCTGTGTGTGTGTTGTGTGCTTTGATAGCATAAAGAAAACTCAACTGATAGTCAGTAAACCTGTTTGAGTTGTGGCTCACTTGGATCTTTCACCCGACTCTTTAAATTAACTCATGAGTTGCGAGTCTCTAGTATCATTAACTCTAATCAGTTGAGTCCTACTACAATTCAATCTAAAATGATAACAGCGCCACACACAAACCTCTTGCAACATTAGCTACTACTAGTCCTAGCCATTTTAGCTGCCAAAAGCTTTATAACTTACAATTTCGTAGGCAACCACAACTCCACAAGTCAATTCAAGCGACTGAGTGAGCAGAGAGACAGTCCGAGACAGGTTATAGGAACTTCCCGACCCGCAGACTCAGAGCTGGAAGCTCGCAGACCATGGGACTCTCTCGAGAACTCATGAGTCCGCGATGACTCATGAGTTGTAAATGACTCATGAGTTCTCGCATGAGTCAGTCAATCGCGCGAATCAGCCGGCTACGTTGTCATGAGTGGATCTGTAACAGACGAGCGAGTGAAGTCTCTCCTCAAGCTCAGGTTAAAGCAAATCCACAACAAAAGCCATTCTTTCACTTCTGAAATAACATGTTCTGCACGTAGCCTAGCTAGGCCAACTGTAGGCTTGGTGTATAAACGTAGTATGTTAAAATGCAATTAGGTCGAGCAGACAGTCCGAAACATTGCAAGCTCGCCTCGGCTCGCCTATAGATCAATACTGACTCAAGTGACTCGCGCAACCCGGATCAGTTTAGTGAGTGACTCAGAATAACTCGAATCCTTAAAAGGAATCGAGTTTGCCAGGCCTAATGTGCCAGTGAAACACCATAATGACACATTTTGAAATTTCAACAAAACATTTGAAGCTTGTTTTGTTATTACAGTTGTTTGGTTCAGTTTCACTGCCTTTCGAGCAGCAGACAGCTTTTTTTATGCTTTGACAAACAGACTGTAAGCTAGCTACCTGCCCAGAACTAAACTGGGCTGAAAAGGTTAGTAACCTGCTAGTGAAGACAGTTGAACAGATAGCAGCAAAAGACCCAGATATGTTTCTCAGGAGTTGGTGAAAAACACAACAGAGCTGAGAGGAAAGTGAATTTTGGACTTACACTCATCCAGTAACCAGAGACTTGACTCAAAATGACTGATGTCGCTCCATGTCCGCTGGAGGTAATTGTGTTAGCCATAACAACTTTTGAAGGAGCTCAGTCGTAGCACACATCATTTGGTGAGCATACCTTATTTTATTCATTTTTACAGCCTTTTTTGTCACAGCTAATTTTGAGGCAATTTGTTTTTGTGATTACTGTTAAAAGTCTGAAAAATAGTAACAAATTCCTGTTACAATTTCCTAGTCCTTCTTCCATGCTAAATAACTTATGATTAAGTGAATAGTTTCTCCTGTTTAAACAGTTTAGTCAATTAAATCAACTAATTGTTTTAGCTGTATATCTTACTAAAATAACCTTAATAAAAAGAAAGCATTCCAGGTTAGAAAATAAAAAGTTTTATTGTGTTTTTAGGGTAACTGTCCCTTTAAATTGAACACCTGTCAATAACACATTTTGACAACATTCACTAATTCACTGCACTAAATTTAACCTTCTGCATGTGTGTCATTAGTGGCTCCAAATTGACTTGCTGGATGATGATGCACAAACTTCCAGCATCCTCCTTCCAGGGGCGATTCCAGGATTTTTTTTAAGTGCGGTGGCACGCGGGGGGACAGTGCTCTGATCCAATGGAAATCACAATTGTCAGATTGAAAGCACTATAGCCTAATGGATTTGGGCTGGTGCCACCCCGTGCCCCCCTCCTAACCCCTCCCCTGCCTCCTTCCTCCTCCTCCACCATGCTGTGCTTTCTTACCACTGTACCACCTGGCCACAGCTGGACTATAACAATATTTCCACTGCTCTCTCACTCACCCTTCAATTCTCAATGAGTATTAGACACACCTGGAGAGAGCATGAATCACGGACCACTTAACCAAAAAATATCTGACTACAATTTGAACCAAAAGGCAGAGATAAAGGGAATAAACAGCTGAGGGGAGAGGGGGAACACACAGCGAATGCAACCTCCCATGCAGAACTAAACAGCTCTGTCAATGAGCCACAACGAAATATCAGGAACAGAATGCAGCTTTACTTCTGTCGGATGGTGTGTTGAGTCGGTGTGGATGAAAAATAGAAGAAGTATATAAAGATGTATGGGCCCACACATGTGTGTCCTCTCCAGCTGATCAGGTCGCCAGGACATTAACACTGGTCTGCCTCTGTGCATTGTCACCACCAGCTAATGGTCAGAGAACAGCCCAGCCTCCTACTGGAACTGAACACACGGCAACATGCTGAGCAGATGTGAGAAACCCGCCTGTGGCTCTCTGTGCTGCTGGAATAACAGTCTGCACATCAACACATAGCCATGTGAAGAAGGAAAAAAAAACGCTCACGTTCTGCGCAGCATACCGAGCTCCTGTCCCACAGGGTGGAAAAGGTCAGCTGAGAGAAAGTCAGGCAGAGATAGTGAAAACACCTGGCTGCTCCTTTAAAGCCTGATCCTTTATAAGCAGAATGCCAGGTTGCTACTGGATTGTCCTCTTGATGAGGACACAGACAACACAATCACGTGATCTTGCCAGACAGGCAACATATTAACACTGCACACCTTGGCTTTATTAAGGAGGACTGGATATATAGAAATGCCTCTGTGGGCTTCCTGCGTGTCCGAGACTTCATCTGACTTCCTGTTGGTTCCTTGCATTCATGAATGGTATAAAATAATGTAAAATTTAATTCAAACAGCTTTTCTAGACCCATTGTACTGAAAGGGTCAAATTGTGGACCGTTTCACATGAGCTATGTTGAGTAAGAATAACAGGCCCCATAACATTTAAGAACAAACTATGGTTTGTGGCAAATTCTGCACAGAAAATATGACATTATACTAGTACCATACAATGGTCAATAAATGCCACATACTGTAGCTTTTTTTCATAGACAAACTATCTGCTAAGTCTACTGTAATATAGGTTTCTAACCAGGACTGTTTTTTCATAAAACCACAGAGTATTGGACTCACATATGTGAGTCCAATACTCTGTGGTTTTATATAAAATATATAATATAAAATGCATATTATAACTTTAAGTGATTTAATGCCACCTCATTTATGTGTTCATCATCTTTAAAATCACTTAAAATTCACCATTAACTAATAATAAAATATGGTTGTAATAACAAAGTGATTACGGATTACACTCTTTAAACCCACAGCTCTGATCTTGACGAACAATTAAGATTAATGAGCCATCCTCTACATTACTGCTGCCTCCATCTTAAAGTAAAATATCTTCACTTCTCACTTTCCCTTCTCCTCACACTTACATTCCTGCTGGCCCTGATTATTCACTAAGCCTTCCGCTGTTATTATTGCAAGAGTATCTGAGGTCAAGAGACTTAAACACCACCAAATTCCTGCCCTCTGTACCCCCCCCCACTTTAGGTTGTATACATTATTGCTGTGAATTACCGAGCTGTGAGAAGAATGGATGGTCAGACGTGGGCTTGTTGAAAGGCTGCAGTTTCTGCTCAGTGGTTAACAGGCTGCAATTAAATAATACATCATTTAAATGTGATTGGATTGCAGTCTGGTGGAATGCTTTGTGGTTTGTTTAAACAATCTGCAAATGAATTCTGCTATGAAATCTATATTTACTTGATCACCAAAGTTATTTGTGGTTTCATTGAATTTAGAGTTTTCCTGGAACTTGTAGTGTGAGAATATGTCATGAACTTATACAAAGACTCTTTGGAGAGGTATTCTACTTTACTGTCAATCAAAAACTAAACGGATTTCAATTTAATCAATAAAATGCTAAACTTGGATGGATCCGTTCCAGCGATGTTACACCTGCACCGTGATATTTTGGTGTCTTTGGTCACCAGTAAACATGTTTAATAGCTTGGTTACAGCCTCCAAACCCCCCCCCGTGAAATCATCTCTCCTATTGCCTCCATACCTTAATTACAGTAATTATAATTAACTGGCCTAAGATTGACTGACAGCATGATTGTGCCCACTGACAGTCCCTTATTGTTGCCTCAGCCAGATGCTACAGACTTGCATTGGTGCAAAGAAAAACACATGCACATACAAGACCACAGTTGTTACTCATGGATACTAAAATCAGACAAGCTGCACAATAACAGCCTAACAGTTACTTTTCTGCTCATTAAGCTGATAGTGTCCTGCTGATAAGCTCTTACAAATACTGGGGAATGGGCTCAGAGTGAGTTGCAGATCTCATGTTACTCTCGGGTCTTGGGCCAAAAACAACCATGACTTAATCAGTGACATTCATAGAGATCTTTAGACCGGGAATCAAATTACCCAGGTAAGGTCCAGAGGAATGTGGCACATTCTGTACATGTTATCAACTCATGACCAGGAGCCGATGAAAGGTCGACCTTTTTGATGATTAAACATGATGTAAGTGACGACGGTGACGGTCCAGAGGCCATGTAATGCTGGGAAATGTGAAGCCACCTGGCAGTTGAAGAACACAAGGCTTGCAGCTTGTAGTGAAGAAAAAGTGTTTGCTCCCTTCACAAACTGGGAACTACCCTTGTTCTCCAGACCTCTCAGTCACTGCAGACATCTCAGAGTTGTTGCAAGTCGACTTACAGAAATAATAACCCTGAAATCTTTTTCTTTTATCATTAGGAAAAATGTGAAATGCAATCGCCCCCACAGCTTCCATCTTGACTGAAAATGACATCAGCGGGAAACAAAAAAAATCAACAAATTTGTAATTCAGTCTGACTTAAAGGCTGATTGGAAACTACAAACATGGAGGATTTTGTCCTGCTAATGTGTCACATTAACAAGATACAGTTCAGGATGTAGAAAAATAAGGCTATGCTGTATATAAAAATGCTGATTTAAAAAAAGTTAAAGCACTTTTTTAGTAGTATAAACTTAAACCTGTTTTAGTGTGACTTTTTAATATTGTGGTTATTTTTAAAACTTGCACACAAGCATCTTTCATTTGTGTTGCTGACTTTTCCCAAGAAGATTTAAACACTTTAACTAAGGTTGTTGTCAGTAGTTTCCCCTTCGTACAGTATTACATTCTCTATAAAAACTCGTTTGACTCACTATGTTTAAAAGTAGCATGATACCCTCTCAACTAAACATTGACTGATCCTCATATGGAGAACGTGAAGGATCCCGCGCCCCTGTGATATTGAAGAGGCCTTTTGAGAGGACATCGCCCCTCATCTCTTTCTGTCTGCAGGTCTAATCTTCTCTGTCTGACTCAATAAACTCAAAGCCTTTGTCTTATTTGCCAGCTTTTGCTGTTTATCTTCCATCAGAGATTCAAAAAAGTTGCACAACCGTCACATCAAAGAGCGTCTTAAAATTCCAGGGTGATCTCACATACATGATGCTTTTTAAGGTTTTTTTTGTGTAAACATTCTTGTTTAGTCATTTGCACAACTCTCCAGTGACAGCAGCCATTCATAAAGTTGAAAAAGCATGTGCTAAAATTAAAGTTTTAGTGTGTAACTTTTTGATATTATTGAATGTCCGTTACATTCAAGCCATTGCCAAATGAGTTGCTACAAAGCTGATTAAGACTATCTGCTCCACACAACTCTCTCTGTATTTCTCAGTATGGCTATGTTCAGAAACTGGTGTCGTCCGGCGACTTTCGCGCACAGAAACTCAAAAATAAGACTGAAGATAATTACCTCTTCTGAAGAGTCTATCATGTTTTCTTTAATCCTCCGTGTCCTCTTTGGCTACTAGCAACTGCGTGGAGATGTGGGGGCAGTGCGCGATCACGGAAGGCTTGTATCATAGTTTTGTTGTCATTACTTCCTCATGGGGGAGACAGAAACTAAGCACTATACAGTCCTTCCAGAAAAATGCTGAGTTTTTTTGTGATTGTTGTGGGCAAAAATCCTTGATTATGCGGCACGTTTTCTTAAAAAATGCAATGGAATATGCGGGATATTTATGCAATTTTATGCAATGAAATTGCGGGAACGGGAACTTGCAAAAATTGCAGGAACTTGCAACAACTGCGGTTTCATCATGGCTTCATCGTGGGGTTTGCAGCTTTTCGATGATGTTCACGTCGCGTAATTACGTCACTTCATAACGTTCCCATGGCAACAGGGGAAAATGGCTGCTCTTGTGTGAAGTAAACGCAACATTTTTCAACTTTCTGCTAAGATATATGTGACTTTTTTGCAACGAAAATGTGGGGATTATGAAATCATGCAAGCCCCGCATATTTTGCGCAGAAATTGGGAATTTATGCAGCGAAAGTGTGGCGTATTTGAAAAAATGCGGCCCCTGCATAAATATGCGGACTTTGGCTGATTATGCATTGAATTATGCGATCGCATAATCATGTTTTTCTGGAGGGACTGACTATAGTTTTAAGTTATTTTTTCGCTGGTTTAGGAACATAGGCTGATAACTCTCAGTTCATGTTTACACATGAAGTGAGAGTTGCTATCAGCATTACATGTTTTTCACTGTTTGCATGTTTAAATCTTCACATAAATATTGTAGCTGGGCCAATATTAGCTTTTGTGCAGATATACTGGTATCAGCGTACATGTAGGCGGGTAAGTAAAAAGATATTTTAGCACAGGAATGCCAAAGATATTGAAGTTATAAGATATAGGTTTTTCCACTAAAGAGCACTGACAAGTTTATTTTTTAAATTGTAAATCACGCTCTTTAATGGCACAATTCTCAATTCAGTACACAATTCTTAAATAACAAATGCAAAAGGTGATTGTGCATGTTATGAGTTTATATTTAAAAAAAATGAAAATCAGCTGATATATTATTTGATTTTTAAACTCTGAAATATCAATATTGATACCTGCCCAAAAAGCTATCGTGGTTCGATGGACAACATGGATGAATGTATGAGAACTATAAAACATCATAAATATCAAGGTACTAATATATATATATATATATATATATATATATATATATATATATATATATATATATATATATATATATAATATATACATAATATATGCAAAATATTAGAGAATTAGTTCACTTGTTCCATTAAGGGGAAGATTTTCTGTATCATTTGCACTAGAAGCAGCCTTCAGTATCCATCTTTTTCTTGTTACTTTACAGCAGTAAAGTTTTATTTCACACATATCAAAACATTTTTGCACACCTGCAGTTGTTTTTCTTTGCCACCTCTTGTGACCCACATCACATAACCCTTCTTCTAAACATAATTAATTAAAGTGACTTCCTAAAGCCAAGTTTGGTTATAAATTAATGGCGAAGGCAATTTATACTGAATTAGCATGCGTCATTCATATGCTTCATTTGATATTTGTACATCAAATATTGTTTTATGCAAATGGAAACGGCATCAGAGAGACTGTTGAGAAGGAATCAACATTCCTCCTCACTGAATCCCAGCTTGTTTCAGTCTGAGTGCACACTGCGCACTGAGGAGAGAACTGAGAAAGAGAATATTGTGGAAAATCTGACAAATAATCTACTCAGGAGAGTTTACAGAAGATGTTCACAGTCGGTTCTTCACGAGGAAATGTGAGCAGCAACTGTCCGGGCTGAGTCATGGTTGTCAGGCCACAATGTTTACAATTTCACCTTGACAGAAACACCCCAAAAGGGCAGTAGTTCTATGTATAGTCAGGGCATTCATAGTAATTATACAATCTTTTATTGATTTATGTAATTTGTTTATTATTAAACCTATAAAACTCAAACTTGTTCTACTTACAGATTGATTTCAGTTGTTGTTCTAAAATTGTTCTTGGATTCTTGATGTTGATTTTGCAGCCCCACTGCAGTAATTATAGTCCATACTTTGTGTTACCTCACACCAAAACTAAAGTCAGACATCCAACTGAGACCTCTTCTGTCTCCAAGACTCCTGCTTTCAAGATCAAATGTTATGTGGATCATTTTTGCTTTCTTTCATAAAGGCTCATACATCTGAACAAAATAAGAGCAATGTGTGTGAGAGAGAAAAAGCAAATTGATTAGATGATAAAGGTAATTTGAAGTTTTTGACTTATTTATACAGTTGCACAATAAACATCTTGTCTTTCAGTCATATCTGCCAGAAGCTCACCACATTTGAAAAGTTGGAAAATATTTGGTTTGAAAGGAAAAGAAATAACTCTGCATGTATGTGTATGGTTTCTGTTAAAGCAATTATTTATTGAATTTTTGTTCTGCATGTTTATACCCAGACCTCCAGATGCAAGTGCCGGTGGGTTTTTCAACTAACAGCTGTTGTGGAAAACAAGCAGCGGTGGCCAAGCTCATGTGATAATTTCAATATTGGTTGAATTAACTGACTTATACCAGAAAAGCCAAACTCATGGCTCAGAGCTTTGCAATGAGATTTTAAATAGTGGCTTTTTGATTTCCCTGAGCATCACAAGCTGGTCCACACATTGCCAGGCAACGTGATGTAATCCGGGATCAAGCAGACGGTTTTGTTGCCATCTTGCATCATCTGGCAGTGGTGCTTCTGTATATAAAATCTGTAGCAAGACTCTCTGTCTAAACCCAAGTGCTGTAAAGGGCTGGGTAACTTCTCAATATTGAATTTCCAAGGATCAAAGGTAAACTGTCCACATTCAGTGATGGCTCCCTGATGGAAATGAGTGCTCAGGAGTCTGTCTGAACTGTGGATCACTCTCTCTTTCCAAAGTCAATTAAAGTGATCGGTTACAGTTAAACCGTAGTGTCACCCAGTCGGGTCAGTGGTCTGGGGAAGCAGCTGTTTATTTAAATGGAGGGTACAGATAGACACACCCCTGAGTGGATTCGAGGGGGATGTAAAGGGGAAAGCTAAAGATTCAGGGAGGTTTGTTGAAGATACAGGGTTCAATATGAAGGAAAACGGAGAAGGAAGAGGGCTTCAAACGAGGCCTCATTTCCAAGTTTATTTAATATTGAATTAATGTTATCTTGTGTAACGAAGAGAAGCCAGACGTTGAGGTACAGTACGAGGGGGAACAGGAGGGTGTCGGGTGGTTTGGGTTTGTGTGAGTCCATTCATACAATGGCCCTCTCTGTCTGGACCGCTCAGCTATGGTCCGATACTCCCTCACATACCCCGTCACCACCCCCTTTACCACCAGATATGCTCCAGGGCTACAGAAACAGGGGGGCTCGGGCCTCCGCATATTTCGTTTTTTTAAGCTGGACTTGGTCTCCTCAGAGAAAAGGCCCGTCTGGTGACCTTGTGGTCAAATTTATCTTTCCTGCTCTGGCAATCACAGCTATATCCTTCCAAGAATGAACATTATCCACCTGTGCAGAGAATCACATGCAGTGCACATGGATGCTCACTTGGACACACATGTCACAAGCTCTGGTCATATGGGCATTTTTAATCTCTCTTTGAATGTACTCGCCCTGATCTTGGAGTCAGAGAGTCTACAATCTGTCATACACATACATAAATCATGATCCTAGTTTTCAAAGGGGACCGGAACATATCAGATAATATTCTCAGATTTCTCCTCTAATTGAAGTGAAATTAACTATTAGACCTTTGCAGAAAGAACTTTCTTTTTTCCAAAGTGGATACTGGACATTTTCTCATGATTTCACTACAGTCAGATTTTCTTGGATCCAGCATTAAGTAGCTATTAGACAAGCTTCCATGTCGACTTTCACTTCTCAGCTTTGGTGGTGGCATCTTTATTAAAACAGCTGTAGAAACTGTTTTGATATCAGAAACCTGTTTTGGTCTTCATTTAACAGAATACGAGTAGTGTCTTCAAACAACCCTTCAACTTTATTTTGGCTCTATAGGGTTTAAACGAAGGTGTACATCAAAATTACTGGGTTACATCCACAGGTGTGCCATCCTAAAACCAAGTGAGCTCCCACTACTCCTCCCTACCTGCTACTGGGATGGTATCTACAGCTGCTGCTCGATGCTTAAAAAAAAAAGGGCTAATTTCCCTCAATGTGGCAGGCAGAGCTGAACACACCTCAGCTGCTCAGTATCAGGTGTCTTTTGGCGTGCCACCTGATAATTATGTTGGGTATATATTAAATATATTGTAATCTCCTGGTATTTAAAGTGCAGATCTGTTGGCATGAAGGCAGCTTAGTGGAAAACCCAGAGACCTAGGTGACGCACCTGGTTTTAGGTGAATTCCCCACATGTGCTCGATCATGAGGGGATCATGCGATCGGGCTGTTCCAGGGACATCCATCAGTGTCTATTAGAGAAGCAGCAGAGCTCGGTAAAGGGACTGTCAAAGTGAGCATCTGTTGAGCTGTTATATAACTTTTTAATGAGGCTGTGGTTTTAGGGTTTGGCCTCCTGACAGAGCAGTGCTGTGCCGAGAATGGAGGAGGAGTACTGGCCTGTCATACCTGCTCGTGACTTTCTGTAGCGCTCTGTGACAGATGTGCACAAACACACATAGTACTGCGAGCTATTTTCATATATGAATAAACACCCCAAAACATCAATGCTGTCTTCGCTTTATCTATCTATCTCTGTTATATTAGTGTTGTATCTTCACCCCTCCAGCTCTCTCCTCCTCTCTGAGTGTTTTGAGTTTGGTTGAGGGCGGTCTCATCCATGGAGCGGAGACTGACTGATAACAACTGTGTCTGGCTGGTCCAGGTCTCTGTTCCCTGCTGTCAGCAGACAGCCTTTCAAAGTCGGCAAGGAAGAGTCAACACAGTAAGACAGTCAAAGGACACCATAACATGGCCATTAAAAGGAACATTGCTGTAAATGTTTGAGATCTTTGTTTGTACTTTCATACCATGTAATCGTTACAGGACATACATGAATCAAAAACTGCGGTCAGAGGGGATCATAATGATGGCATGTGAGTTTTCATCCAGTTGTTATTCACATTTGCACATAAGAAATCTGGAAAGGAAATGTGAGGGAAAAAAGCCTATCACAAATATCTATCAAAAAACTGTTTGGCTAAAGGTGGAAATTATGTTTTCTGCTTCAGTTGAATTTAGATACACAGCAGGAGAGAGATTTTGAACCAGAATAATTTCCATAACCCTTGAAGTGACCAACTGAATCTTTGCAGTTAAGACATATGTGTTATTTTCTTCACTCCACTTTACAGCGTTAATTTGCCAAACAGTGTCTTCAGTGCTGCGACTGCATACCTCATTGTGTGAAGACGTCACAGCCGTCACTACCATGTGAAATGTAACGTACAACTGTGCAGATGTATTGTAAACAGCTTTGGATAGTGCAATAGGCTTTGACACTCAGCACTCTGATGTGTGTGTGGACTTTGTTAAAAAAGTGTGTATTCATGTGTACATTTTACTGTTTATGTTCATGATAAAAGACAGAGGAGACGGCTTTACACCAGGATGCCATAAGCTGCTGAATAATGTCAAATAATAACAACATACAACCACACCAAAGACCACTTGCTTCACTCATCTGTACTCCCGTAATTTACACCTCCAAAAAACAGACCCCTCCAATGTGTGTTAGTGTGTATATGTCACGTGCACTCAACCCCTGCAGCTTTAAAAACAAGACTTTGGAGGTGGTCAGCTTGGAGGCCGTCTGACTGTAGAAAAACAAACGTGACAGACCCAAACACTGGACTGAATACAATGAAGGATCAGTGCTGGGAAAGCTAAAAAATTTGTAGAGCATAAATATTGTTATTGCATCTTTCAAATTACTCAGATGTAGTAAGTTTTTGTTTGTAGAAAAAGAAAAAGTAAAAAATTGGTGCAGTCGTGTGTATAGCTGCCTCCACGCTGTCTACCACAGTCACAGTCATCCTTGATAATACCACTGGGTGGCACCAAAGTAAGGATTTTTTAAAACAACACACAGTGGCTTTTACATTTTGAATGCTGTTTATAATCGACATATGCCCGCTACTTTTTTGATCATCTGAGGGAAAACTGTGCTTGCGCCACTACGCAGGTGGACTCGAGTGCAAGGTGCAGCACCTACAGAGTTGTAAGAACTGATGGAAACAATGTTGTGTTTAAAGAAATATTTTTCTGATTTAAACCCAGCTCTGTGTCATGCCAGTGTGGGCAGTGTGTTTAGATGAACGGTGTTTGGCTTCCCTATATGGTGCCAGTGCACGGAGCTCCCTGTTGAGCAGAGCAGCGGAGGTCTGCTCAGATCCGCCAGATGATGCGAGACGCGTCACTTAGGTCCACCTAAATGCGCAGGATGACGCAAAACACATCAGCAGACCCTCGCAAAACACACTGCCCACACAAAGCTGACACAGAGCTGTTTTAAAGTCTGCAAAGTATTCCTAAGGCTACATACATTTGCTGGGTCGACATATCCACAGTTATTGGGTAGGGGTGGAAAGAGTACAAAGAACAACTGTCACTTACAGGTAACCATGGCAACAGAACTTCTGCTTTGTGAATAAAAACAGACATTAAAATGGATGCTGATTCAAACACAGCTTCTCTTTAACTCTATAATGATGATAATACACTCTGATGTGTCCTGATAATAGAAAATAACAGACTTGTGGAGGAAACTCTGCTTCTGTTTCATCAGTTAAGACAATCAGTATAGGCGACAGTGCATTTTTTAAATTAGAGGGTGATAATAACTAACTAGACACTCAAAAAGTACATGGGGCAGTGGAGCCTGCAGCAGCTAAAGAGCCAGATATTCCATGCAGGCCATATGGACTTTATAAGGTGATAGTATTGCTTCACTGATGTTTGAATGCACTGGCACAAAATGTAGATAAAAAGCTACTCTGTTACAGTATCAGTGTTTGCACCCGTCATTGGAAATCTTTCCATTAAATTCCATCTCTTCTCTTTTATCCACTGTCCCTCAGTACCTCTCCTGTCAGGTTGAGGGTTCAGGGGAACAGAGGCCAGCCTTCAGGTTGCTTCACTGAAGCCTTTGGCTGGGTCGTGTCTCTCTCTCTCTCCCTGGAGGCCCCCCAGCCCACTGCTCTCTTTTCCTCCTTCCCAAACGAAGTAGGTAAAGTCAACAAATTTAGAGGGGGGAGGAAAAGGAGAGGGCTGCTGGAGGGATCTGTGAGACAGGCCTGCGGTTGTCAGCGGGCAGAGGGACGTTTGCCAAACAGTTGCAGGGTGTGAGGGAGCGAATGAACAACTCACTGAGTGCGTCTGTGTGAAGCAGAGAGGGTGTTGTAGCATTCAGGAGGCTGCAACCATTCACTACACTGCTTCGTCTGCTGTGATAATAAGACACACAAATATTTGCAGCTGATTTTGTGCAGATAACACAAACCACTGGGTGTACGCTTTGACCCAGTGGTGTTAGTACCACCAATACTTATAGACCTGGTGATCCAGACTTCACATTGGCCCTTGCTGAGGATAGATAAGGGGACTATGGGTGTGTTTTAGTGTGTATGTGCCCTGGCCCAGTACCAGTTAGTAAATATGACATGGTGATATGAGCCAAGGTGCTGCTGACCCAGATCCGAAGACAGAAAGCCTCACAAGCACTGAATCTAATTCATATGCTGCTCACGCCGAATGCGGGAAGAGAATGTGAAGGACTGGGTCAGCGCCACACCACAAGGATGTGATCGACCCGACTCAAATCAAATATGTCTCTTCATTTTGGCTGAGGAGGTAAAACACTGATTGAATTTCACTACAACAAAAATAAATTTACTGGATCAGATTGATGTGATGATTTTTAATGACCTTTATGTGTTCTGGCAATTCAACAATGTGGCCCACCTTGAGTATGATGGAAACTCCTCTTTGACCACAGAATAATATAAATCTACAAAATGGGATAATACTTTTTTTGCACATTTTAGTCATCTGATTGTTTAATAATCATGTGGGGATAGTCTGACAGACAGCCTGCCTCAAGAAACCAGTGACCCAAAGCAAATAATTCTATAATTAAATTTAGATTTTAGAGTTTTTGTTTCTAAATTTGAGAGGTTTTCTGACAAAATGTTGGTATAAAAATGGCCAAACTTGAAAATACTGTCATGTTACATCACAGAACATTGACTACAATGCCAGAATTACCTGGTGTCCAAACAGATATCAGCTCTACATCAATAAAACAAATGAAGGTAGAGGCATGTTGTTTCAAGTGCTGGTATGACCATGAAACACTGTGGAAAGTAAAAGCAACAATCATTTCATCCTTCGCCACAACAATCGTCAGGTAAACGGCAGAAATACAGCTTTTTCTGAACAATCCTGTTTTTGTTTTTTTCTAATCCTCACCAGCACCCTGTTAGTCCATAATTGTCACATTCAATTGAATAAGGAGCTGTGTTTTTACACGCAGTGCTGTTGTCTCTCTGGACACGGCCTATCACCCTAAAAAACTCATATTGATGGAAGCTTATCACTGGTTCCCCACAAGGTGTACACTAACTTTCCTCTTTTTTCTTGCAAATTACTGGATAATTTACTGGAGGAATTCACTTAAATCAATAACTGGTTGAACTTGACATAACTAGTAGGCAACAAGCGATGAGGGGTACGGAGGGGTTGCAAGTAGACATTGCTTCATTTTAAGGGGTGAAAAGCCCAAACAATTGGGAACCATTGGCCTAGATCTTACTATCAAATGTAATTTTATACCAGCAGCAATGGTTGATTTAGTTACGTAAAGAATTCACTTATATGATACATACAGTGGGATCTCTCTTTAACATTGGTTTATGTGGTAACTCTGGTTGAAATGTAAAAATGTCAACAGTTGACCGTGGACATGAAAGTGACCATCCGTCACTGGTCACCAGCCTATAAACACCTCGGCCCACAAGGAGAACCCTTTTTCTAGTAGACCAATCGATGCGCACTTACAAACATTTTGTTATCACTGCCTGACTCACTCTTTCTCTTAGATACACTATAACAAGAGTTTCACTTCATTACATCAAAGTAAGCAAAAAACACATAGTATAAAAAAAACAAGAGCTTGGACATAAACATAATTATCCCACTAGTTAATGTGGTAATTGCCTTCCATGTGATGTAGCTATTGTAGGGTAATGTTGTGGTTCCTGTTAACACTGACTAAAACGACAAATACTGTGATCATGCACTCAACAGTCTCCCATGTTAACTGGTTAATTATAGTGTGGGATTACCTCATGTAAGTGGCCATAACCTGCATTATTTAACACCTATTAATGTCTGGCAGCACTTAGCTGATGATTTCACGGGGAAAAGAGGCTAAGAGGTCAAAATCTTTAACTGAAGGCTAATGTTTGGGTTGTAGCAGCTGTGTGGCCTGCGACATGTCAAACCTAAACTCCCCAATAAAACGAAGGCTCACTTGGCTTTTGCACACATCTAACAGAAGACTCTCCACCCTCCTCCTCCCCAAGTTATCTGACCCCCTCTGAGACTTGAGATGCTGGCGTGTCGCGCTGCAAACAGCTGCTGCTGTGCTGACAATTGCTCAGCTTGTTCACGGCACTTTGACCTTTCACAGCAAGCTCAGTAGGTACAGCACCACACGTCATATCCAGAGGCTGATGTACTCTGGAACACCTACAGAACCTGCGGCGTACAGGCTGCTGCACATGAAATAGTCAAAGGGGCCAGTTTTACTGCACAAAGCTGCTGTTGATGCACGAGGGCCAGACGTCACTGGCAAAGACAGATGTTTGGCCTGAGAAGAATGCGGAGCTCTGTCTTCTCTTATCCGCTGTTTGATTTCTAGATTCAATTTTTTACTGTAGAGATTCCAGGTGCTGGAGAAAATACATGTATTCTCCTTTTGCAGCCATCCACAAAGTTTCATCCTACAGTTTTATATAAAAGGGTCTCTGAATTCATATTACACTATCCAGTCTTATGTTGTATCTTTTGCATTAATGTGGAAAATCTTCCATTAAAGTAATTGCTAGCAGTGCATAACTAGTTTCCCATTTCCCTGCTGGATACGGTAAAAGGATTTACTCTGAAATTATATCAGCGTCTGGTAAAAGTAATGTTCTCCCATCCAACACATGAATGCACATTAGTGATTATGATGACATAGAGCAAGTATTTTGGCAACTTCAGTGTTTTTGGCACTTTCTCTGTCTCTGAAGTTGGAGACACAGTAGATCACGCTCCCTTCCGTCCTCTGCCTTGTTTTGAGCGTGTAGAAAGATTTTAACTGCAGCTCAAGACAAGGACCAGGCAAATGCATGTCTTATGATGAGACACTGGAGTTGCTGCTGCCATATTCTTTTTTTCTTCTCATTAACATGTTTTTATTTTTCTTGTTCCGTTAACTATTGTGCATTGTGCAATTATTATTATTATTATTTTTTTTTATAATTTTATTTGAAAGATTTTCTGCATAACAGTCACAAAGGGAGTATGAATAGACAAACACCAAAAAGACAGGATGAAACAAAACTAAACAAAACAGAAACATAATTGGCCAGTTCATATAAAATATACCAGTATGTATCTATATACTCCAGTCCAAAAACTGAAAAGAATATCCACAAGTTTTGAAAATTCAGAGTTCCATGGCGCTGGGAAGAAGTGAGGTCAAAGAAGGCCCAAATCAAGGGCAGGGTCCCAGCAAGCAAATTACATGAAAGCAATTCACATCATGAGAAGGAAAACAATTCACGTCACACAGTACAACACAGTCCAATACCATTAAACCTCATCCTGAGACTGTTCTCTCTTAATATGATCTGTGAAAGGCCCCCAGATCTTACGGAATTTGCGATGGGTGTCTGACAAGGAGGCGCAGCCTGTTGGCCCATACAAAGGGCAAAATGATAGAGTCTAATGAACTAAAAAAAGGCGGCTGTAAGAAAAATAGGTACATTCTGAAAAAGATAAATAAATTTGGGAAGTACAATCATTGTGATAATATTCACATGCCCTATTAAGGAATGAGGGAGAAGTTTCCATTTGTCTATCACAGCTCTAAGCTTGTGCGTCAAATCATTATAATTACATTTAAAGAGAAGTTGATGCTGCCATATTAACATCAGGGGTTGGTTCGTCAGCCATGGGAGCTACAGTCATTTAGAAAGTGAGATTTATCTGATGGAAACCTACTGCATCGACACAGGTAGCCTATTTATTATGTAAATGTTCGTTATAGCTTTATTCAGATATTACGCGACCGCTGCTTAAAGAGCCACAACGCTGGTACAATATCTGGCACCTGGGGAGCGAGAGGGAGTGGGGTCACTGCTGGAGAATAATACGAGAGTATGAGGAATATGAGAACTTCTATAATACATGCTGTCTTACCTGCCTAAATCATTAAGGGGGCGCTGTAACTATAACACAGATTACAGAGGGTCAGGTGTTGTTTCATGGCTGGAATTATTCTTAGAAAATGAAACCCCCCCCCTCCCCCCCCAAACAGCGATTGTTCAATCATGGCTTAGCAATCAATACTAGGCATGGTAGGCATGGTCAAGCTCCACATGCAGAAGCTTGGGGCATGTAGATAAAAACATGGGCCTCTAGTAAAAGCAATAGGCCTTCACAGTATAGAGTTTGGAGGGTGGTGTATTTTTTTTTAGCCTTTCCAAAACCAAAAATCTGTGTGTGAAAGTGTGAGGAATGGATTAAACTGTGTGTTTTTATGCTTTAAAGTGGGCTGCAAACGCTAGCATGTCCAGCTAACTAGCTTACTGCTCATAGTAGCAATCCTACCCAGAGTTAGCATAACATTGCTAACTCCTGGCCTTGTGTGTAAGCTGGTCCTGGATACTACTGCTGTATCCAGCCTGCCAAGCTTTTTGTTTTTGCTAATTAAACTAACGTTAGCTCCATGCTAGCTGGTAACCCAAACCCCACCAACCTCCTAGGGATTGTGGTTTCTGTGTAAGTCCTTAAATCTAATAAAGAACAGGACACAGCTCATATCGTTACCCTGCAGTCTGATATAGTCTGATACACCACCACGTAATGCGGTGTTAACAGTTCGTGATCATTTCACGGAATTCTGTGAGCCCACTGACCAGGCTGGACAGGCGTAGCAACAGTAACTAAGGCAAAGCGAAAGGTCTTGTGGAATCTTCTACAATGGCTTAATTTCTTAATTAGCTCTACCAAAACAAGCAGTTTGTTTCTTTTCTTTCTTCTTTATTGCTAAAGTAAAATAGACAAATGTTGCTGCCCTTTTGGGGGCCAGACTTGGTTTAAAATAAGCAACATTTAATATTTTACTGTAAATTTGGGTATTCAGACTAACAGACAAAATGCTTGCAGCCAGGGTATAAAATCCAAGGTGAAGTTAATTTGCGGTGAGACATTGCAGATCTGAATTTTACATCTCATACCACACAGTTTCACCAAACAGGACTTGGGCTGTTTCAGGTTAGTTTGAGGCTTTCTAGAAATATCACAAGCATCTGTGTTTAAAAAAAACAAAAAAAACAATACCACTTCCTTAGACTTAAAATTACCTCCCCATTTGAACAAAATGCTGTCTTATGCAAGTATGCTAATCTTTGCACACAAAGAATGACTTTATGTCTACAGGCGTTTTGGGCTTACTGGTGGGCAAAGAAAATAAACCACCTCAGACAGGTTTTCACCAAGTCTTATGTGTACTATTAAAGGATTTCTACCAGCTGGAGCCTAAAAATATGCCTTCAAAAAAAATCAACAGCTGTCTGTTTTTGAGGTGCTGAAAAACTTTGAACTTTATTGAGTTCATTGCTTTCACGAATCATTCAGTTTTGACTGTCCTGGTTTATTAGTTCATTTTGCTTTAAGGCAAAATATAAAAGCTCTTCAGATCTCATCCAGTTGACCAGAAAATATCCACTATCACAATTACTGCTAAAACAATTAATCAATGAGTCGATTGACAGACGTTTGAGTAATCGTTGAGCAATTTTTTAAGTCATTTATCAAGAAATAATACCAAATATTTGCTAGTTCAAGACTGTCAAACAGCAGAATTTGTTGATATTCTCTCTTTTAAATGATTGTTAACTGACTATTTTGGGGATTTCGACTCTTGGTAAGAAAAAAACAAGCAGTTTAATGACGTTACCTTGAGCTCTCTGAACTTGTTATGGGTGATTTTCCTATTATTTATGGACTAAACGATTAATTGATAATGAAAACAAACCATTACTCTAATGTTTCTATCATTCATGCACCAAGGGAAGTTAGTGAATGACCATCCACGGCCACAGACTCGGCATCTGGAACCCCAAAAACGGTTGCCTGGTGTCAAAACCACAAGTTGGTGTAAATGATGGAGATCTATTCGGACATTTGTGCCCCTTTTGTTTTAACCATGGCATGTGCTGGACAAAGAAAGAGAAAGAGCCTCCAGGCATTTGTGGGTGTGCTGAAATGCCGTGGACAATTTGTGGAGGGATGGAGGTGGATGTCACTGCTTTGGGTAGCACTAATATTTACATTAATGCCATTTGTAGCAGGAATTATAGATTTTCCAGTAAATGTGATGGAAAAAACACCAATTTGCATGCCCTTTGGGATTTAGACTGTTGAAGCACACGGAGCTAAAAAAGAAAACCTTCTTTAGCACTTCACACACATTCTGTGGTTGGAGAGTTTGATGGGCATGTTTGCAGGGAGCTCTGTCCTCTCTCTGCAGCAAAAAAACAGAAAAATAAGAGAAAATTAAGATAGAAACATACAGGAAGAGAAGAGGAAAAGAGAGAGAAAGGAATAGACATAAAAATATAGATAGTAAGTTGGTGGTAGAGAGAACTCCAGCGCAACACACTGTATCAGTCTGTTTCACACTTTCACAAAGATACTCTTATGCAGACTGTAAACTCTCAGGCTCAGGGGAGACGGAGAGGCCAGACAGCAGACGAAAAGTCCTGAAACTGTACAGACATCCAAGAGTACCAAGTTCAAGTGGTACTTTATCATGAAATAAATGATATACGTTTATGAACCCATGCTAAAGTTGACTGTAGAGGCAGGCAGATTTTTATTTTTAAAGGCCAGTTATTTCATGGATCCAGGATACTATGCATCCTGATAAAGTTCCCTTGGCCTTTGGAATTAAAATAGCCCCACATCATCACATACCCTTCACCATACCTAGAGATTGGCATGGTTTTATTTCAGTTAGCCTAATAGCTGGTTTGATTTGCATTGAGAGATGATTTTATGGAAAGTACCCCATGCCATTGTCTAGGTATGGTGAAGGGTATGTGATGACAGCAGTGCCCCTCTATCCTAAGATCAGAGCCGTATCTGGAGTTGGCCAAACTAGGCTGCCACCTGGTGTTAAGCCGAGGAGGGAAGTTGCTGCTGCCTCCGTGAATACCCGAGGACTCTTGTTTTCGAAAAACATTTCAGAAAACTCCAGCTGAAGGAGGAGGAGGAAGAGGAGAGCCTCGCAGTCTGAGGGCTTTGGGGAGGAGCTGCTCTTCAGCGTTGAGTCTCTCCTCACCTCTGAAACAGAGGCCCAACCAGGCCAGCGGGATCCTGACCATGGAGAGCCAGCCTCTGCTGACAGGAGTGGTGCTGTCAGGTGGAGACATGGCTGTGCTGAGAAGCAGCCAGCCAACATGCTGATCGGCAGCCTGCTGGTGGACCACGGCCTGTCCGACACTGGCGGATACCTCTACGTGCTGGAGGTGGGCTTTCCATAACTGGGGGTGGACGAGAAGACGGATGACATCTACACCAACTACAGCCCCATCGACTGCAAGAAGCTGAAAGACTGCCGCAACCTGTTTGATGGCAACAAATGCTTCCTGAAATTCGAGGTGTCGGTCATCGACATGGGGAAACTGAGGAATGCGCAGTGGTGGTATATCGAGGGCCGCATCAGGGTGCTGTCTTCGCCCATCCCCACCCTGTCCATCCCCGAGAACACGCACATCGGCGCCCTCTTCTCCATCCCCATGGCGACCGACCGGGACTCCGGCACCAACGGCGTGGCCAAGTACTCGCTGACGAAATCTCACCAATGACATGCTTCGGCTGTAAGGTGACATGGTGGTCTGTCATGTTCTGGATGACAACAGGAATCTTGCTGGAAGCCTTACAGGATATGTTCAAAAGAGCACACTCAAGCATTAAACCACCAGGCAGTGAGGAAGACTCAGGTGGCTCAAGGACGAAGGAGGTGTTGGAGGTTATTTTTCCTACTCTGATATCTCCCAGGAACAGTACTTTCTGTTTGGGAGGGATGGATATGGGGCTCTTTCCATGCAGCTTAACAGGACACACTTTACTTTCACTCTTACTGCAGCGGGCCACGTGATGAAGGAGTAGGGCATAGCTGTCTGACCTCTTTAAAAACTTAGACCCTGCATGCTTTACAGCATTCTAGTATAGCCGTAGTAGAACATTAGTGCCGACTAACAATGGGGTTGTACTGTTAAAGTGGCATTCAAGAACAGTCAGGGCCAACACTGGCACTTCCTCTTCCATACCAGGGACAGTATGGGGAAAAGTTAAATTGGCTTCCACGTAGCCGAGGTAAGGCACAGTTTGCCCTCCAGCGCCCTTGATTTCAAGCAGGGAACGAATGGGTCGTATGGGCAGGGACGACAGATATGATGCATGGAATGTTTCAGATATGGTTGTGACCTGTGACCGTGTGTCTAAGATGGACTCACACTGCACACCTTCGATTGAGACAGTGGCTGCACAGCATGGACCAATAAGACCATCAGGTAAGTTAGAGTTGGTTTCTCTGTCTGACCCTAAGGGCCTGGGTACAGGTTTGTCATTTGGGCTATGTGTCATTATCAGGGGACTTGTCAGATCTTTGTTATCAGCTCCCAGTTGTCCCGCAGCAGGAGCTGCTAGAAGTTTAAAGTCTGCTGGGAAGCTTCTTGTTTCATTTCACAGTTCTCACACCTGACTCTGAGATCTGAGTTCTTCTTGCAGACAAGTGCAGGGTTTGCAGACACGCTTATATGCTTTCCATTTTGCTCACAGAAATCATTTAACTCGTACCTTGGGCATGAAACAAATTGCACCCACAAGCAGTACTACTTTCAACTTGAGATTATGCAAAATAATCTTTTACCAGAAGTCTAGCATGGCTAAACTAAATGATTCAGTATGGTAATCAAATTTAGATAGGCCAATTAGGTTCAAACCCAATGTACTCAAATCACAACTTAGGCTAAATATCAAAAACCCGACAAAGAAAATAAAAAATATATAAAATCAAATTAACCAAAAACTGAGATCTCAGAATTAAACAGGTTTGCGTAGAGATAAACAGGGGAATACTAAATCAGTCTTTGTTTGTTCAACCCTGTTTCATTAGTTTGAGTGCACTCAAGTTCCTACCACCACCTTAGCAGGTAAAACTGCCCATCCTGGCTCCTCAGAGAATGGAGTAGATGACGGGAAAATCCTGTGACTAGTGGAGATGATGATGGCGAAGATCCAGTGAACGGTAAGAAGATGATGAAGATGAACCCCAGGAGGCAGTATGACGACGGTGACTTGAGCAGCACAGTTCTGTCTCTAGTAGAGTCTCAACAAAAAAAAAAAACAGCCTGTCCATTGTAACAGTTCACTTGTGTTTCTCCTCAGGATACAAAATACTCTTACATACTACACATTTTAACCACATTTCACTTAAACATTTTAGCTTAAACTCAATCTTAATGGACTAGCTTACAGAAAACATAGCAGTCACGACAAAAGGACGGAAATACACGTGTCTGTAGCTGAATTAACAACTAAGTTAACATTTTCCTAAATGTACAATGACAACAGTGTCAATATTAACCATACCATTTGTAGCTTCATCAGGTTAGTGGCTAATTCCGACTGGTTTTAAAACACAAATCAAGCAACAATTCTCAAGGTTAACAACACCGAGCTAATTTGCTGTTAGCTAGCAGCTAAGCTAACTCACCGGAATATTCAAATCATGGCGTTGTATAACTTCTCTAGTTTTCTACTTTAATCAAAGTGGTTAGACCATTTCAACTACACAAGAGCTACCTGCTGGCGCTACAACTGTGTTCGCGTTCTCTCTCTTGTCTCTCTTTTTTTTCCAAGCTCGTTCTAAGACGCTCTTACTACCCTCTCTCGATTACACCACTAGGGGAGCCAATGGACCACAATAACTGAGGGAGTAATTGTTCTAAAACTGTCACAACTGCCTGATGAGATGGGTGGGTAGTTTAATAATAATAAAAGTTTAATAAAATAATATTATCATCACTGTAAGATGGCTTTACTCTTAAAATGAATGCTCAGACTACCTGGTTACACAAGGAAACAAAAGACAATCTTTCACATGACCCACAGTTAGAGAACTTTTCCCTCATTTAGGGCTGTAATTTTAAGTGCTGACAACACAGAACAATGAATCTCTCACAATGTTAACTTAAGTTTTTTCTGTGTGTCTGGAAAATAGAACCAGAGTCTAGATCAGCCTCTGTAGGTTTAGCCTGATTCTCCGATGGATCAATCAAATCCCGGCATTCCAGAGGGAGCAGTTTCCCCAGCGCCCTGGATGAATCCTTGCCCGGGCCCTGGAGGAGGGGGCCCGCCTCTTAGGAATGTCCTGGGACATCTTATCTGATGGGCCCTGTGTCTGTAGAGCTGGTGCATGGTAAACTGACCCGAGCTGGCCATGGCCTGAGGGACAATTTGTGCCCCTGAAGGCCCCTGAAAACTCAGCGACCCAAAGGGCCCCTGGTCCTAGCATCAGTCAGAGTTTGATAGCCATCAGACCATCAGAGGGTCTCGACAACTTTAACAATTCACACAGAGAACTCCCATCTGCAGAGGTGGCTCTGGTATGTCAGGTCTCCTTGTTATGTAAGAGTAGGTTTCTCCGAATATCAAGGGTGTCATAAACCTCCGTGGTTGCATAGGAACTAGAGCTGCTACTAAAATTGTCATTATCAGTTAATGACTGAAAACTTGACCTTTGATAGCTGTACAACTTTTGCACTTTATCTTTACTGTTTTCTTTGCAGACTAGTAGCCTACTGCAAGACAAAAGGAAAAACCACAGCATCTTTACCTCATGACCTCGGCTAGAACCTCAAAGCAGAAAGACATGCAGTCTTCCTCTTTTGATTACATGGTGACATTTGATGCAAAACAAAAACGTAGCTAAATTTACATAGATTTTTTTTACATTTATATATGCACGAACTGGAAACAGAACAGAGATGAGAATGGAGCCAAAGTGAACCACAGTGAGCAGTGCAGCCAAAGGCTTGTGACGAAAATACTGAAACCCCTCTGTAACCGTTTGTGACTTCAACTCAGTGGATATGGTGTGGAAATTATTTTGGCATTGATAAATCCTTTTTCCATTTCTGACTGTGCTTTCACTCCTTCATTGGTCATTTCATTATGTAATACATGAAAGCCGGTCCTGTAAAAAGAAGCTCAGTGGGTGCCAAAGCAAATCTACTCTGAGTGGCCCGTGCAGGTAAACGCAATTGAAATGCACTTCCTCCTAATTTAACACAAGAAAACACGTCAGGCAAGTCAGGACTGGATTAACATGATTTAAAAACACATTTCCTAAGGGTTAAGACAAATAAGTACTGGGGTAGCGTAGTACATGGACTTTTGGGGGCCCAGGTAAGAACCATTCCTCTCGTGCAGGGATATGATGAAGCATTTGCTTGAAAGAGAAGCCGAGGGGCCAGGAAGGTGCTGAACTCTAACTCACAAAGGTACCATTCTGCTGGTGCAGAGAGGAACAGCAAAACCCAAGGATGACACTGGATGTCCAGGTAAACATTTCCAAGGCAGCTAAGTTTACAATTGCATGTCAGCTGACGTGCAGTCATCCTCACCTCTTCTGTTCATCCCTAATGCCCTGAATCACGCTTTAAATGGAGGAGATTTGAGTGCCGGGCGTTGGTGTATTTGGCGGTTTATTTTCCCTCTTGTGTAAAAACATTCCAAGCGAGGGTGAAGGCGGACGAAAGATTGGGAATGAGGGAGAATTAAAGGGATTGTACGGCTGTGGGAAGGCGTGAGAGACAAAAAAAGAGTGAATGTGCAGTGGTATATATAAGGGGTTGCCAAAGGGGAGGGGGAGTGCACGGACACGGGGCAACACGCCAGCATGGGCAGACCGCAAGCGTTCCCTTCGCAAACACACAGCCGTGTGTTCGACAGGAACTGCAGCGGGGGCCCTCTCACTCCTGAAAGCTGCTTGATAAATTGGTAAACCTAGAAGGCCGGTCGCTTTTCGCCCCACAGCACTTTTTTTCTCATTCCGATACCTTAATGATGAAACGGGCAGAGGGCAAACATGACGCACACAGACATCCCTTTATGAGGCTGATGCACACCTGCAGAGGAGACATACTGTCCATCAGGGGAAGTAGGTGGAGGAGACTGGGGTCAACATCCCGCCACAGTGGATCTGTATTCCCCTCGCTGCAGGACACAGGGGCGGCTACTGTATGGTCAGGCCCAGGTGCTGCTCAGTGATGGGCAACACTCGGTCAGTTTATGAGGTGTACTGACAGCTTGCTAAAACCCTCCACCGAACAGTGATTGTCCAATAACTAGGCCAAGCAGGCCTGTGAAACTCTGGATTTCTCCACATGTTGAGGTGATGTGAATGGGTGTGTAGTAAAATTGAGACTTGGCATCATAAGACTTTGAAAGGGTTGTGTCAAAAACCAAGAAACACATGATCAAAAGTGTAAGGACTACAGTGTGTTTGTCTGCTTTGATGTAAGCTGCAAATGTTAGCATGCAAGGCTAACGAATGCTGTCAGAGTTTAGGGGTAAAGTTAGCAGCTCTGTCCTGCTCTTTATTGGATTTAGGTAAGCTTACACTCCAGCAACACCAGCCAAACTATTATTATGTTTGCCGAATACACTAGTTAGTCCTAGTTAGTAGTCCTAGTCCTAGTTAGTTATATGTGTACACAGCCAAAGGCTATGTTAGAATGATCTCTCATACTTAAAACTAAAGTATAATACTAGGACTAAGTTAATGCATTTTTACGATTCTCATTTCAAACGAGTCAAGGTGGAAATTCTAAAAAGTCAGCTGGAGATGGTGTCACATTGGAGCAATGGTGGTTCTAAAGGGTGGCAAGTGGGGGCCAGTGCCCCCTTAATATTAAGCCTATGGCCCCCCTAACTAGACTGACTTTAAGAGGTTGTAGGGGGCTCTGATATAAAACTATAGTCTAAAATGGTCTAGAATCACCACTGTAATAAAGCTCACGTTGCTACAGCTTATACAATCTGCTAGCAACAGTTGTCATTTCAGCCGGCAACAAACGAGAAGTCGGCTTTTGTACTTCTGTTTGAAATCAAGGACTCATTGTTTTCGAAAAATACTAACAACTTCATGTAGTAAATCTGCACCTGTAACAACTGTGAGAAAAGAAAGCTTCACACTATTTAAGTGCTTAACCAGTCAATTTGCTGAATAACTAAACTACTTTTCCCTATAAACCATCAATACAAGATGTTATCACAAAAACACATCTTTGTTTTTTGTCTCTCACAGTTCTCTCAAAATTCTTATTTCCTGTATTAACTGATTACCAGAAGTGTGTCAGGGCTTGTGCTCATGGCGATATTTAAAAAAAGGGATAACAGTCTGCTGGCCGAGTGAAGACTCTCCCCTTCTGCCAGAAAGTCATTTATCACTGGAGGAGACTACGGTAATCTTCCTCTCCTCCCAGAATCATCCCCTAGAGATCAATACGTCTTCATCAGAGCAGCTTCAAAAACCTACTATGAAGTGATTAAGATGATTTGTTTAATATGGCAAAGAACAACTTGCATGAAGTCCCCTTCTCTGAATCCTCATAGCTGTAAATCCTCTTCAGTTTGTGGATTAATAGAAAATAAGTCATAAGTTTATAATAAAATAAAATGTCTAAAACACATACGTACATTTCATAAAGATTAATAGTATGTTATCACTCAAGACTGGTCCTTTAATAGCTATTTAGTATATACAGATAGTTTCTGATAGACTTGATTTGACTTGTGGATTATTTGAAGAATAAATAAGTAATAACTCAAAATGGCCGTAATCTTTTTGTGGATGGTAAATGGGGCTGTTGATCAATATCAATGACTCAACAAGTACTTTACCAGGTCATGAGATTTATGGCTTTCAAAACGGATTTTCCAGGCTTTCTTGTTTTTCCTCACCCGCTGAAGGTTGATGGGCTCACAACAGAAAGCTTTGTCCCACATGTTGAATCTAGAGAATTGAGAAATCTAGAGATGGAGAAACTCCAGGTCAAATGGTCTGGAAAAAATTACAATGATGAATTCACTGCATATATAATTTGCTAAACCGTGGAGGAAATCGTGGAGGAAATTGACGGTATCTCCTTTATCCAGGCAGCATTTGACATTTGTCATTTGTCTTCTGACACTGAAATAATTAATTTGCGCTAAAGTTACATTAATGAGATACAATAATGAGCTCTGCACATTTAAAAGCTTGAGGCTGGCTCTATTCCATATTAGTCTTGTTGTCAACAAATTCCACGAATAGACCAAAACCAACACTAAATTGATCTTACTATCAAGTATTGCCTGTGTATCCAAAGCCTGATTATCTTTATCCTGCCATCGAGTTCCATTATTGTCTATTAAAAAGACATCAATGAACCACACTGTTACACTAGGTGACATGTTCCTTAATTACCATGAACAACAAGGATAAGCAGGTATAGCTAATGCATTTAAAGGAGTCCAGCAGTAGCAGGAAGGATCAAAATGGTTCCGCATCATAACATTATCATCTTTTATCGATTTTCCTGACTGGAAAAACTACTCAATGCTCAGCATGGATAAGTTATTAATAAAACACAGTAGTCATGCTGCTATCCTTGAAAAAGGATAGCAGTAATTCTTGCAAAAATGCAAGCTAATTTGTTTTAAGTATCAGTGGATGATAACAGAAGACAGGGGGACAAATACATCTTGTTGAAAAGATCTGTTTGAGACTTGTTTACCGCAGCTCTACCTCATGTGGAGCTAAAATCGGAGACTGAGAAATTCTTTGAGACCCCTCACAGGAAGCAGGTCAAACCTCAAATATTTATATGGAAATTCAATTTGTCAGTTGGTTTCCCAGCACTGGTCCAACACCCAGGAAGACCTCCCACTGGTAACATTACAGATGCTGCCTTTAGGGCTCCATAGAGCGGTTCTGGTTCGGTTCTGGGGGGGTCTGCTGAGACAGAGGGGTTTTCAGGGCCGAGTTGGAGGTCCGGACCTACAGTACAGTACGTAAATACATGTCTCTGGCAGAGCGTACAGGAACTGCTGCTGGATGTCGGCGACGAGTCGATGCTGTGAAGCCAAAGAAACCTGAATACAGGGAGGTTGTGTTTAGTTTGGTTAGCTTTAACAGAAAAGCTGCCAGGCTTTCCCTGACTTTGTTTCTTTCGCTCCTCTTTTTCAAAAAGTGACAGTATAGCAGCCTTACACTGAAAGAACTAAGCAAAACCCCCAATTGCTCATGTGAGACAAGGTACTTTTTTACCAGGGCTCCCTGAACGCACACTTACTACAGGAACTTTTCAAGAGGACCAGGAACCATTTCAGGAACTCCACAACTTACATGCGTTTTGACAGGACAACCCAAGCTCCTAATTTAGTTCCTTAGCCATAGTTCCTGGTGCCAAAATAAGGGGGAAGCACTTTCTGATCAGGACAAAGTTTGCGGTCCTAAAAGTAACTAATTGGTCAAACACGAAACTCACGGGCTGCTAAAACTTGTGCACAGCCATTTTGTAAGCAAGCAGTGGTTGTTGCTATCATCAATATTAGGACAACCATCAGTTATTGTTGATGTGTACTGATGTTAAAAACAAAGTTATGTTGTCTGCTTCTTGACTAGTCTTTAAAAAACAAGATAAAGAGAGTGTGTAAATGAGCTGAGAGTACAAGCGAATTGAAGAAAACGAAAGGGAGGGTTGAGACTAGAGATGTTCCGATACCAGTATCGGTATCGGCTCCGATACGGCCTAAAATGCTGGTATCGGGAAGTACTGGAGTTTATGCACCGATCTAATACCACGTAATAAAGCCCTAAAGAAAATCTACGTTAAGTAGTTTATTTATGTTATTTTTCCGTTATAACTGACTGTCAAACTGGATAAAAAAAGAAAGTTCTGTGGCATTCATTGTTTGTGTTTGTTCATGTTTCACAAAGAGTTTAACCTGAGCCAGGCCGACAACAAAGATAGAAATCATATCACATCCATACAGGGATAGTAGTATACGGTTGTTAAAACATAATAAAATATATGACACACTGGTATCGGATCGGTACTCGGTATTGGCCGATACGCAAGTTCAGGTATCAGAATCGGTATCGGGAAGCAAAAAATGGTATCGGACCATCTCTAGTTGAGACAAACGAACAAATGAACGATGGAAACAAAACTTATTTAGCAGTTAGTTTCGTCGTGGTTATGCACCAAAGCAAGAATAAGTTACACTAAATATTTAGCAGATTGTCTAATTTACAGGCATGTGTTTTCAGTCTCCATTACCACCTCTACATGTTTCCCTTAAATCCATTCATTACATCCATTCAACTAACAGACTCCTACAACAATAAATATAAACAACAAAAGGTCAAAAAGGGCTTTTATTTTAATCAAAAATTCAGTGATAGATTCTAGTCCTATCATTCTGCTCTGCTCTCACTCAGTTTTCTTTGGCCCTTTTCCAAGTGACAGTACATCAGCCTGTAATTGAGGGAAAGAATGGAACAAACCACAATTTGCCTCACACAATTTGTGGGGAGGTACTCGATACGTTTCCCCAGGCTCCCTGAGCAGACACTTTGCCTGAGGGAAATGAGAAAGTCCAAAAGGTCTTCTTACCCAGTAAAGAAATCATTCATGTGTCACAGGTAGCTCCCTGATACTAGTTTACAACACAGTATGTTGAATGATAGCAGATGACTGGGATTAACCAAACAAATGTAATAAAAACATAAAGCCATGTATGTACTGAATCGTACAGTGTTAGCATGGAGTCCTCATTTCCCTGGGGCACGTTGGTGTTCATCGTGTACACCATGTTCAGTGCTTGATTCTGATTTGCTAGAGCGTTTTCATTACTTTGAGATTACTGTTGTAAATAAATACTCATAGCTGGAGAGCTACTCATTTCTGCTGTTTCTTGGCTTTTGAGTAATAAAGCAAAGTTTATTCTCAGGTTTTCAAGTATTAAGAATGCATTGCCTCAAAACAAAATACATAATACAGTATGTGCTGTGTATGTGATCGCTGGCAAGTGGCCATCACATATTCAGGATAATCCACTCACGGTATTACAGCAGTCGTATAAAATAATGTTAACCTGGCCTGTATGTCATGCATTACCTTTCAATATCAGCATGGCTCTTTGTGGATTATCCCTTACATAAACACAACAGGACGATTTATGTATCCCCTTAGGGTCAGGTGAAGGGGCTGATAATTTGAAATTAAAAAGCTAATTTTACTTGTTGCCAGAAGTTAATTAATGTACACAGGTATGTTTATGAATGCCTCATAATTCAATAGCACACTATCAAGTCTGTCCTCCACAGGCCTGATGTCGGGCAGGTAAATCCACTCTAACAGACCGAGCCTCGGCCCCGGTCAGATGCACAGGCGCCTCTCTTTGCAGCTCATGGAAAGTATTTAGCTAACCTTCGGCAACTGTTTTAAGTAAACATCTATTTCCAGTCGAGATTGCAAAGCAGGTTTTCACATCTCACAACGATCGTTCTGTCCTTATCGACGGGATGCGAAATACAAACAAGCCACATTTCAGACTTAGTAAATCTCACTCAGGTGGTGTGGAGTAATTTAAGTGTACATATACTGTCTGGATTGGAATAGGCTGCTGTAGATGAATGAGTAGGCAAAGAAGATGCATGAAGTGCTCACTGTAAAGCATTAGTATTTAGTACGTGTTTCTTTCCTTCATCTTATGTGATATGATAGTAAGAACTGAATAGCTGAATATATCTAGGTTTTGGACGATCGCTCGGACAAGACAAGAAAAGACAAGACATTTAAAGACATCACTTTGTGCTTTAGAAAATATGGATGGGTATTTTTCTGACATTTTATACAATTAATAAATGAAAATAATCCTGAGTTGTCAGTAACCTTCTTCTAGTCACAACTTCTGTAACAAAGGTTGTGGATGCCTGCACTCATATAGATCTTTTATGTCTTAGCAAACAAAGTGTTACTATTTACTTTTCTTTCACCCATACACAGCAATACAAAGCAATTTTGTCCTCAAAATTAAACAACAAAATATGTCGTTGTCCATGGCCTCTAGAACGACACACAAGTGTTTTCTGATCTGATGCCTTTTTCTGCAGGGCAGTATTATTTGTCTGTGCCAGAACAGTTACAAATCACTGTTGAAAAATAAAGTTTAATGATGTGACAACGCTATGGTTAAGGTTTGGTTTAAAATAAGTACGGGAAACATCATAGGTTGGGTTCAAATAACTATGACTATGACTCCTACAATGACTACTTCGTTAAGGTTAGGGGACCTTCGCCGTCATTATTACATTACATTACATGTCATTTAGCTGACGCTTTTATCCAAAGCGACTTATAATTGCTATATACTGTATGTCAGAGGTCGCATACCACTGGAGCAACTAGGGGTTAAGTGTCTTGCTCAGGGACACATTGGTTGATGTATCTCAGTGGGAATCGAACCCTGATCTCCCACACCAAAGGCATGTGTCATATCCACTGCGCCATCACCACCCATAGTTACAATAATAAACACGTGGTCATGGTTAGGGAGCGATCGAGTCAGCTTTAAAAGAACACAACGGGGGTGTAGCAGTGGACTGGAGGGACTGCTACTAACGGAGGACCAGCTCTAACTCCTGAGCCAAAGCCCATGTCTACAAGTTGCGAGCAGTTCTGACCTGAAGGGTAAAATGATTCTGTATGTCACAATAAAAATGCAACATTTACTGATTGTCTTCTGATCATGTCTAAACCCCTTCAGATGTATATTGTGACCCCATAGAGAGTATGACCCCCAGGTTGGCAACCACAGATTTATCTAACTTGGAATTCATGAAATCCAGCTGAAAATCACAACTACTTAATGCAGTCAGTGTGAGACGGTCCACAAAGTCAATGTGTTTGTTCTCACGACAGCTTCAGACATTGCAACTTACAGCATGGTGGTGTTTACCGGTGTAATCTTGTGATGCCTTTTGTTCAGCGAACTCAACTGTCACAGACAATCACATATGACACAAATGACACACCGTGACAGTAAATAAACGAGTGGAAAGATGCCATTTAGTACAATTTCTACCCTCATCTTCGGCCGCTGAGACTGTTCAGGCAGTAAAAGTGTTGATGATTTCAGTAAATTCCAGAGTCCATGTGTTATCGGTCCAACTCATTCAGCATCATCTGATCTTCTGTTGTGACTAAGCAGGAGCACCAGGGTCCCTGTGGGGAGGAGACGGTGAATGGGGATGACAACGAGAGGTTGCATAACGACAAATCCTGCCTGTGAATCAAACACAAAGGGAAGGCTGGGAATGTTTAATTCAACATCTGGAGTCTATTCATCAATTTCTTATTGATGGTAATTATTGCTGTGGGAGGAGCGGTGGATAAACTTTATCATATGCAGACAAAGCTAAGCCTTCTTTTCACCAGTTGTTTTCACTCTGACACAAAAGTGTTTTTGCGTGAGGAGACTTTGATTGTCCTGAAGGCCTTTTTCTTTTTTTGGAAAACATTCTCACCCGTCCTTAAGGGAATTTGTTTGTATCCAACAGCAGAGGAGAGCCGACTTTCTCTCATTATCTCACCCGTAGGGTGAAAGGTGACGTGTGAAAGCTGAACACACACACAGAAAGGCATGCACATTTGGATGTTTAGCTGTCAAACGAGCCATCATTGGAAAATTGCAGTAAAGTTACAAGATCCTCGTAAGTGGCGCGCTGCTGTACAGAAAGCCTTATTGGTGGTTGAACAATTGCTTGTAAGTCCAATATGTTGATCAGTATCGTTTCATAATTCACATGACAATACAGTTGGGCCATTAAAAGACTTAAAGCTCTGCTGATCAATGTTGTATATTAACAATGGATCAAATGACTATGTGTGAAATGGTGTCGCTTGTAGTGATAAAACTACCATTTTGGGAAATGCTCTTAATCGCTTTCTTGCTGGAAGTGTTGTCATCAACACGAGGTTGCAAGGCAATCAGCAGAGACCCCAGGAAGTCACCGCTCCAGGACAAGAAAAAGTCATCACATAACGAGATGTATAACGTGTAAATGAGTGAGCTTTAGAGGTGCTAGTAGGCAGATTTTCTTACTTTTGGACAGAGCCAGGCTGTTTCCCCCTGTTTCCAGTGTTTGCGCTAAACTACGCTAGCTGGCTGCTCATATTTACCGCATAGTTCCATATAAATGCATAAATCTCAGGGACAAATTAGCACTACACTTTTTTTAAGCAGTTCATCTTTCACATATTTCTAGTTAAAATACATTATGGACATTTAGATGGAGATCAATGCAGGTACTTGCAGGTGCTGGTTCGAATACTTTCTTTCCATGGAGAATTTATAAAGTGTGGATCCTCCTTTACTGTAATAGCCACTCTGCAGAGATCCTCCCTATATCTCTCTTTAAGTAATAAATGATTCCTATCCTTTCCCTTTCCCCCCACATGTTAGGGTTCAAACATCTTTAGGTTTGAGGATTCCCATGCATCTGCTCTGTTTCAGCATCTGCATCAATTATACCCCGCTACTCTTTGTCTCTCTCTTAAAACAATAGGATGAGGAGTGGGCCTCATAAAGTTAAGGGCTCATCGCCCCCAGTCGTTTCTCCCCCAAGTCTTACTAATGGAAACCTGGTGCATGTTCAAAGATGAGGATAGAGAGCCCTGCCTGGGGAGATTCCTCAGGAAAGCCCTGACTTTACTATCAAAAGACAGCAGCGGGGCGAGTAGGTGTCATCACCATTGTCTCATCAACATTGGATTAGGCCACAGCCACTGAAAAACAAGGAGGAAGAAAGGTCTTATGCATCCAACCAAAACATCTTCCTCTCAGGTTTACGAGGCTGGAGGAGAGAGGCTGGAGGAGAGAGGCTGGAGGCAGCGGGACTTCATGTGCCCACATTTGCTTTGATCGTCCTCACCACCCTGGCTTTGAAATGTTTAACACACGGAAAACACCATTCCTCATCAAAATAGTGCTTCAAAGGGAAGAGAACACGGGAGGCACTGTAGGTAACCTTGCCCTGGTAGAGAGGAAAAAGACTGTCAGAGAGGGGCCGGGTGGGGCCAAGTAGGCAAGCTTAAGCTGCATAGAGTGTCCCTTTATAACCAAAAATACTGACTTTGATTTATAAATGAGACGAAGGATCACTTAGCAGGGGTGAGGTGCACTTCTATGTGGAGTATTGAACGCCAGAAACTGGTGATGTGAGGTATGAAGGCGTGAAACTATTCATCCAGAAATCCAGCTTGGCCGGAGTAATCTTCCAAATAAAATGCTCTCAAAAGTTGCCTTTAAGTCATAGGTTGCCATTAAAAACGACAAGTTTGGTGGTTTCTGTATGAAATATGTCAAATAAAATGTCCTGGCTGTTTCCCACATGGTGTAACTAATGCTGATGGCACCCCGAAACCTCTCATACTGTAAATCATTTGAACCTTTCTCGTAAACTTCGCTGGCATAATTCAAAAGTAGGCCACATACTGAAGATGACATTACCTCATGAACATAATTTCATCTAACAGGCATGTTTTATATGCTTGCCTGGCAGTCAGTATAATGTGACACACGCTACCACATGTCCGAGTCACACTCAAGCAGACAATTTACAAACCCTTCACCCTCAGCAAAATCCATCATAGCATCATCAAAATCATGCTGTATATCCCCGCCGTCAGTCCACCATTTTATTTCCTGATTTAAATGGCGTGTAGGATCTGCTAAAGCAGAGGTCTGTCTGGGAGGACTGTTAAAGGCTTTACTGCTAATAAAAACCAATATGGAGCTCATTTAGACTCCTGGTCCTGGAATGTACCTGCAGTCAATGGACCTCTGGGCAGTCAGAGACGAGGCTAGTGATAGCCGCGGGGAAGTGTAAATCATGAAAGTTTTTATCAACATGTATGGTAGCATGTCATATGGCTTTTTAAAGTTTTTTTTTCTCATGCTGTTTTCAACTAACATGAAAAAAACAATCTTTCATTCAAAGTCCTAAAACAACACTGGCTAGAGTTAAATGACTTAATGACAAATATAATTCTTCCTTGAAATACAATAAGCATGGATAAAATAATAGGATCCCAGTTTGGTGCTTATGTTTTTTTATGGGACAAGTGTTTTGTGCTCTCCCAGCTAAGTAAGGCTTAAACAGATTATCTTAAAGGTACTTCATGGAGTTTTTAACCAGTAATAGTGCCATGACACAATGTTGGGTGGTTCCTTGATTTGTTTGTATCTATGCTACTGATCAACAGTTGTGGCGGTAGCAGTGAAACAACAGAAGGTAGAGGTGAAGAAGAAGACTGCTAGCTGATGACAATGAACAATGCAGGTTTCAATATAATTAAAACATCCACTTTGAAAATGTTATAAATGGAAGGCAAATGCATTCGGCATGTTTGTTAGGCATCAAGGACACACATAATCTGTTCATTTTTAATGGAAAGTTCAAGGATAGTTGCTTTTTAGTTTCTCATTCGAAACTCTGCAAATTGAGTCATAATTCAAATTTTAGCCAAGTGAATCCTAAGACCTGAATCCTGATTGAATTGAAATTGATTCATTTGGATTTGATGTGATATGTGACTGAATGATGAAGCGATTCTTCCCAGAATTAATATGTTATTCCAGGAAAGCAAACAATGATTCAATTTGGGTTTAGTTCTTGAAATCAATCCAACCATCTGAATTTTATAAGAAAATGAAATTAGAAAAGCAGTTATCTGGACTCGAAAGTCAGATTTTCTTAGATTTATTTTGGGTTCGGCTGCGTGTTGAATGTGTCCTTTCAACCAAGCATTTAAGTGGACAGATTTTGATTGTTTGTATGAATCATTTGGTTTACAGGCATCCACATACAAATGATTCATCAGGGTAAAACAGTAAAAGGAGAGCTCCAGACAGCCATCAGTGTAATCATTTCCCAAGAGTTAAGCTGGTTGCATGCTTGAGGTAGCACTGGTTGACTGCTGTCTCACAGAAAAAAACTCATGCCAAATATGATGGAAATCACTGTTTGATGAAACAGTTTTTGTGTGTGAATCAGCTGTCAGGAATGTGAACCCCCTGCTGGAGCAGAAGCATTGACATGATGTCTAAACGCTGTGTGGGGTTTTCCTGCCATCACGTGTTTCCTCATTCTTGTTAAACTTTATCTTGATCGTGCTTTGGCACTTACTGTCTAGAGAAACCCAAATAACCTAAAAGAGAGTTTCCATATAAGGCACTTTCACATTTTATGGGTTTCCAGAGAAGAGGTCTGTGATGAATGTGAATAAGCACATATTAATCATCATAAAAGTCATCAGTACAAAATGTTTACAATTTTTGGTTTGCAGATTGATTCCTGCTGAGTTTAAACTTGCTGTGCATGCTGCTGTATAGGTCCAAACTGTTAGGCCTACTGCTGCTAGGTAGCTCTCTCTCTGCTCTTCCCCTCCCCTCTGTCTGTTCTTAATTGCAGGAGTGAAGTCTGGTGTGCGGGAGTCAGGGTTCCAGCTGCAGCTCATTCACCATAATCACCTCAGCCTTAAATACCCGGTCAACCTTGCCACTCATCATCAGATCATAGTCAAGATTACCATGTTAGTCTCGCTGCTGACGCAACCTGCTTGTTTTGCCCTTTGTGTTTTTGGCCTGTTCAACTTATATTTTCTCCTGTGCTACAGATTATCGGAACCCGACTCCTGCCTCCGCTTCACTCCTGCCACCACCATCCTGCTTTCCACTACTGGACGTCACATTTGGATTCACCACGGACACTAGGACAGTACGGTACCACTCCTGCTCAGAACTCTGGAACTGTTTCCCTCTCTGTAGACCTGGACCTGCTCTTCCCCTATTGTTGGAAACCTGAACAATTTAACTTTATAATAAACCTGTTAAACCTTCTCTGGCTCGGTGTTATGGTCTGCATTTGGGTTCAATTCAGTTTAAACCGTGACACAAACATATACGTGAAACAAATATATGGGGGTTTGTGTTACCCAGAAACTGGTTTATGGACGGAGTCATTGTAGGGGAATAAAAAGTGTAGGCAGAAGGTTTGGACCAAGACCCAAACAGAAAAAAAATCCTTCACTATTATTGTCGTTATAACTCTACTTTCAAGAAATATAATTTGGAATTGATATTTTTATCAAGCTTTTGATCATAACAACATGCAAAAGACCCCAAATTTTGCCACTTAAAACTACATTTGGTGTTTATTTTATGGTTTAAGTTTTTTTGTATGTTTTGTTGTAGTGCATTATATTGCAGATGCAAGTAGGTTAGGGGTTTTGGTAAAACATTCCCATAAGGCAGCTTTAATTCAAGGTTCAGAAGGTGTAGCTTTATTAATGGTTAATAAATCAGCAGGAGAGTATAAGTGGATGGAAGAGAGACTGACAAAGGAACTTGTGATTAAAGCAAAGTGGGAAATAAACAGCTGAATTATGCAAAACCAACTGAATTTGCCATGATAGTAAACTGACACAAATATAGTACCTCTGTCTGGGGTCATATTAAAGCTATAGTGTGTAGTTTCTGTCTCCCCCATGAGGAATTCTAAGTAATGACAACAAAACTATCGGCGCATCCACATAATACAAGCCTTCCGTGATGGCGCATCATCCCCACCCCTCCTCCACGCAGTTGCTAGTAGTCAAGGAGGACACGGAGGATTAAAAAAAAACATGATGGACTCTTCAGAAGAGGTAATTATCTTTGCTCAAGTTTCTGCGCGCGAACGTCTTCTGAACATAGTCATACTGAGAAATACAGAGAGAGTTGTGTGGAGCTGATAGTCTTCATTAGCTTTGTAGCAACTCATTTGGCAATGGCTTGAATGTAACAGACGTTCATTAACATAAAAAAAGTTACGCTCTAAAGCTTTAACAGGCTTGTTCTTTCTTTTTAATGTTGGACTTGAAATAATGAAAACCGGTTTATCAACTGTTCAATCAACCTCATAAAGATAAAGAAGCAAAGATGGAGAGAAATAATGAATAAAAAAGACTAAATATACTCAGACCTTTCTCACAGGGAAAGGCTCCCTTTGATCTTGTTGTGGTCCTGTTGTCACCTAATGTCTCTTGCTAAATACAGAACAATCACTGTAAGACTAACACCTCTCTGCAATACAAGAGTGTAAACAACACTGTACAGCACAGTCATTCTTTCTGCTATGACAAAGAGGGAGACAGCAGTTTGCTTGAGTTCCTCTGGGTAAATGCCACCTCAGCTTAGTGACCTCTTTGGGAAAATGGACAGCTCCTTTTTTGGCAGCTGCAGAGGATGATTTTTCCAAACATCCAGTTACCTGTGCTGAGGAATGAGAGCTGTGACAGTGTCATCAAACAAACAGGCAGACAGCGCTGAGAGGAAGACATCAATTATGTCACAGCTGGTCAAGAGGGCAGCTGCACAGTGTGTGTGATCTACGTTAAGACAGATATACAGTATGAGGCCCTTGTAATTACATGATGGATGTCAGTCAGACATGTCTCTTAGGATATGATGAGCTTCCTCCTTTGACCACAGAAACATAAACATACATGGGGCTTTGTGTGCAGGCACATTGCTTGTTTCCTCATGCTCAAGTCCCACAAAAAAGTTAGTGGTGTGGTAACTGTGTCGCAGCGGGTAGGACAGCACACTTGAGGTTGTGTTTGTGTAAATTTGGGTGCATCCCTTTTTTGACCCGTCTCCTTTTTTGACCACCTCTTATCACAAATGCAACTTCCAAACAGTAGGACCTAAATACAAGTTTCCATCATGGCACCAGGTGCTTAATGATCCAACATGCATGCCTAGAAGACTTTCTGGAGTGTGAGAACTTTGTAATAAGTGTTGCGTTCAATGTTTATTAAAAAAAGATGCATCACTCAAACTTAGACAAAAACTAGACATGTATTATGCCAGGAATGCCCACAGACAGAAGCTGCAGGAGGTGCACACAGTGAGGCTGGTCAGGCTAAAACCAGAACTACAACGTGACTATTGTTCCCTCTGGCTGTGATCTGAGCTGCTGCCTTCCACACTCCGCATGTTGTTTTGAAACAGAACTGTTTTTTGTTTAATGGTGAGAGCTCCCTGAGTGATGATCCTAATTATTATTAATTATCACGTCAGCACTAATCACAGACATGCAAAATCACTATACAAAACGGACAATTTGCGTACATTGTTAGGCTCTGAGCGCCATGCTGAGTCACGACAAGCACAAATAATAATCTGTCTAAGCCTCTCAGCACGCTTCCCTCTCCTGTAATCTTGCACAGTTTACATTTGATTGATTTATTTAAAAAGCTAAAGAGACACAAGTTGTACTTTCTCAAGACTGTTGACCACAAAGCAACAACTCAAAACATATCCCTGACATTTATTTGTAGAATAAAAAGGACCACAGAATATTTTTGATCATTGTATAATTCCTTTGCTGACAGCTCCCAAATTCCACCCAAAACAAAAGCTTCATTTCACACAGGGTCAACAGAATACCTCAACAAACTCATCTTTGGCGGGAATCTGCCTCTAAAGAAACTGACAGTAAAAAAAAAAAAAAAAAAGGAACTGAGTGGTGTGCTCAGACACATGGAAAACGCTCATGAGGCATGAATGCAGCCTAATTTGCGTTCGCTCGAGCTTGCTTATGTCAGGGGCTTTCTCATCTGAAAGCGTTTAGACAGAATGTGGTGGAAACCTCGCTTCCATTCGCTGCCGATGTGCTGGCACTGGTAGCTGCCGTGAGCGGGTTTGGCCGAGGCTGATTAGCAGCTGGCAGCGGGGACTCACAGGTCAGTGCGCCTGGAATATGACCTTTCCCAATGCCAAGGTAAAATATGATCCTACATTGTGTTTACTACTACACAAGTTTAGACTCTCCTTGGATTGTTTTTTTTTTTGATACAGCTGCAGCTTTTTACACAGGCATTGGTACATTGGCCACTTTACCAACTTTCAACTTAATTTTCATCAACATACAGGATGTCTATTTAGCATGTGCAGACAACAAGACGTTCAAAATAGCTGCACTGCTCACACTACAAGACATTTTTGTCACAGACTGTTGTGCTATTGATGTGGGGTTGCACAAACGACACAAATAATCTCAGATGAGGTGTAATGATTACAAGATGATCAATATTCCAGTTGAGATCTGCGACTGGGACCCTAAACTGCAACTTGCAATATGAGATTTCCCTTTTACGCATTTTGACAAGTTTAAAAACAAATGCTTGTGACCCATGCATGAACACGAGAGCCCAGTTGGACGTATAGATTTATCTATAATTTGCAAATGACTATCATTTATGAAAAATGATGCAACCGCCATTTGATGGTGAATGTTGTGAATTGGGCACCTGGTCCGAACAATTGTGAGAAGACACTTTGCGCATGTCTGCCTCCTATCCCTAGGTTTCCTCTTACGCTCTCATTGGACACTGTGCTCCCGGAATGCAGAGTTACTTGTAGTTCCTAGAGTCTCGAAAAGTAGAATGGGAGACAGAGCTCTCAGCTATCAGGCTCCTCTCCTGTGGAATCAGCTCCCGGTCTGTGTTCGGGAGGAGGACACCGTCACCACATTTAAAAGTAAACTTAAAACTCTCCTCTTTGATAAAGCTTATAGTTAGGGAGTGAGGAGTTGCAGCGTTAGCCTAGACCGGCGGGGGAGGGTGTATAGCTACAGACACGGCACCCCTTCTTCCAGTACAGACCGATCCGGCAGGGGAGAGTTCTAGCCCGACCAGGCTCCTCTCCTTAACCTGTCTCTCTTAGTTATGCTGTTATAGTTTTAGACTGCTGGGGGACATCCTTTGACACACCGAGTTTCTCTCTCTTTCCATCTGTGTGCATCCTTGTCCCACAAATGCTTGTAACTAACTTAGCTCTGGGGAGCTTATTCCCTGGAGTCCTTATGTGTTTCTTTTGCCCAGCATGTTTCCTTGGACTAGGGTGGCACCTAAATCATGGTTGCAGCTGTCCCGGTGGTCCTGCTCCGCCCCCTGCTATGCCATGAACTACTACAACTACTATTTCTGGTCATTGTTCCAGTATCTTTATTGTGACTATAATTGCCACTGTTCATCACAGGGGTTTGGGATCATCTCTCAACTGAAGGATTGTCATTATAAGATGATAAACTGGATTAGAAAGGAGGAAAAACAAAATGACTGCTAGACTAGACACTAGACTAGGCTGGCTGTTTTATAAAATACAGTATTTTGGACATAATGTAAGGAGAACATATCAGTGTCACTTTGCTTTAGTGTAACATAGCAGCTCAGATTTGCTGATTCTGCAAGTGTGAGCATGTAATAAACACAATCGGCTTACAGTCTGCTCTTATGCATTTGATAAACCAGACACTTTTTTGGCATTTATTTGATAGGACAGATTAATTCAGGAAAGTGGGAGAGAGAGGGGGAACAACATGCGACATGCGGCCCTTCGCGGCCGCATGTCGTGACCGAACCCACGGACGCTGTGGCGAGGACTGAGCCTCTGTACATGGGGCGCACACTCTACCAGGTGAGCTACCCAGGCGCCTCCAGCAGACACATTTTGCAGGCTGGTCCATAAAGTCCTCATTCAGACCCTGCGGTTCCTCTGGCTTCATACTTTCATGATACCGACAATGTTCTTGTCTCCCTGTGCTGAGTCCTCCTCCCTATACACTTGACATGGACATCACCAAAAGTAATGTAACCGTTTAACACAGTTTTTTCTTTTATGATAAAGGACTTTTAAGTTTCAAGTTTTTAAAAATCTCATGTTTCAGCCTTCCCTTCATCCAGAGCAAGGGCCAAAGCAACTCTACCTTTGCAGACATTTTTACTTCCGCAGATATTCCGCATCATAGCAACCCCAACAGAAAAGTGTCTGCCATTTTCACCTGTGAAAAAAATGCTTTGGTGGACACAGAATAACAGCACAGGGTATCTGGGTTTCCATATCAAGGAGTCCAAGAAAAGTCTGTATGATGGAATACCAAATCCTCCAATCTGCGATATGGATGTTGGCCTTAAAAAACACACAGGAAGATCAAATGGTCTGAAGACTGATTAACAGACTAATCAGTGACATAATTCTGTCTGAGCCATACATCCATTTTCAAGTGCGCTTTCACAGCATCAGTGTGTATTAAGTTGGAGAACTAATGCAATGCAATAAGATTTGGATAAAGATTCCTTTGATTTATTTCTCTGACTCACTTTAGTTTACATACCTTAACCACAGTTTAAAAAACACAATTGTATTAGTATACAGTACCACATAGAACATTTAAAAAATGTGTTCTCCAGATTCCATAATCACTTCTTCAGAACTATTGCAACAGATTTCCACACAAAACCTCCGCATGCCAAAGAAATGTCCCAGTCATAATAAAAAGGAAAGCCACAGATGAGCTTGGTATGATAACAGGCAAAGCTCCTTTAACAATTGGCAGAGGTGTCAATAATCAAATGAATGATTAGGACAACCGAAGCCAGTGGGCTAACTAGTTTGGACGTCCAAGTGGTGCTGTTTTTACAGTTCACATAGCAACAAACCTTCAACAAAACATTTGTCTTTTTAAATCCCTCCTAATTACAACACAACACACGTACGCATGCACGCACACACACACACACACACACACACACACACACACTTGAATGATAAATTAATACTTCAAGCAACCAATTTCATTTGTCACATGAAATCATGTGAGAATTCCAGTGAAAAGTTATACCATGACCACGAGTCGCTCAGCAGGTTGTAGCCCAAATAGCATTTTATGAACATACAGAGTCAGTACTATGTTTTATCTAAAAAAAAAAAACAGAGAAAATATAGACCTGGCTCTTCAGCTGCTAAATGTTCCACGATGTTCACCAGCTAGTTGCTAACTTTGCTCTAGCTCTGCTGTTTGGTGCTGAGAGCAGGTATTGTATATGAAGTGTATATGAGAGGTTTGTAGTTGTTGCTGAACACAGCTGCCTGCTGCAACAGGGTTAATGGGAGCCAAGAGAGTGAACCAAAACATTACAGTTGCGGGCCGTAAAAAGACGCTACGCTACGTAGAACTGAGATGAGTAAATTGTAAATTCTCTGAGGATTATTTGCTATGAAACACCCACTTTCACATTACACATCATTTGACCAATGTTTAATACAAAAAAATACTATTTAGAGCAGCTTTAAGGTAGTAAAAATGTAAAGCTGTGGTTCCAAGTTATAAAACCTCACCATTCATTTTGTTCACTGCTGTTGTATTTCTGACTTCCATTGCAACACTTTAATAAAACAGTGTCTTCCACCCTATGAGGTTGCATATGTATGCTAACACACTTTCAATAAAGGTTGAGATTGGGGTTAGCCTTTGAAATGTTTAAGCTAGCAGTAAGTAAAATGGCTAGCTTGGTTGATGGTTAGCAGCAAACTGATTTTAGAAAAACTAAATTCTATTAAGTCACAAATTAATAATAACAAAAACAACTATAATAAAATGATGCTCCAAGGGCTTTAAGAGAGTAGATCAAATATGTCAACATTTGCTGGGTAACAGATCTGATAAAATAGAATACTATGTAATACATAAAACAAAATGTTTGAGTTTTATATCTAGAATGTTAAACTGAAAACACCCTCTGTTGGCAGAATACAGTATGTCACTGAAGTGTTAAATCCTCCCGTATTGCTGAGTTTCTATTGATGATGTTTGACTTTTTCTAGATTGAGCAATTTTCTTTGTGTATCCATGGGAGCTATCAGTGTTTAATGACAATTACTCAGTTCCTCTCTGTATTTGAAACATCCAAAGTTGTAAATTGCATACTTATTTTCTGTGTAAAACCAGATCTTCCCCTAGGAAAGCTTATTAACACAAAATACTGTTTATTGCATGGATAATTGTTCCATTAATCACACAACTGTCAAACCGCTGCATGATCTTACTTGTTTTCACTTCTCACTCAATTTCATTTCACAAACAGATAAGTCAGATATGCATTTTCATGCGCATTTTTGACTGTAATAAAAGAGCGAAGTAACCACAATAGATCAAAAGACTTTAGTTCTTGTAGCGTCTTTGGATGTGGCCTTTTGGTTGCATCACTGACATTCATATCTACAGTATTTTATATTTAACTCAGCATTGTCTAACAGTTAACAGCTCTTGTCAACTTATGATGGCTAACTTCCTCTGCCCATCATCTCCATGTGGCAGGAAACCAACATTTCCTGTTTATGCTGTTTTACATTGAAATGTGCCACAAGCACACCCACACGTCAAACTTCTAATCATACTGTCAGAAGATAAAGCTCGGATGATGGGTTGCATACAAGCATCAGAGGGCAAGATGATTGTTTTGGCTGTTCCTTTATGGTTGGTGCCAAATTGTTTCCCGGTTTTTGATTTCAAGTGAAACCGTATTTTGTGTTAATTACAGCCTGGCAGCAGTAAAATATTGATTGCTGTAACAGAGTTTTAGAATGAAAAATTCATGTGATTATGCCAAAGGTGAAAAACAATCCATTTGGCCAACAGCTTTTTTTTATTAAAGTAGCTAAATAACCGGTCCTAAATCATGTCCTTGGGTCTTATAACACATGCACACACCCACCCAAACATAAACAGACACACAAATTATTCACATCCATTAGAATAAGCCATGGTTTAACTTTAGTCAGTGATTGTGTCTTTTCATGCCATCTGATTTTGGTCAGAATAAAGAAATGAGGGGTTTGTTCAGATGACAAACAAATGTGTTGAATGATTTCCTTGCTGCTGAAGTATTTTAAATCCAGCATTGTTTACATCCATGTTTACTTGCTTGTAGTCTTCATCTTCCCTGCCTGTGTTGACACATTACTGCATCGCTGAGTGCAGTATACAATCAGTGAATGTGCTTTATGTTGTCCTGCAGAGCCATTGCATCTCTGAAGCTTCACTACGTCAAGGTGGTTGAAATTTGCCAAAACTTGTTCTTGTTTTTCTTCATTGTTTCATATCAAATCTAGAACCTAACATTGCTAAACCGAAGCTCTCCGGTGAGACTTTGTTGATGATTGTCTTGTCGTGAACAAGGGTTAACTAGATAAACTGCTAAATGCCTACAAAATCCCTATCCTTGAACCATCTGAAAAACAGCTCCAGTCTCACAAAACACTTGGTCTGTGGTGTAGGTTCTATACAGATCATACACTCCTGCACAATCTAATCACCCCTTCAGAGAGATAGAGCTCCCTGCATTTACTCAGTGAGCGAGAGGGAAGTCTGCTCCTCCTCTGTGTCTTTGATCTCTCACTTCTCCGGGTGAGGAAAACTGTTTTGGTAGCAGCAGCCAGACGGCCTCCTCCATCCCAGCAACAGAGACAACTGATCCTCCTTGAATACATCACGCACAGTGAGGAAATTCTCCTGACAGTAAGTGGAGCCACGTTTGGGCCAGAGACATATAAAACAACGCTTTTTTCCTTTCCTTTCTCTTTTACAGACACTGACAATCTCAAGAGTTTAGACCTTTCCATCGCCTTGTCAGTGAGGGAAGCCAAGTGCAGCGAGTGGAAACCGGATCGAAGGAGGAGAGAGCATTAAGGGTCCTGTCAACTTCTGCGTGGCCTCGCTGGACACCCGCAAAAAGAGTCCTTCACTTTCTCATGCAGCGGAGAGGAGGCCTGGGTTGAGCACTGGAAGAGCATTTGGGGCAACCAGTGGAAATCCAGTTTGAGGACATACAGATATGTAACGACAGGACAAATGTGGAGGGCATAATACACTAGCTCTTACACTTACAGTACAAGTACATATTTGAGCACTCACACATTCACACACTACTGACTTGAAATAATTAAACTTGCAGTGCAGGGCAGTGACAGGGGAATGGCCCACCAACCCCCTTGAAGCTCATGGCAATACATAATTATACAACAACCTTAGAAACTTCTCAAACCACTCAGGCAGCATAATCCACTTTCCTGGCTTTGATCTACAACTCTTGTAGTTACTCCACAAAATAGCTTAATGGTAAGAAAAGGAAATGGACCAATGGCCAATTAGTGGTTAATGCTACAGGAGTGGTTTGAGAAGTTTCTATGGACATTTCAATACTTTTGTTTTGGGTCACCACCATTGGAATCCATTATAGCTGATTTTAACTCTTGTCTGTCCTTAGCAAATGGGTAAGATACAAACTATTCAGAACCACTTTTTAAGCCTACGGGCCTTCAGTGGTGTATTCCTTTAACACAGGAAGTTAACACTTGGTCAAAATATTGCCTCAGCTGTTATCACCGTTGCTTAGCTTTCTACCATGAAACATCTAGCTTGAAGCAATTCTGTCTTCTTGTTGGCTGCTAGCCTCAGTTAGCCACAGTTAAGTCACCGCTGGCCATTTGAAATCAAATGGGTTAACTGAAAAGCAAAAAAGCCAGAATTAAGTACAGTATGTACACAAACACACTGATAAGCTCTTAATGTGCCCCAAAAGTGTCCTTTTGCACGAACTCTTTGTGACCTCATACACACTGTTGATCTGGACATGTGCTCTTATCTCCTGCCTGTGTTGGTTGGCAGTTCTCTCAGCCTGCACACATGCCTCAGAGCTCAGCCCGCTCAGTCCTCCACAGCGATCTGCTCGGGCCACCCACCACATTGCCAAACAAACCCAACTCTGTCAGATGCTGGTAGCAGCGTGGCAGTTTCCTGCTTTGGGCTCCATGCAGCAAACCCACAGCCAATTATCTCAGCATGGGGAAATAGATGTGTTTGCTTGGTTTTTAAAGTAATGAAGACTGTGTTCTCAGGATGAATGGTACCCCGGAAAAATGTTTTTGTTTACTCTTGGATCAAAAGGAAAGGAAGCTGAGGGACTGCAATGATGTTTTGGTAATTTGGTACATTTGCAATATAGGACATGGGCATTTCGCTATTGTCTACAAATCCCATGAAAATGCCAAAGATCCTACTAATAAGTATAGTATGCGTTGCCAAAGCCTGATCTTATTCCTCTTTGCCATAGAGCTCCATTCTTTCCCAAAACTATTAAAATCCCAAATGAGACACCCTGTTACACAGGATGAAATGTTCCGTCTGTACAATTAACACCGGCACTATATTTTGAGTCAATCTCACATACACCGTCCTGCTGCCATAAATACTCACCAGCGCCCCAAATTCACACCTACAAATAGTCCCCAACAAATGTTACTTCTGTTTAAGTAATATTTTTTTGTTAAAATGATTGTAAATGAAACTTTTTATATTGCTTATTTGCTTAGGGTTCTTCAGTATGTAGTCATTTGATCCATTGTAAATATAGAAAACACTTATTAGAGGTTACTGAATTTGTTTAATAGCATTCTTGTTAGCTTTTAAACGAGACATTGAAAACAACAGCCTTCCTCTGTACTGTACGGTTGTCTGTCCACACAAGAAGCTTAGCTTTGGCCAAACATTTGACCAATGCAAAGTTTCTAAGCTATGAATCTGAAATCTTTTTAAGATGCTATTCATTCACCTTTGATCTCAAGCCAAAGACGTCTATTACAAAAGAAGATGTACGCTGTTCCTTCATATATGCTGTTTTTTTTCCTTCCTTCCATCGTTGCTTGGTCCACACTAGACGCTCAGTAGACTTTGACGCAGCAGCTGTCTGTAATCCAAAGCATCCTCATCTGGTTACCTGAGGCTGTTTTTCAGGAGATTGGATCTACCAGACGGAGAGAATGATGACATGAAGAAATGAGAGATTTCGGACGGAGGGCTGCGGAGGACTGGCAGCACTGGCAGCACTGCGTTACGTGATGTTAATATCTTTAAATATTCTTTGTTCTTCATCAATGTTTTTTAAAGTTATACATTTTTTCATTTTATGAATGTCATTTGTCAACTGTTGCACCTTATTGTAAAAGTACCCACAACAGTACACTGATCAATCATTTAGCTTGTCTTTAAGTAACACTTTAACCATTTATAAACCTAAGAATTAAGTGTTGATTTTTGGTTTGTGAATATTATTCTACTTATTAAGCAAAATAAATCATTTAAAACTCATTGCAATAATCATAAAATACATTGTCATAATGCTGTGAAAAGCTCGTGAAAAGTTGAACTCAGACAGCAATGACATAATAATTCAATAAATGCTTGATAACACACTATAATGTAGTTGTCGTATGTACTGCAATTGTCAAGAAATGTGTCCGGGAGATCCTTTAGACCCTGTTATATGTTGAAAATATAGTCATCATATGTCATAAAAATAAAAATTATGATTTACAAAACTTAAACGTTTCAACTAAATTTAGTCCAGTTTTAACAGATGGCTATCTTTTCAAACTGAGACTCTGGAAAAATATCTGAAAAGTAAAAGCCATACACCTTTGTTTCATGAAATCAACTTTACTTTCATATATAGCCATTAAATCCTCAAACTTCAACCACTTTTTGAGCAGAACGCTGACGAATGTCCAACCAGGGACCACTAAAGATGCAATGATCTGCCTACAGTACATAGGTCCGATGGTGAGTTGCCACCCTGCATATTTCTTGCTAGCTCTGTGTTTCCTGGCGTCCACTTTTACAGTGTCATATGTTTACGTTTATAAAATGATTAAATTTATTCTGATTGCAATACCAGAAATTATGGAGTAAACTAGCAAGTAAATATTGTTGGGTTTAATTAGCTACTCACTACAGCAGTTTCACATTCACCCATTGAGTCACAATAAATTTCAGGTTAGTGTTTTTAGAATGAAGACTACCTTCAACTGTCAGAGGGAGTGTCTGCCACTGGAATAATGGTGGATATGCCTATAAGGACATTTTGTTTATTACTGTAATTTAAAGCATTTGTCAACAAATATAACTTCTCCTATGCAGATGTGTGAAGGGGTGTTAAAGTAAAGTGTTATAGATTTGGGAAATCAGGATATAATTATGGTGGCAATTAATCCCAATCACAAAATGTTTACCCATCTCATTATCACTTCATAATGTAATGGCAGAACTATGTGCTGGTTTGGTCATAAAGCAAAAGCTCCAGTCATGCAACCATCGCCAAAAGGCAGCAGAACAGTGGCATACAAGAGCCAGATGTGCAGGCACATTGCGTGGGATCTGCTCATTCAACAAACACTTTTGGAAAAGAAAGGCTAAATAACACATGGTATGTGAGTCTAAACTAAAAAAAAGATTGTTCCTTCTTTTGTTCCTCAGACTGTTTATGACATCTGTGAAAGAACATTTGACACAAAATGTAAATAAAATCCAGCATGAAAATATTTCATGACCTTGATACTTAATAAGGGGTGTAATGAAGTGCTTTTGAAAAAGAGTTTTGTCATCCTCGGGGTATTTACAGCAATGGCATGGTAACAATACACAAGTACATTTATTTTAGTCCAGCTTAATTCCATTTGACAAAATATCTTTCAAACCTCAATCCAGGTACAAGTTTGGCAATTTGTTTTTGCATCTTGAGAGTCAATTGTATTCTTTAAACAATAAAGTCATGCCTCCCTCTCCAGGGTTTTTCTCCACAGTCTAGAGAAAAGTGACTTTTACCGCACATCATAAACAGCATGAAGAGTGCAGAGAGTGGGAACAGGAGGTGCTAGAAACCATCAAATTAGGAACAAATGGTCCAGAACCTTAAAAAGGAAAAACCCATTAAAGCTGTCCAACCTTTGGATGCAGTGGGAGGTGGATTTAAAAGGAAAGAAAAGCTGATGATCTGTAAATTTGCCAGAAATAAGTTTCCGTATGGAAAAAAATTACGTAACATGTCCACCTCTCTGTTTTTTCTATGATGCAAAGTGAAAACGAGAGGGGCCCAGTGTTGCTCTAGGGGCCAGCACATCACCTTGTCTACTCGGACAAGAAAACTGATTAATAGAAGTGCATGATCCCGTTAAAAACATTAAAGTTAACATCAAGTCAATCCACTATCTATATCTAATAATGTAAAAAGCACAAAAAAATATCTTTAAAAAAACCCATTAAAAAGTCACAAATCTTTCCCTCTGATTTCCTCATCAGAAAATCTAATCCTATTCATATACAACGCAACATAAAAGCTGTCTAAAGTCTCAGTGTGACAGACCTATTATATTATATTGACTGTCTGCTTCAGACAAAAGAAATGGGCAGAATTATGGCCAGTTCAGGTTGTATCAACTGCAATGTGACAATTCTAAAAAGGTCTAATGAAACTTTCAAGTAAACCTTTATGGAAACTTGTGCAGCATAAGTCAGTCAGTTGTACACAAACATAAACAAATGACATAAATGAAAGTAGTATGTATGTATGCATTACAGTATTTGAGTTAAAAAGGCTGTTAAATAATATATATTAACATGGATTGCAGTACAAGTAGCCTAATATACACTCAGCTGCCAGTGTATTAGGTACACCCAGAAACTATTGCAGTGTAATATACCTTCATTAGGTTCAGTGTTTGTTGAAAAACAGGGTGGACAAAATATTAGAAACCCCTGTCAGTATATTGCAATACATTTAACAACAGTACAAATTGCAGCCTTAAAAATAACCATTCATTGTTTTCATTGATTTGATGCTATTGTACAATACAAGTTAAATGGACAGTTCTCGTCCATGGTTTCACTTCCTTCTGCGGGGTGATACGGTTGGCAGGCCTGCTTGGTTCTTTTGGCGAATGATTGTAAAGAGTTACAAAGAATATGTTTACACCATTTACTATCTAACTGGGACGTTTTGGGATCATTTGGTGGGATTGCTGTGGAGGAAATACACACAGCGATACACTGGTAAGAGCAAATTAAGTTTAACCATGTATTCAGCTTATTTAAATAGCTAACATTACTGTACTGTATGAACAACAGTTAACTTCATTTAATATTGTATGTGGCATTTTCTTTTGCGGGGTGCAAAACAAGTTCCTTCCTGGGACTATTTTGCAGAGCCACCGTAGCTCCGTCTGGAGCTTAGACGATTGTGATTGGTTTAAAAAAATGCAAATTTTATATATATATATATCCTATCCCATAATGTATGTGTGGTGTAGCCAGACCATACCTCACAGCGCTGTGGATATAGGTCTGGCAATGCAAGACTACTATTATGTAATCTAACAAATAAGGAGTTTCGATTATGAGGTAGAATAACTTTGTATGCATACAATTCAAGCTACTGCATCTGCAATGACTAATGGCCCTGACACACCAACCCGATAATCGGCTGTCGGACAGTCTGGCGAGGTCAGTGACTCGAGTCTGTTCGGTGTGTTCCGTGCCGTTGTCAGCCGGAGGAGCTGTTGGCCTTCATTCTGGCCGACCTGACTTGCTGGGTCGGAGGGCGGGCAGTCGGACTAACCCGGAAATAACGAGCAGGATGAGTGACGAACGCCTCTCAAAATCTGACGAAAATCTTTTAAACTGACCTTTGTCGATCTGAAATGAAGACAGATTCAGGAACTGTATGGCCTATTTCTCGCTTAGGGCGTTTTCACACCGACAGCCTTTAGTTCGGTTGAATCAAACTAGAGTTCGTTTGCCCCGCTGGTGCGGTTCGTTTAGGCAGGTGAGAACGCGGCAATCGAACTCTGGTGCGCACTAAAAGCGGAGCAAACAAGCGTACCGAGACCTGCTTGAAGAGGTGGCCTTGGTACGCTTTCAATCAAATTCTGGAGCGGTTCGTTTGTGGTGAGAACGTGATCCGTACTCGAACCGCACCAACTATATGTACTCCGCAAGTCTGAGCTAATGTCTCCTGTAGTCAGGTGTGTTTAGCAATCTGCGATGCAGTAGAACATTAAACTTTAGCAGCTTGCAGTGTTTCTATCACAGAAATAGACTGCAGTCAAGCTTGCCGTCCGTCACTCGTATCTCCGTGGTCAAACCAGCTGCCGCTAAAATTGGAGACAGACGCTGGCAGAGCAGAGCGAAGTCTCAGTGACCAGAGCAGATGTAGTAACGTCTCTTGCGAAACAATGTCTGATAATGTTAATGAAATGAGCTGGTTTGACCACTAGACCAGAACACAGGACCTTCTTCCTGTATTTACTTTCTTGCTCCCGCCCCCAGACATATCCGACCAATAAGAGGGCTGGACGTTCTTGCCTGATTTGTAATGATGCATTTTGGTACGTTTGGATTTTTCCAGGTGTGAAACCAAACCAAACCGACCAAATAATTAGCCTGTGCCTATATTATCTCTTTACATATACCTACGCTCTCCGTCTCTGCAATATTCGGAATGATTGAGATTTCTCTTGGCACAGCTACCAGAAGACTTACAACTTTCAGACAGGTTGCTCACGTCACATTTACGTCGTCTCTCTCAGTTGGAGGCTGCGCAGTAACGCTCAGCGCTCACCAGAAAAGTGCTTCTAATATCCTTCACTGGTCTCCGTCCAGAGCCACGGGATCTGTTGGTCCATTCTATATACAGTCTATGGAGGTAACCTTGATTCCAGATCGGCCCTTCTGAGCTTTCATTTTCTCAAAGGCAGAGCAGGATACCAAGGGCTCGGTTTACACCTATCGCCATTTCTAGCCACTGGGGGACCATAGGCAGGCTGGGGGAACTCATATTAATGTTAAAAAAACTCATAAAGTGAAATTTCCATGCCATGGGACCTTTAAGAGTCCTTAAGCAAGACGTTAAAACTGTAGAAGCTCCAGGGTTGCTGCACTGCTCCATCAGATTTTGACCTTACCTTAGTGTTAAAGGATCAATACTGTAACAATCTGGCTGCATGGCAGCCCTTTGTCTCATGGTTTTCACAGATGTTAGCTGTTGGCTCGGTGTGCCCTGAAAATAATTGAACACAAAATGATGATCATGTTTCCACCCGAGCGGAAACAATTATGTTTTTAAATTACCACAGACAGGAGCACACGTGCATGTGCACACGTTATCCAGTGTTTTTATTATTGGATAATGAGACATAGTAAATGTCAATCCATAATTGGCATGTTGCTTAAATTGTCTAATGTATAATCTAATGTCGGAATTATTTAATTATGCTATGTAGAAACAATAATAAGTCATTTATGAACATGTTATGAGTAATACTTGGCACCAGGCTTAGTGCAATTATTAAGTTAACAACCCTTTTAAACCCTCTGCAGACTGAACTGACCATTTTAGAGGCCGACATTGGCTATATTCAACCTTATTTTTAAGTATTATTAATGGTGAGGGTTAGGTTAGGTTCATCATGTTTAACCATGTTTGGTTTGGGTTGAGCTATTATAAAACTACAAATAGAACAAGATTGCGAAAATATAAACAATACAAAAAAAATATTGATTTTAAAAGCAAAGTGCACAGATTAAAAAAAGAGAATGGGTTATGTATATGCAAAGATAATAAATAAAATAAAAACTATCAATAGCATGAAAAACAGATTTAATGCATTAAATAGAATAAAAACAATCAACATGACTTTTTTTGCATGTCTATACCCAGCTGCAGCTTTCTCGATTTAATAACCTTTACGTAACCAGGAACAATCTCATTTACAAGCGAGACCAGGACAGCTGCATCAAGTTTCCTTCCCTGTGTTCTGTGCAAGGAGAACAGAGAGTGCCACAACAGCCTAGTCTATTATTGAAGATTTCTTTTATCAGCCAATGCACATGTATGAGCCATGTTTGTGTCCACTGGTGAGGCAGGAAAGAAAAGGCAAAGATTTAGATTGCAGAAAAACTTGCTGGGTGACTGAGCAACTGGGAGCAAACTGGTATATTTGTATCCCAGTTGCCCACAAGCAACAAACGGCTCGGAGTCATAATGCTGTAATGTGATCCATCGTAGTCTGTATCTGGTCTGGTTTTGTTTCTGGAGCCAACATCACCATCACACTGATGGCTAAAACTTTAGTTTTCCAAATATTATTTATAATTATTTCCCCCTGCACCATTCAAACTGCACAGTAGGTGTACATAGTCATTATTTAATTGTTTAATACTGTAGCAGTGCATGTAATCTTTGCTGTGTTTGCACATTTGTCACGCAAAGAGAAATGCAACACATTCCCATTCCCAAGCTGGGATGGTTCTAAAATGGAATCTGCAGATCTAAAATGAAAATTTGCTAAATTTAGCAGAATGTGTTTCTGCTTGTGGTGGAGATGTGTTAACGTTCTTAGTTAAAAAAAAGAATACAAAACCTACGGAAATTTTGCGGAAAATTCTGCAGGTATCTCTGCGTCCGCAGATTCAGTCTGGCCCTCTTACTCACAGACGGTAATGAGAAGGTAAGTGGATATCTCAGCTGAGGAAGTTTTATAATACTTTAGTAGACAGATCAGTTAAAGTGCTGACTGGGCCTGTTCACTGTGTTTTTTGCAGAGGCAGCCTGCCTGGATAAAAGGCATACTTGTCCAAGCTGGGCAGAAATACAGTGATTTTCTCCAGCTCCTGTGATGCATTAGGGTCCATTATGTAACAACATTTTAGACTGCTTAAGAGAATTTCACCAAGTTTTGAGCCACAGCATCTTTACTTCCTTGGAGATCGTTTTCTATCTCATTTTATTCCTAATTGACAGAAAAAGGCCAAGGTGTATTTGGACATTCTTAAGATAATATATTACAATCATGGAAGAGGTATTAAGGTAAAAGATTAAGAGATTTAAGAACTTTTTATAATATTCAGACATGAAAATTGTACTCACTTTAAAAACCATGAGAACATTGGGCTGCATTTCTATCACGTCATCACAGTTCTTGGACAAAATCTACTGAGCACGTACTTGGGGCAAAGCTCCTCGGTTAAGCATCATCAGCATTGGTATGCCTTGACAAAGCAGTTATCCCTCAGACACAATAATAACCTCAGAGCAATTAGGCTGCATCTGATAGTGAGCAAGAATGTCTTATCAGTCTTTAAGTACTCTGGCCATGATCAAGGAAGAGTGCTTCCATTTCGACTAACCGTCAGAGCTGCTGTGCTAAACAAGTCATCTGTGGCCAACGGAAAAATGCAGACTGAAAATGCAGACTCCTCCATTAGATAACACGTCGTCTATATGATCCCTTTTCCTGCTGCTGACCTTAGATATTGTTGGTTGATTGACAGGTTGTAACTCCATGCAGAAAATCAGCATAGAAGGAAAACAAGTAGGGTCGAGGGTGAAATTTTGCGTTCCAGAAGTCTCCCTCGATAAGGAAATTGGAGGATGTTTATATGCATTATCAAAATTAGCTAAAATAAAACTTGTGTTCCCTACAGTATAAATACCATTCAATTCATTCATAGCACAAATTCATAGTGCATTTATAGCACAAAGTACTTAGAAATCACAACTTTTGGATCTTCTTAAAGCCACTGTGTAAAATAAGAAAATGTTCAACATAAGTGTCCTTGCGTGGAAGCATTGTCATTCACAACAATGCTGCTCTACCGTACTACAAACATAAGCCGGCAGAATCACATAATACTCCTTCGCAGAGTAGCTATTAAAGTGGCTTTTAAGGTTCACCCATAGACTGTATAATATTAATGGACAAAGCATCCGGTTAGGCGAAGTGCTGCAAATGCGGAAGTGCCTTAACGCTGCATTCTATCTGAATTCCAGCAGGGGGCGACACGTCCAGTTGCAAAATGAGTTTGGTTTCTGTAGAAGTCTATGAGAAAGTGACCCACTTCTCACTTGATTTATTACCTCAGTAAACATTTTCATAATGAGTTTATGGTCTCAATCGCTAGTTTTAAGTCTTCTGCAATACAGAATGATGTTAATCTTTTTAATTATGGTCTCGTTGATTTTAAAATCGGCGATAAAGCAGGGGGTGTTTTAGGGCGTGGCTATGATGTGATTGCCAGTGAAAGTGTTTAACGTAACGTAGAGTGTAAGGGCTCCTCCCTCACTCCTTCCTCTCATCTAAAATCGCGCCCATTTTTATTATTTATTTATTTATTATGCGCCCATAACAGCAAACTCGACGACTCATAGCAGATCTCCACAAACCAATGGGTGACGTCACACATGCTCTGTCCGTTAATATTATACAGTCTATGGGTTCACCTTACTTTATTTGTGCCAATTCATTTTTGTCGTTCTTTTCTGTTTGTCACAAACTGCCAATGTATATGACATTAAAGATGTTGCTGTAAACTTGCTTGCAATGTAAGAACCAGCGATGTAGCTTGTGATACAGTTTAGACTGTAATTGTTACAATGTAATTGTTTAAAGGGCTGCATCACAATTATTTGAACAATAGGGTCCAATCGCTTTTTAGCTTGCAAAAAGATCAGGTATTGTTTGTTATTACAAGTCTTTTTTTTAAGTATTTAATCAAATAACTGGACTGAAAACTACAAAATGACCCGGTGTAGTTGACAAACAAGTCTGTGAACTGGTAGTTTCGCATTGCCAGTCCAACGGAATTTCCGGTGGCACCGGAGCAGTCCCAGAAGTGGAACGTCGTGGATATAAACTAGTGAACTGGCAACTACAGGGATCCAATCTCACTCACTTTACAGTGGTCGTTAAAGGAAAGAATGAGAGGAAAGGGGAAAAGGAAGAAGAAACCCAGACACCCAGCAGAGTAGCAGCCAGATTGTAAATCACTTAATTGTAACCAGAAAGGAGACGCTCGTTCTGCAACAGCATCACTGCTTTTCCACTGCAGCTTCAGCCGCCGGTAGTTAGTTCCACTTCAAAACACTACGCCGAGATGATGGAGGAGAGCTGCGTCAAAATGAAGAGTTACCACGGAAAAATGTTAAGGAAATGTCAAGGTTTCTCTTATATTTCCATGAAGCGTGACATCCCAGATTATACACTGTCTACACTTCATGTTTCCTCTGAATTTGTGGGCCCAGGTTAGAAAACTGACGGGTTAAAACTTCAGAATATTCTGCGTCATGTTTCAGTTTAAAAGAGAAGTTTTGGCTGCATCTTCGAAACACAATCATGTTGTTTGTTTATTGGCTCAAGTAGTGGGAAAGCTTTGAGGAACATTAAGTGGAAGTCAGCGCTCAGATTCCAGTGTATTTCACTTGGCGGGTGGTGACAACCCAGATGTAGTCAAGGCTTAGCTGTGCACGGCTCCAGACAGAAGCTTGGAGTGGGACACTGGATTGGGAAAGGTTCGATGACTGTGATGACAGTGATGACAGTGAGTCAGAGAGACAGAGACAGAGCCAGACAGTCTGAGCATCGCCACGGGTGCATGGCGCTTTTCATCTGCTGGAGATCCTTCGATATTCCCATGAGTATCAGTCTCACAGAGGGTGAAGCAGAAATTCAAGCAGGTAACCCCTCAGAGATTTCGAACGGAGGGAAAAAAAGGATGGTAAATCTAAAAACAAAACGCAAATACTGTACATGGATTGATGGTACACCACTTAAAGACTTCATATAATGCTCATTTTCAGGTTCATATTTGTATTTAGAGGTTGTACCAGAATAGGTTAACATGGTTTAATTTTTATTTTTGTTGTACTGCACATTGCTGCAGCTCCTCTTTTCACCCTGTGTGTTGACCTCTCTGTTTTAGCTACCGAGTGAGGCATCTCACTTCTATTCCATCTTTGTTGGAAGTCGCACATGGGCAGTACCTTTATGGACTACAATCAAAAGCATAGTAGGGTGGAGCCCTGACAAGCATGCTAGTGTGATCCGAAACAAACCCGCTTCAGCCGATAACCATGGTTTTGGCTCAGCCGTACATGTTCGACCCGAGTCTGAAACTGTGTTACAAAGTGACACAAAATGACGCACGTTTGTCTCTGAAGTAAAGGCTGGACTACAATAGAGTTGTTTTGAGATGTGAACAGTGTTTTCTGTGGGCGATGGTAACTCCCTTTGGGGTTGACTTTGGGCTTTTTCACTTTGTAAACCTATTATATGCACAAAAAAGATATATAATAACGGAAAGGGAAAATGCCCAAAAGCCTAACATGAGCACTTTAATATTTATAGCAAATATGTCTGCTAAGGTGAACAGGTGTCGGTCTGCTGTTTTTCATTTTAACTATCAATCATAAATTGAAGCTGCATCATGTGTGCATGTTAGGTTTAGAATCAAAACCTAACAGGGAGGTGAAATCATGACATCTGTGTTTCAGCTCATTTGTTTGCTTTCAGAGGATTGTAATGCCATGTTGATTTGGGCTCAACAGATTGTGAAAAGAGTATGAATGTGTATTTGAAACGTGGAAATTAACATTTTTTTAAGGGTCAAAGAAAAACAAGACATTACGCAACAGTATTTTCCATCTTCTGTTGCATGCTTTCAGAGCTGCTCATTCATGGACCTCCGCCGTGAGATGCTGGAAACGTCCGAGGATTGCCAAGGACATTTTAGTGATAAGTAAACCAGGCAGGAACGGCTCCTTTCACTACTAAGAATCACAGTCCTGACATAGAATCAATCAATCAATCTCCAGATGACACGACTGTATAACCATCAGCGTGACTTGGGGGCGGGGGGGAGGGGAGGGGAAACTTCTTCTCTTCTTCTCATTTTTTTTCATCTGTGAGGTGAACTACTGTAGCGAAACACATACAAATCATGGTTCTTACAACTGAATATGACAGTTTTGCATTTTTTATGTTACGGCTAGTTACGATTTGATTCCTATCCAAGACAGAAGGGTTGTTTGCTTCAGTTAGCATGGCAACTAGGAGTGGGATGATAATTGATTTAACTTTAAATACAAACAACAGACAACCAGTACTGCAAAAGCCGCATAGAAAAACAACGATCTCTTCATTTTCCCCACCTTGACAGAACTGCTTTAACAACACAATAGCTGCCTGAGCTGCTTGTACTGTTTGAGGCAAGGTTGTTAATAAAGTTTATAAAGACTTCATATACTTTGCTCACAAGGCAGTTTACATATTCATTCTTACTCATACTCATTTAAAAAAATAAATAACTGTATAAGACACTGGTGTCTCTTACAGTAGAAAGACAAAAACAACACATGACAACAATATGAAGACAAGAACACAAAGCTTTCTGAAGAGCCCTGTATCCACTTCTTGTTAATATGTTGCTGAATTCATTAGCCAACTTGCACAGAGACGTTAAACAAGTATATTATAGCCGGGTTCTGTTCCACACAAAATCACATTGACATCTGTAGTAAAAACCTCAACGGCATGTTGTGTGGATCACTACATATATCAAAATAAGGATAGCAAATTTATGAAGAACCATCTAATATTGTTGTTCATTTAATATTTCTCTTTTTAGCGGCCTTTAACAAACAGTTTTCTATAAGCACCAGGCCAGATTTAACATCACCAATTACACAGAAGAGTTGAGACTGGCCATTGTATGGCTGTAATAGATGTTATTATATCTTAGAATATGTAAAGTAAACCCAGGAACACGTTTTTTTTGCTTTTGTCAGAAAGACCGATGAAAGGAATACATTCAACTGGATTTCCAACTTTGTTTTTAACACTGACAAAATAAAGTGCTCTTGCTTACTCGGAGGCACTAATGTAATGTACAAAGTTGCTAGGTACAATAGTAATTGTGGGTGCCTTTGGATGCTAATTTGTACAGTATTTTCAATGACTAGCCTAGAAGTGATGCCTTCAGCTATCACAGCGTGCAAAGACATGGTGTTGGAGATTACCTGCCAGCTGCTTCACCTCTCATTACAGCCTTTCATCTCGCAGATGCTGGGGGGAGATATTAAATATGACAAATATGTTAACCCCCGGAGGCATAGATGCTTCTCTGGTCTTAACTCCAACGATGATCACATCGTCGTGTGACAAGCTTCACATACGCCTTGAAGCAAGAGGAAACTCAAGACAAGCAAAGACAGGGAAAGTGTCTAATGATTTTTGGGTGCGAACTAGTTAAGGACATGTTTGTTATGGCATACTTCATCTGAGTGAGAGAGAGAGAGAGAGAGAGAGAGAGAGAGAGAGAGAGAGAGAGAGAGCAAAGCAAAGCTGTCAATGGACATGATCTGACAAGCCTGAACTTCTCTTCTGTAACTAACTGAGCACAGACGTGGATTTATGCGTGACTATGTAGCTGTTTTATCTGACTAATGATTTTATTTATTTTTTTTGCTGCTACTTGCCAATGCTTGGTTGCAATGTTTTGATTCACTCAAAACAATAAAGCATAATGATGTGCTGACAGCCAAGATGACTGTTAAATAAAACAAATATGTTTTGCTGTATTTTGGATACCAACCTACCACAGTGATACAGCCTTGTGGAATTTAAGTGCACATCACACCTACAGATGTTTGGATGTGGTCTGACTCTTAATGGAGAGGTTCAAAAAAAGAAATTTCCAAAGAATTCAGTAACAAGTGGCTTTAAAACTGGTTCAGACTTCCCATTGTTTTTATTATTATTCTTATTATTATTTATTTTTTTTTATTATTTTTTTAATAGTTTTTACCTTAACCCTAAATGTTTTTTGTACCCTTGGAGATGCATTTAAAACACTGTAGAAGGGATCCTGAGTTGAAGGTTTCTGCTTTGCTATGTTCTCATGAACCATTCGTTCAAAAAGCTACAGAAATTTAAGCGCTGTAATTTGTAAGCATTCCACTTTTTTTTGCTGTATGAATCACATTGACAGCCGTTGTATAAGAACGCAGCTGGCTGCATATGGAGGAGGTCGGGGAGGATGGGTGAGTGTTAACACACAGCACCTTCATGCCAGAGAGCGGAGTTTGCTTCCCAGGGAAAACAAAAGAGTTTTACCCAGGAAATGCGTGTTCCATGGGAATTTTATTTACATTATTTTAGGAAAATCACGTAAAACCATACTATTTAGTCACTACTTGTAAAATTACATGTATTTCCCTCCTATGCATTATGTTGACTTGAAATGCAGCTTTCAACACAATAATTGCAGCACTTAGGTTAAATGTCTTTAAATAGCTCTAATCAAACAATCAGCACAATTTATTTATTGAAGCCAGTTTAGTTTCAGTATTGTACTGCTCACACAGGGAATGCTCCCAATGCTTTACTCGCTAAAACTACATCCAAAATCTTTAATGACCTAAAGTTGTTATTTCTTACATCTCATTAGGTTCGTCACTGCTTTTAAAGCCCTCACTCACTATTGTGAACTGTATGAACGTGTTGGATGGCCTTCTCTGTCAACATAGAGACTTAAACACTGGCATATCTTTATATACAAAGCCATTTTAGGTCTACTTCCAGCCTACCTTCTGACCTATACCAGTGTAAATAGTACCGGGACTTACAATCTTCGTTCCCATGATCTTTTCCTTCTGTCTGTTCCAAAGCTTAAAACTGAACTGGGGAAAAAGGAGTTTAAGTTTGCTGCTTACTCTACCTGGTACAAATTACAGAAATCCATGAAATTTAATGAGCTGGTCCCATTGGTTGCTTTTAAGAGGATGTTAATTGACTTGGAGGCAGCCACATCTGGCTGTAGATGTTTGGCCTGATGTATTTAGGATTGTTGTTGACTTTGAAAAATTTGCTGATTCAGTTGTTTTATGTGTTTAATGTTTTTGTGTGTATGTGTGGTTGTACTGCTGCCTGTCTTGGACAGGACACTCTTGAAAAAGAGATTTTTAATCTCAATGAGACTTTTCCTGGTTAAATAAAGGTAAAATAAAAAAATAAAAATAAATTGTACAGTTCATTGTAGTGTGGATAAAATTGAAAATGTATTACACTAAGCCTTGATGTGTTGACATTAATGATGTGATGGGGGGAATATTAGGGAATTTTGGGCTCTTTTAGGCTCTGAAACAAAATCAGGGAGTGTTTTTGGTATCTTTGATACCTTGGATTGCTGACATTGGTGGATATGTTGGCAGAGTTCTGCAATTTGCGATGCAATGTTAAAGATGTTAAAGCCTGTACAAAAACCCCACATGATGTGAATGGGAATTCCCCTGTTGGTAAATTGTAATTACATAACAGCAACAATGTACTAGAGTACTTTAGCGTGACTTCTCGTTATGTCAAATATCCAGTATGGAAGTATAGCGCAAAAAATACAAGTTTGAATATCAGCTTTATCTGCATGTCCATGTTAACCAACCATTCACTGAGTAATTATTGGCCTACTTATATTTCTTGGGGGGAAAAAAAAAAACGAGAAACCAGTAATGTTAATATTTGTGCCACAAAACCACACAACTTGTCCACCCATGTCTGACACGCACACATCCTGATAAGCAGCCCCTCTCTTTCAATACACAGCCAAACACTGTTATGTCTTGTGTGTGTGTCTCAGGAGTGAGACAGGAATGCAGTCAGGCTATTTTGAGTTTTTAAAGGAGCACTGGGGTTTCGTGAGGTCTGACCTCTGACAAAATCTAACGTAACACTTGGTCAATATTTGGAGGCCCACTCTTCCTCTGCCATTTGCCAAGTCTGACTGCCCACACAATTTGAAGAGATCCCATCACACACTGCACACATATGTAGAGAACATACAACAGTCACAAACCTTGCACTTCCTAATCTAAACCCAAACTATAACACACAGTATATCTTCCAGAGAAACATAATTAAGACAGAAAGAGAGGATGGAAGCCTAACAGTAAAAGTTTATGAAAGCAATCATTAGAAAAAAATGTTCCTACACTAAAAACATATGTGTGTTTCTATCTGTAGGTTATGTGCTAACAAGCCCTCATTTAACTGTTTTAAAACCACCTAGAGAAGAAAGTCACTCTGGCTGTTCCTTGTATCATGTCACTCTTTGGCCCGATGCTTTGTTTCATTAAAACATCTAGTGTAGTTTTATTATCAAATGTTCTACAGTCATTGGAAAGTGATCACTAATGAGCTACCATGGGACAGCAGAGGGCGTGGACCACCCGGCATCTCATTACCCTGGCACACTGCAGCCATCATCATACTGTCAAAAACTGCACTGCACTCATCAGTCATAAAATATAAAGAGCGGACAGAGAAAATGGCAGCCTATTCTGATGCATGATTTAGTCCTAGCTTCTGTGCCTGCCCTGAGAAATTCTGTTGATTTACGTGGGAAAACCCACAATAACGAGGCGTGATTGCAGAATTTATGATAATTGGATTTCAGTTTCAACCCAACACATACTAACCTTTGGACTCTTTAAAGTTCAAGTCATGAAGGGAGGAATCTGAGCAGCCAATCACATACTCTCAAACAGTTTTGACTTAAGAGTTTCATCTCCATTCATCTGCCCAACTAGAGGAGTCAAACAGGACAAGACTCTAGTGGTGAAGTTATGTCAATATTTAAATAAACATTTCCAAATGCTTTTCCTCTGAATGCTTATCCATCTTAGGCCATGATGGGACTTTCATTTTTTTTTTTTAACAGACATGCAGCTGTTTTGTCAGTTATTTATTTCAGTATGGTCACAACACATAATTGTTATCTCCTTTAAACTGTGCACCACAGCTGTACTTTGAATCTGGGTCATCTCAGGCCGAGTTGCCAGAATTTGGTGTTTGCTTGTTACGTAATGAAAAAATAGTCCTTGAAATTGAAAAAAAGGGGCAATCACTATATTTTATGCTGTTCTATGCAGACACTACATACACGTTTTATTACAGCTTGCTTATCTCCTTACTTTATTCTCTATAAACGTTTTATTTGTTTGGAGTATGATACCAATACGTGCCTTTTAGTTTTGTTTTATCGTGCTTTGTTTTGTGTATAGTAGATGCTCCTAATGTATACTGTAATTTTTGAAGAAATAATTCAACATTTTGGGAACACGATTATTTGGATTCATGCCAAGAGAAGAAGAAGATTAATACCACTCATGTCAGGTTGATAAATGTACATCTACAGGAAGCAGCAGGTGAGCTTAGCTTAGAATAATGACTGGGAACAGCTAGCCTGGCTCTGTCCAAAGGTTGCACAATCTGCCTAGCAGCACATCTAAAGCTCACTAATTGACACATTATCTTGTTTGTTTAATTCGTACATAACAGAAGTGTAAGAAAAAAAAAAGAAGCTGTTTGTTTTTTTGGGTAGTTAAGTTGACGTTAAGACAGAAGTCACTGCTCCTGGCAAAGAAATCATCTAGTTTTGTTGTTTTTTACCCTTTGTTACCTTTGGACATAGGCAGGCTACCTGTTTCCATCCGTTTCCAGTATTTATGCTAAACTAAACTGTTCCTTCTATAGAAAGCTCTTGGAATTGATCATAAAACAAAGAGTAATATTTTTCTGTTTTGTAACCACATTATCTGTTTCAGGAAAGGCACAAATTTCTTGTCCAATTTTTTTCTTTTCTTTTTGCATTTGTTTAGCCTTCGTTATCTAGCTGACGCTAATTAGCTGAGTTTGTAAATTAGTGCCAAACTCTTGAGTTGTATAACAATCGGAGTGATGCAACTCTTACCTTACCCTTTTTTTAAATCCTTGCTCCCTGCTAGTAAAACAGCTGCACTTTGAATTTGAGCACAAAAAAAGCGTAGTACCAGATCACAGTCTTGGATAACGAATACTAAGAAAAAACAAGATCTATTTTGAATACATAAAGGATGAGACCTCAGATTGTCCTTTAGTTTGCTTTAGACGTGCTTCTGGTTTGACCGAGGCTGCTGGATGGTGAATGAATTGGCCTTTTGGCTGCTCTGAAGGTTTGATAATGAGCTCTCTGCTCTCAGCTTTCCGGGTTCAGAACAGTCACTGAAACCCCAGTGGCTTATCACGGCAGGCCATGGAAAACACCGCAAGATGAAAAATAAGCCAAGATTTACCTCTATTTTTCTTTGAATCTGTGTTTAAATGTACCCATTGCAATGCATGTAGTCATACTGCAGGTGGATATGCATAATGCTGGTTGTTTTAATATAATATTCTAGTAAGCCCATGAAGTGTGTCAATCTCTCTGCGGTAAGCAATTGTGTAACATCTTGGCGTATGAGGCAGGAAAAAGATGAGCAGCGAATATGAGAATCTAAACTCAAATGCTTGAAAAACACATTGATAATACAAATATTTGGATAGCTGCATTTTAGCAGAAGAAACTGGAAGAGAAAAGGAGTGACCTCTTGCAAAATAACACAGAAATGGGCTGACCAGTTCACTTAGTTACTGAAAGCTCCAACAGCTAAAACAAACTGTCCACCCACCTTCACTGCACCAAAATATATAAATCATATCAGTCTGGACATACACAGTCACCTGCCTCATATCACACTGGGACAGTGTACAATGTGACCAGTAGTGTGAAACATAAGTGAAAGTCACAGAGGAATGCCAACAATGCAAATACACACATGGATCATGTTACCTAAAGTGGCTTACAAGGACTCCCTCACTGCTCCAAGGTTTTTGTGAAATAATGCTTTTGTGGACCAGATTTTCTATTAAAGTCCTGCAGCCATGAGTGCTCAAAGTTCAGCATTTTCAAACACATACTGTAGGTAATATTCTTCTTTTAGCCTACTTTACAAGGGGAGATATTCAATACTAATGTATAGCCTGTAGCAATTGTGTGCCATGCACTGAAGTGTCTTGGTGGCTTAAAACAAAAAACTCAGCTAGCACTAAATGGATAAAAAATTGTCATATTTAAGTCCAACAAATACTGAGATCCTTAGACACCTCATACAGACCATAGAAGTAGCTAAAGTTACCATGTGGAGTTTTTGACTACAGAGCTATGGAGCAATGTTTATACAACATTTTGTTTTGTATCAATGTGCCCACAAAGGCAGTGAAGAAGATTACTAGCAAGTGAACATTGATGTAAAATTGCAGGATTAAAAATAAAAAATAAAGTTTTTTTGAGGAAGGAATTCAACTCGTGTTTTTTTTTAACTTCAAGGATATATGCAAAACATTTTGGTAAGAAACGCTGAATACAAGCATGCTGGAAAAATATGACAGTGATGAATCCTTATGTTGTTGTACGATGTGATTGGCCCGGCTCGAGTTTGGCTTTTCCAGCTCGCAAGCCAACGGAGAGTTGCTAGACCCCCTGGCTGCAAATTACATTTGCTGCCGAAAGGGTGCGTCTAGATTTCTAGACTGCTCCTAATGTAGCAAATGTATGGGATTAGATAGAAAACAATGGTTGGAAGGTTTGCCCCTAGGCGTAAACTGAAGCAACAACAGAATATTAAAAGCACATGGAAATGTTAGCATCAGTTAATATTCAAATTAATACTAACTGATTATCGTGGCTACTTGGAGGCAGAAGAACTTCATACAGTAAAGTCCTGATGTAATATATTATCACCTTCTAAAATGATGTAATGCATCAGCTAAAACATCCAGCAGACTTTGAGCAACATTAGCATTTGTTTGCAGCTGTGTTTCTGGGCCCATTGGACTGACAGAAGTCAACTAATCACTCTCTAGTTTGGTCTTCCTGAAAAATGTTGGTCTTAAGCTTGCTTGCTGGTCGATAGCTTCGTCGGTCTGGTGTCTGGTGCTGAAAACAACTGCCTGGTGCTGCTTGAAATGGGGTTGATGAGTTTAATAAGAGAGTTCATGAGCTAAAAGTTGCTACAATGCTCCACCGAGCTGCAGAGTTGACCCTGTTAACACTGTATGAAGTCATTTGCTTAGTTCTTGATGTATAACAAAAGCGTTTGTCACAGCAGAGCAAAGCAGACGGGCTGTGGTCTTGAGGAAGTGTTGTCTGTCTGAGGGCTGCGAGGAGACATCCTCTCCTCCACCCCTCAGGTTGTCCAGTACATGATGTTTCCTCCAGCATCTGCTCCCCATTCTCAAGTCCCCAGCACAGGGCCTCTCAGTGGGAGGGAAAGTCACATTATATATGAGCCTGTCTTGGAGCAAGAAGCTTTACAGAGATATAACTTTGAAAAGGGCAGGAAACAGAACGAAAAGATTTATGGTGATCATTGAAGTTGGTCCTGCAGCAGATTGAAACACATGACTTTCTGCCCAAAGGAAGAAAATGTGAAAGCTTCTAGTTTAAAGGTGGCTTTGTGCTGTCTCAGGATCAATCATGAAGGAAACCGCAGGAATAACCAGGAAGTAAATTGTAGTACTGACCTTATGCTTGGCATTGCTATGTCTCATTATATTTCTGTACTGCTGTGGTCCATGTAAGTTGCAACACAACAATGGGATCAAGGACAAGAAAAATTCAGTTGGACAAATATGTATAATGCTGGTTACCAAATTTTCAACAAACGGATAACATGCACATAAAACTGATATTAGGAAGTCAAGACAGGAATTGCAAAAACAATATTAACACTTCTGGTTCAAAGAGGCCGGCAGTTATGCAACCTTTTCAGCGTGGGCAACTACACAGTCATGTTTTATTTTGTAGTCTACTGTCTTATTCACAATAGATGTGTGCCTATTGCTTGTTAATGCAGGTAGTGGCCCCATTAAGTCCTCTTTTTAAAAAAAGCACAATACAGTTTGAATTGATATCGAAGAGATATTGAATTCATAATTCACAAAATGTCTCAGAGCGCAACATTTTGATACTACCGTACAGTATATTTACACAATTCTTTTAATATGCATACCTGCTGATCTTAACATCAATATGTTCGCAGGGTGTTCTGCACGTAAAAGTATAATACTGAGTGGCAAGATCTCTTCTCAGAAAAACAAAACACAGCCTGCTTCATTCGTTCACAACTGCATCATACAGTCAGATTGGTCGTTAGACACTGACCTGTTACTATCACTCACACCCACCTGCAAATATGAAGATTTAATCTCAATTTAGTAGGATTATTTGGGGGTTATGATGCAAGGGGAGACAAGCTTTTACATCATGAGTCTGCAGTATCTTGGACTGGATATGATACAGGAGAGGTTGATTCCAAACTACCTTATGTCGAGATGTAAACCATGCACGCAGGCAGGCAGGCAGGCAGGCAGGCACGGACGCACGCACGCACGCAGGATATGTGGAACCTCCTTAGTTCTCAATGAGTCCAGTGTCTTCCCAACACTAAATGTGACGGGCATCTGGTTTATCTCAGAAGTGTGTCCACCAAACCTCAACCCATTCCTCGTTATGTAATATTTACACTGTGATAGATAACATAACAATCACCTTCTCGCCGCAGATGAATGAAGATGTTTTTTTTCACTAAACAGTTTGTTTATTGTGTGAGGTTATTATCCAACGTGCAAATGTATGCATACAGTAACGTGTGGACACTCTATACCTGATTTGTGCAACGCTTTAAAGCCTTTGATTTATTGGCAGAGGATTAAATTAATCATTTAATGGATGACTTGGCTAAGTTGTTACACCTGACATTGGATCATTCCTTATAGATGGACAAAATAATGTTTCTCATGGAGAGGCTTTTAAACTTTGAGCCGGTTTATATCATGAGTGTGTGTATAGGTCAATTCTCCAACATCAGGATTTATGCAATTTGCAGGATGGTTTGTAAATTACTTGTAGCATGTTGACAGATGTGATTAAGAGATTAAATTAAGTTACAAGATGGCACAACTGCTGCTTTAGAAATCAAAACAGACCAAAAGTTAAGTTGTATGTCTCGTTTAAAGCTGTAGCTAAGGGATCAAGGTTACTTCAGGAGGATGACATAATATGGACGCAGTTACGCAAGTCATTCATTGAAAAGTGAAATAGGTTTTTAAATATTTTCTCAATGGCTGGCATTCCTGGGCTGCTGAAAGTTATCATTGGGTTCTGTTTCTGCCAACATGAAAATCAGTACTGAAGAGCCAACAGCACCTTACTATCTACAGTACGACAGTTATTTTGTGATGCCTCATGGTGCAATAATAAAGCTGGACACTAACTCATGGCTGCAATGGAAACTCTGGAATGAAAAATACAGTAAATGTGCCAATTAATCTACAGAGAAAAGCATCCTGTGAGGAATCTTCTGACAGTTCATGAAACTGGGTTTACGTAACAAGTTTTACCAAAACATACTGCGGAGGTGGAAAAGGCCACTGTTGCGTTAATGCTCATGAAGAAAGACCAGTGGAAAACTCATCAGGTCACCGTCACCGATAGTTAAAGCTGACCTTTTGGAGACACAGTACAGACAGTACTGGTTCATGCAGAGTGAGGCTGGATCTTTCTGCTGTTAAAGGGGAACAATGCAGTTTTTTTAGCTTAATTTACCTTAACTGAACAGCTTCAGAGTCATTGGAATGGTTATATGACTTTTTCGGGTTGAATGGTGGTCGTTTCACTCCCCCCTAGCGCCTGTGAGCGGAAAAACCACCCTTGCAACTTTTGGCCGGCGAGCCGCCGGCTTCAGCGCCATGTGAGTGAATTGCTTCACGGCACTGCACACATACAGGAACCGGCTAGCTATAAGAACAAGGTAGCGATGGAGTTTTTCACACTATCGTCATGGCTGAGCCGGCAAAAAAGAAGGAAAGCATTGTCGGAGGAACAGAGAAAGAGGAAACGGCAGACTGACCGAGCGAGGAGTCAGACACGAGTAAACATCGGACCTGCGTTTTCAGAATGGCGAGAACTGAGACAAACGAAAGCCTGCAAATCCGATGCTGACCTGGCGTTCTTGCTGTTGCACTTGTAAGTATCTTTGGGATAAACTCAGTTTAATCATTGCATTTCTTGTTATTGTGACCTCAGGATGTTTGCTATTGTCTGTAAAGGTTTTTATTATGATCGCTGTCTGTTACGGGCTTACTAGCTAGCTTACTAGCTGTCTACCTCAGTGGACATGGTTCTGTGCGTTCGCCGGCTTCTATGAAAACAAATGCACATGACCAGAGGGAGAAGATGGGAGGGGGGAGAGTCGCCAACGAGTTTTTACAACAGAGTTGCCAAATATCTATTCCGAAGCTGTAGGGGGAGCTCTATAGAGAAACCTGCGAGCAAAAAGTGAGAAAACAGTGAAGAAATTGCCAAATCTGCATAGCGCCCCTTTAAAGACAAATGGATGGCTCACATGTGGATGGTAAGCTATTAATGCTGACATTTCATTTTCACTTAGTATGGTGTAGAATATAATTTGTTTGAGAATAGCATTGCCATTAGTGGTTATAGACAACATTTTTTACATGGCTTTGTTGAATACTCAATTCCAATTGGTCAGTTACAGCATGCTCTGTTATTTCTGAAAAGCAGTTTTGATCATAGACTCTGAGGACCATTTTTTAAATCAATAAAATCATTTTTGTGTCTATTTATTGTTTTCTTTAGTAAGCAGCAGTGTAATAAGCAGAATAATGTGGAGTAAGCGGGTCATTAATGTGAAATGAAACCCCTTCAGGGTGATTAAAGAACCCTGCATCATCCTGTCGGGGTATAATTCGCAATAATTACCTGTTCGCTCTACATTATCCCTTATGTGATGAATGAATTCATACGTTCATTTTGGTTACTTCTTAATTGCAACTGTAAAAACAACATGCTCTGTCCCAATCAAAGCATTTCAACAATTATGTCACAAGGTGGAATTCCCCATGCTGCTAGTTTCTGAGTGGCTAATGTGGCATTACAGCCATCACTGTTGTTCATCTGCAACTGCAGCTCAAGTTGTACACAATCACTTCCGCACTGAAGTTTATCCTGGATAATCTTTCTGAGGAATTCATGAAGTTTCCTTCAGGCAAAACTGTGACAAGGCAGTGGTTTTTAGACAGAACAGCTCCCGGACATCAACGTAAAATCATCATCATTTGTCGCTAAAGTAGAAAATATTTTACATTTAGCACTCTGCATAGGGTTTCCTGTTAGGGTACTGGGTACTGTCAAACTGGATCTCCACAGCTAAATCTAATTGAGAAGAGAAAACAGTATTTAAAAAAAGGAAAGTTATTTAACATCTGCCTGTTTGCTCAAAGAAAATGTGTCTGAACACCTGATACTGGAGCTGGCCTCAGTGACTGCCACAACATGTTTTATGATTTGACCAAATATATCATCAACTCAATATCTGTCATTCTGTAGTTTTCTGTTACATTCTCATTTTAATATGCATTGCTCAAATATACAATACAATTACTAACTTGAAGAGATGAAAGGGAAATTATTTTGCTACTGAGTAAAAATCCCTCAGGAGTTTGAGCAACACCAGCTCTGATACAGCAGATAGAGAAGTGAAGGCTGACAGATTTCTTCTTTTTTAAAACTGCATATTTGATTAAAAAACAGCACCTGTCCAATGGTGTTCATGAGGATTCTTGAAAGTCTTATCATGCCTCCTTGTTTCTTCCATTATCCTCAGATGTTTGAAATTATGCTGTGAACTTGGAGGCAGCGGACAAGCGGGAGCGAACACCACTCGGTAACAGCTCCAACACTGGTAGCTGTTTTGGTTTTGATGGAAATCACACTGGGAGTGTTGAAAAGCAAACATTCCACCACATTTCCTCGTCTGCAGCCTAATCGGGAGGTTGCTGTGATTTGTTCTGTGTCTGGTGTTATTAGCTTTATCTGCAGCGGCCTGCCACTAAAATATGCTGCTCCTCTGTGCTTCCAAGACCTCATTTGGAGATATGATCTAGACTGACTTAACCCTGCGTCTATACAGCTTGAACATCATACCAACAACAGGGCATGTGTAAAAAAGACCATTACTTTGAGGCTTATGCGTGGCTCGCTGCGGACAAGGTTATTTTCACTGCTATACAATTACATAAAAGCCCACTGGCTGTCGTAAAGCCTTTTATAACATGCAATGGATTTCTTCTGCAGTAGCAGCAGAGGCACGTCCTTTAGTAAAGTGCATAATGGTGTGAAGTGAAGGACTATGAATACATTTACAGTGCAATAAAGTTACAGGTGGTTTATTTAAATGCTCTAACAGCTGGTTTGCTTGCTGGACTGCTCTCCTCTCCGGCCTATTTACTTCAACACACACTAACACCAACTCCCAGTGGCCTCAAACTTTATTAAGCCGCTAGAGATGCCATTTAGGCCAAAGAAACGGTTGCACAATAAACTTCCAGTAGCACTTTGACCTCCCAATCCAGATAATCCGTTAAAGCTACTTCCCTGCGGATTAACTGAAACTTGCAACACTTGTCTGGTTAACAGATGTTTATTTGGGGGAAATGTTTTAATCATCTTGTATTTTTGTTTTTCACACCATGAATCACATGCAAACCTCAAACCTCAGCCTTCAGTATGTTCTGTTTGTCGTTGATGAGCCATTGTTAAAAGGAAGATGAAAGAGTTACAAGAATGGCAAGGAAAATAATTCTGATGTGGCTAAATATTTGTGTTCTGAGTTTTTGTGTTCAGTCTAGCTTGTTTTCAGCCACATTTCTTCTTGGGGACAAGTGGAATATGTACAAGGAGAACAACACGCCAAATGAAGAAACCAAATGACACTGTGACAGGCTCTTTTTCCTACATCTGTTGTGCATTTCCTTTGCAGCAAATTTGCAAGACTTGGTCATTGTTTTTCTGGTGCTAACATGTAGCAGCATCCTTTTTGTAATTAGAATCAGTGCATTAGTGATTATATAAAGTGTGGTTTTAATTGAAGAAACAATAGTGTTAGGCAGCCATTTAAAAGTATCACAATGCACCTAGACTTCATTACTGAAGTTTAAAAAAGACTAAAAGGCTACAGACATGCTAGCTGCTCTGTGAGGCTCTTCTAGCTAAATGCCATCAGCATGCTAATATGCCCACAATAACAATGCTAACTAGTGGTGTGCGATACTGCAATATTTGGTATCGATCCGATACCAAGTAAATACAGAGACAATATCGCCGATACCAATACTTTTGAATAATTAAGGAGGTTAAGTGTGTTTGTGATTTTACATTTAGATTATTAATAAATTAAAACCAATGACAGAATTTCCATATGCTTGTATAAATTTGTTGTGTTACCACTGTATCTTACAGCCTTTTTACAAATTATACAGCTTGCCATCGTTTCATTTTCGGCCTGAAAATATAGCCACACAGTGCTCCTCTTCCTCTTCTGCCCTGTTTCTGTCCTGCTTGTGTGCGTGTGCTGCTGGTCGCTGCCGGGCCTGGCTGCTTGTTTGCTTGTTTGCCCGTTGCCCGTCGCGTGACGGTACAACATCAAATCACAAGAGGGGGGAGGAGGCTCAAAGTGGGCCTGCTCCGCGCTGTGACAGGACTTGACCACTTTAAAGCAGCGGCACTTACACAGACACAGACAGCCAGGTCGCCTCTTTGATGAAACCGCAGCGGTGCATACTGGAGGGAAACTGAAACTAAAGTATCGATCTTATTACCCTGGTATTGACTAATATCAATACCAACGTTGGTATCGATATTATCGATATTTGGATCGATCCAACCACCACTAATGCTAACATGCTGATGCTAAGCAGGTATAATGGTTACCATGTTCCCCATTAGTGTGTTAGCATGCTAACATTTGCTAATAAGCACAAAGTACAGCAGAGGCTGATGGAAATGTTATTAGCTTTGCAGGTTTTGGTCGTAAACCAAAGCATTTGACAAATTAGAGGACAGTCAGGAGATTAGTAGGCTTATATTCCATGAGTCCATGAATGTCACCAGGTTTTATGACAATCCATCCAATAGTTTTTGAGATATTTCAGTCTGGACTAATGATGCATCTGTGGCCAATATATTATTGGGTTAAATATATTGGCAAGAAACCCTGCGTTTATTGCAAGGACATTTAATTGTTGTTATTGTTCCAATAATGGAATTTGCTCTAAGTCAGATAATGCAGAGCATTGGCTGCAGACTAGGATTCCATTAATTCTGCAGTTTTTTTTTTGTGCCTTTCTGCTTCTCTCTGTTCTGTTTCGCTGCCTTTTTGCACAAGGACGGGGCTGAGCTCCTCACACATACAGAGCAGAAAACAGAGGCCACAACAGAGAGAATGATAAGGACTTTAGGTTGTAGTTTACTCAAGTCAACAGTGACTCTGTGCGTAATCTATAAGTGCAACAAATGATGACAGAGGAGAGGAGGAATTATGCCACAGGGCTGTTAGGCAGTTTATTGTAAAAGGCCTGCACCATTTCTAAACAGTAGCTTCAGGTGACCATAAATCAAACCTATGTAATTTTTTCCTGATGGACCTTGTAGCCTATGCATGATAAGGTGACCAGATTTCTGAGACAAAATCCGGGGACATTTTCAGCTCAGAAGTGTAAATACCTCCAAATAAGGTAATGTTTTTATCTTTGTAAAACTTAAAACGGGGACACTGCCCCAGGGGCATCACAAGACCTAGAGCTGCACTGGGGCACAAGCCCCCGGGGTTCCATGAGCACGCTCCCCTCTAAGAAAATGTCTATTTTAATGTTTAAATGCATCAATCTGGTGCACTTTGAAAAGAAATTCAGAGGTTAGACTTGATTATTCTTATCTATGGATGGAAATATTTGTGCTGTAGCCTGAACTATTTTGCACTTCAGAATTATAACCATGCACACACAGGTGGAATAGGTTTTTCTTCATATTTTTGCATTAATGTCACTAGGAAGCATACCAGTAGAAATATATATTCATATTTGTAAGTGGGATATATATATATATATATATATATAAGTAAGTGGGATTGTCTGGAATCTGGCAATATAATAACCATTATGGTGGGATACACAGGCTAAGCAATTAACAAAAATGTCTGTGCTGACAATGTAATGTAATGTAATCTGACATAAATAGTTTACTTTGAATACATTATAATTTTGGCCCAAAGTTGGAGACCATGTAGAAATTTTGGTGCAATTTCAAAACCGGGTGACCCAGGAACCGCTTGTTGTACCGATGCATGTATTGAGTGAAGAGTTTGTGATATATATTTCACAGAGAGTAATGGGTGTGCAGAGATTTATGCAGAATGCAAATACATGATAACATTTCAAGGAGAGGTCACCGAAACCGGGGACGTCTGGTCACCCTAATGCATGATGCTTGTCAAAGAGGAGGAGAAAAAAGATATTTTCCTCTTCACATTTTTGCATTTGTAAGATTCATAGGCTGTCCATAAGTTTCCATAATAGGTTATCATATCGATATCAGCCACAACAAACCTATTATTATCAGCCTTGAAATTCCATATCAGTACTGTACATCTCTGGTCTGGACCAAAATGGAGATCCAATCAAGCGACAGACAGACCGACATAGCACAGAGCATAGAATGGCGAAAAACCTTCCAAGTACCTTTTGTGTTAGTTGTGATTAGAAGACATCCATCCAGCTGCTTGGGAAACTTCCTCAATTCCAAAAATGTAACACTTAACTGTTTCACAGATAGAAGATAAATAACCTTTTGAGCGCAGATCACGTATTGGCCCTTTGGAACAATGTCTGTGCTATTTCTGGTGTGATCCATCTTCATCCCCAAGTTGGTTCTCCTGTCAAGTGTTTTCTCACCCGTCAAAAAGGTTGTGATCTGCCTGCTGGCTCTCTGCATGCCTCGGCTCCTTGACCTCAAACATGGCCGTGATTTTCCTCCCCTCTCCTTATTTCACCTACACATCTGGTCGGGTGGTTGGTTGCCATATCATTAATGACTGGCACGTGGACATACAGTATCTACTTTGGACACACATACAAAAATGTATTCTGCATTTATCCGTCTTGATCATAGGATATCATACAGCATTTAATTAACTCGTGAAATAAATGTAAAACAATATTTTTCCTCAAATGATTGAGTGAAGGAGCAAGCCCACTGTATAAATTCCAATCTGAGTGAAAGGTAGCCACTTAGGCTTGGGAATGTCATTAATTTCCTGCCAGTGTTGTCGGATTTGGTCAGATTTCTGTTCTGGAGTGTATAGTTTGGCTGAAGACCGCTGAGATGATGGAGGGCAGCCGCTCGCCCTCAACATCTCTTATTTCTCATCAGAGAGCAGCAGCAGGAGGATGACAGATACTCTCACATGGCTAATAAAACTGTTGGAAAGCACTCGATTTCCTGCTACTGATTCTTGTGAATGGAGGGATCTGACTGAGGTGTCGGACTGTTTGGTCTGTGGTACACCGCGGCTGACAGGAATGGGACTTAGATATACTGTTATAAAGTATCAGCTAAAAATCCGAGGATGTATTTTTCTGCACATGCAACATATGTGTAGTTAAGTGCTGTTATTGTCAACGCTTTCTGATGGAAAACATACTGTACTGTCCTCATTCATAAAAAAAGATCCCATAATGACTTATTGCTGGCTCTTGCTTGTAGAGAGGATGTTACTCATCCTTACTTACACATTTTTGAAGAGCAGGAAAAATAAGCACGAGCATAACATCCTAGATAATAATGTAGTAAAACTCCAGGTTAGCAATATGAACAAAATTAATGTTGGGATAATTATCAAAGCATTGTTTCAAAGCTGGTGTGTCAGGATATTGACACGAGTATTCAAAATCACAATAAAACAGGCCTCCAGAAAGTGTGCCAAGCTTTGAAGCCAATTTGATATAGCGGCCAAACAGTGGAATTACAACTGTTAACAACCAGCCTGGTCACACACTGCTGTGGGATGGCATCCCATTCTTCAACCAGCAGTCCTGACCTCAACCCCACTGAACACTTGTGGGATCAGCTTGGGCGTGCTGTTCGTGCCAGACCGACACAACCACGTTGGCTGACTTGCAACAAATGCTGGTTGAAGAATGGGATGCCATCCCACAGCAGTGTGTGACCAGGCTGGTGACCAGCATGAGGAGGAGGTACCAGGCTGTTGTGGCTGTCTATGGTTCTTCCACACGCTACTGAGGCTCCTGTTTGTGAAATGAATAAATTGTTCAATTGCCAATATGTCTTGTTTCTTCAAACTTCAATCATCCAATCCACCAAACGAGTCAATGGCAGAATAAGCTGTTTGGCATTGGCAGAGAAGGTTTGGGAAATTTTTCATGGGCGCAACCCACATACTCAGCACTGCTGCTCATCCCACAAATGCATGTTCCTTACAAATGGGGCACAATTTTAAACAGGCTTTCCAATGGTTTAAGATTTATTGCCAAAAAGCATTGTTACCACAGAGAAATAATCTACCAAACACAAATGTCCTTACTTTTTGTACTAAGTTTATATTATGTTACTATATTATTAATATTTTCCAAAGGCAACGCTACACACGTTCCTTCCAGTGTTTTCACACTATTTGGCTGATCGACAGTTGGTGGCAGTAACAGACCACGAAATGTAGCAATGTACCAATAAAGGCAATGAAGACTATTAGCTAGCAAACATATACGCAAACAACGCTAGTTCCAAAATATATACAAAAAATCAGGTTTGCAAATGTTTCATGAGGAATAAAAAGACTTCCTTTTCTTTACAAGAAAACTTGAGAGGGGACCTTAAAGGAAGCGTGGGAGGTGTTAATCTGTTTGACAGAGAAAATAATGTCAAAGAAAACATATTAATACACACTCACACAGATTCAAACTTACAGTATGAGTATTTGTGTGTTCAGACCAGCAACTCACGCTACCATACTCATATTCATCAATTGATTCTAGTCTAATTGAGTCTATTGGTATATTTAACAAGTTCTGGTAAAATGGAACCATACAGTCTACACACAGACATTAATGGCGCACACACACATTTTTCTGTGTCACAGGTCTCTTGGGAGGGCAAACACTTTCAGACAACCATCTCACAGCTGAACTCCTGTTCCAGACACATCCTCCGTCCCGTCACAACACGCCTACTTCAATCAGCTCACATTTATTTGCCTCCTTTGCTTCTCAATGGGCCTTTATGAACCATTTTCATCACACAAAACCCACCTTTGTCCACCACAGCCTTTTTCTTGAAGAGTCAATCTACATTTTTTGGCAAAGAAAGCCTTTGATGTGTGGATGTTTCCACTGGAATCAACGTAGTTCACGGGAAGCCAAACAACTCTTCATGCGAGTGGGGGTCACAGGTCTTCTGCTGTTTTGTGTATTATGTAATTCAGCCTGTCAGCTGGGGAAAATAGATAGCAGCAAAAAATGTAATAAATCAAACAAAAGTTAGATAACATATGTTTAATCCAGGCGTCGTAACCAACCACTGACACTCGGAAACAGAAAAATAGTCACACAGCTGGTCACAAGGGGCTTATACCTGTTTTATTTGATACAGCAAGCAAACGACAAGAACATTAGGGATTAGCCAGACACGGATTTTGCACCATTCCTCATTGAGTGCAAAGGTAAAATAAACATCTTCCCTCTGCTGTGGGACCCACCACAGTGAAAAACGGTTAATGTTATATGTGCTTGAAAAGTAAGAGACTGTGGGGAGAGGCTCACTGAGGCAAGAGGGGGAGGTAAAGATGCCCAGGAGACACTCTCAGAGATAAAACTGTCTCACAAAAACACTGATTTGAATGACTTGGGTCATCAAAACACACCCTGCAGCCTGACAGAGGGAAAATAATTATCTTTTATATTTTACTATACTTACTACTGCCTACTTAGGCTATATACAATATGAATGTTGCCTTGCAATGAGAGGACGTTAAAGTTTATGGTCACGTTAGTGTGCCACCATTGGCTCAGCGTCTTTTTATAATGGCTTGGAGGTGAAGCATTTCTCAGTTTTCATGCATGGACTAGAAGAAGACTTCAATACTGACAGGAAAACAGCGGGACTGAGTTTCTGGTAACTGTGCACATTACACACAAACTAGTCTCGCATTGCCTTCCTCACCTGCAGAGGAGGGTCTGGCTAGCCCACAAAGAATTCCGGGATGGGAGAAAAACGTGTTGTATCTGATGATTTACAACTTTGACTTATGTTTAATTATGCCTACATATATTCAATTCAAATGTATTCCATATTGTACTATGTTATTGAGGTTATGGTGAGAGAGTTGGGGCCCTGTGCATAAGAGAGGATGCAGATGCTGGGTCTGGAACAATGACAGGAAAGGGGTCCTGATAAGTATACGTCCTGGTAAATGTGTATTCTGTCATTCTATGGCGAATAACCAGTTTAGGCACAGTCAAGTAATGACCTTGGAGAGGCCTACAGGAAACCCATATTTATGTAATAAACCTTTTTATAATCAAGAACAGTGTCGGCGGATTCCTCTTCAAACAGCATCACAGCATTACTATTTAAGGCACCACAAACGTACTCTGGTTTATTGGCATTTCTTTAAACCAATCATAATCGTCTTGGGCGGAGCTAAGCACCAGACTCAATGACGCTCCCGTTGCAAAATAGCCTCGGGAAGGAACTTGTCTTGGTGACCTATGTGTACGTTCAAAAGTAATTTTAGTCGTGCAACAGAAAACTCAGATTGGACAGATAGTCTAGCTAGCTGTCTGGATTTACCCCGCAGAGATCTGAGGAGCAGTTAACCATAGTCCTCAGAAATTGACCGGAGTTCAGAATGCCAACGCAAAGAAAGTGGAAAGTGATGGACATCCGAGCGAAACTTAGCGACGTCCGGGGGAATTTCCGGTGGCACCTGAACAATCCCGGAAATGAAACATCGTTGATATAGACTAGAAAACACAGCCCTGACGCACCACCTCCACAAAAAGCTGCTTATGTACAAATCTAGCTGACACAGAAAAACACTAGCATCCATTTGAAAGGTGTTTCCTCTCTACCTGATGATCAATCAAGTTTTCAGAAGACTTTACCTTCTGAGATGAATGATTTTCTTCACCAGACGCCCATTTTTCAGACATTTTATCAATATCTTTTGGACATTTTACTGATATTTGCTGGACATTGTTTTGGGCATTTTACTCATTAAAGTCCTCACAACTTTTAAAGTAGTTTGCCCCAATTTTTGAACAGGACCTGGAGAGTAGTGGTACCAACATCCTTTATCCAGAAGATAACCACATCCAGTAACTTTAGCTCTATAGAAATCAAAGGATTAATAGCCTATTTCATGCTTTGTCTCCCTCCTTATCTATAGATGACCCATCATGTGCCACACTGTATGTTTGAGACAGTGACACAGAGGGAGTCAGAGGAACTGAGATAAAGACTGTACAAGTTAATTAAAAAGTCCATTCCAGGCATATCTGGGTTTGGTCAACGGGCAGTGTCAGTGGCTTTGTGTTATGTAAGCTAGCACCTGTGATCCTTGAAGCATGCAAGAAATGCAATATGCGATCAGGTGCTGTGAGGGTGCGGCCTCATTCGAACTGTTAAAACAGTTGGGCCTATATGACAAAGCAAGTTTAACTTAGTCAGACTCTTTCTTGGTTATCTGGCTTCACTAAACTGACTTCACTTCCTTAAGTGTCCTAAATCTGGTTCACACTGGCTCTATTGGCCTGATTTGTGGTTCTGCGTTGGATCTAAGCCATAGGTATGTCAGTAGGTGCGCGTAGAACTCGAGGAGAAGTTATACTTTTCCTGCTACAGATTTCATGAATGATAGACTTTCATAAAGACACATAAATTATTTTATTGTAAGCTTTTCCTCTGTCTTTATCCCTTTTGGCTTTAATATGCTGAATGATAGCTATTTCTCTCTTAGTTGTCCAGAGCCTCATATGAGAAGCTGTTTCGTGTTTGTTGCCTTAAACATGGCGATCAACCTCACAGATAACTTAGCAGGAATTTAAATTCCTTGTAAACATGTACGAGAATCCCATTGTTCAAAAATGTTTGAATGGTTACATTCTTCTTTTGATTCTGCAGAGAAATGTAATGGCCTCTCCAGACTTAATTCTCTGGAGCACACCACGATGTCACTAAACAACAGTTAAACAACAAATGTTTGTCTTGTGTCAAACTCCACTGTAAACTGTGGGGGCCCTCCTTTCGATATGTGGCTTCTGTGGTGGGCTAATGCTCATAATAACAGAGAAGGAAATGGCTCAGCGACCACAGAAAAACATGGACACACACACTCACATAAAACACATCACTCCATCACTCCCTGTGTCTCTCTCTAGCTCCCATCCTCTTTTTCTTTGTTCCTATTTCTTTTCAGAAATGTAAACGTCTGGCCCAGTTCATCCCTTCCAGCTTCAAGATCAAAGATTTCAGCTGAAGTACCACAGACTTCCAGGCCAGAGAATATAAAATGTGTGGCTCTCCAGCTGTGTAACTTCTCAAATATCTGATGGATGTAAGACAATAAATTTGCAGGACAAATAATTACGTGTCTGGGGATTTGGAGCATACAAAACTTGCTTTCTCCGTACTTGCTTATGATTTTATCTTGAAGCTGGATTACAGGAGAACAATGTCCCATAGTCCATTTAAATGGATAAAGCTGTGTTCTTTGTGCAACCCAGTGGACATCAAGCATAAAAGCTGGTCCCTTATAATCTCCCTATCAAAGCCCCTGAGCCACAGAGGAGCCAGTAGACCTGCACTGCTCCCAGAGTGAGTGGTGTGGAGGGATTTTGAATGAATGTGTGGGTGGCTGGGTATCAATGTGGGTTTGTTAATTGATAACTTGACCCCCCACAAAGACTTTAATTCTTTACACACTTACGGTTATGCAACAATGCTTCTGCTGACACAACATTTTGTGACAAAGTTCACTTGGCTGTCAAGGTTGCTTTGAAACCCATGCAGTGATCCCTGCTTCTTAACTGATTTTCTGCACATAACAACACTTCAATCAGACTGTGTGGATGGTTGTGTGATGACTTGGATCCTTTGTTATTTCTTCAGCCATGTAGGCTATCGCTACTCATGCTAACAGCACAGAAAAGGCCATCAATTATTCCAGGACAGACTTTTCAGTACAAATCCAGTGTTAAGAGCAGCAAGTGGACATGTTTTGACAAACTGGATGAAGGTTAACTCTAAAACGCATATTTGAACATTTATTTTATTATTACATTATTGCGACACAACTTTGGTGGCGACCTCTTGAGGCTGTTGTAATTAGGGCTGTAGTAATTATCGCAGGAGCAAATGATGGATGGTTTAAACAAACAAGGGACTTTCACCCAGGAGACCGGTGTTTGTGTCCAGTGTGAAACCGTAATCCAGCAGCCTCTGACAATGTTAAAAAGAACGGGATACATGTGAGATAATTTGAAAATAAAGTATTTAAAAAAAAAGAAAAAAAAAGAACGGGCATACATGTCGTTTTGGGAGTCATTGGCAATTGACCCAGTCGTTTAAAGTGCTCGTATTATGCTTTTTGCCTTTTCTTTATTGTAATATATCTTTTTTGTACATGTAATAGATTTACAAAGTGAAAAAGCCCAAAGTCCACCTCAAAGGCACTTACCAGCTCCAACAGAAAACACTGTTCACAAACTGCTCCAAACAGCTCTATTGTAGTCCAGCCTTTACTTCCATGACGAACGTGTGTCACTTTGTAACACACGTTATAATGCTCGCCTAGCTGAACGTGTGTCACTTTGTAACACACGTTATAATGCTCGCCTAGCTGCTAACGTGGCACGCCCTCATACTCTGCATCTGACTTGCCTGTTGTCCTTACCTACCTACTGCGCATGTGCGACTCCCAACAAAGATGGAATAGAAGTGTGATACCTCACTCTGTAGCTAAAACAGAGAGCTCAACACACAGGGTGAAAAGAGGAGCTGCAGCAATGTGTAGTACAACAAAAATATGGTGTTTTTTGAAAATTAAACCATGTAAACCTATTCTGGTACAACCTCTAAATAAAATTATGAACCTGAAAATTAGCATAATATGAGCACTGTAAGTATGAGGACGTGTTTGCAAAATACGTGGTACTAGAAGATTGGTGACATAGTGACTACATGCAGGGCTAGTTGCCAAACTGGCAATCTAAAGTTGAATTGGACGAATAACATTTACACGAATTTACCCCTACAAGTGAATCTGCTAACCACGGCTATTCCATTGAAATACTGAAATGCATAGATGTTATATTTAATATATCACCATTTTAAATGCTGGTGTGAGTACATGTCCAGCAACTCTAAATGAATTCCAACACAAATATTCAGTATTCAGTGATGGATTATATACTTTGGATGCATCCATCTCCACCTCATGCAAAGAAAGGTTTTATTGGAAGCTTTGCAAAGACTGGTAGAAAGGCGTAGGGCGGCCGATGGTCGTCATGGCATTACCACAAAAGAAATTAGTTAATCATGTGGGTGGTCAAAGGAATTAGCAGCTGCAGGGCCGGATCCCATTATGATAATATTATGCTGGGGTATTTCATCGTGCAACATGTAATGAAGTGACCTTTGTAAGATTTTTCTATCTCTCTCTTATTGCTTCATAATAGCTGACAGGACATCATGGCCTCTTTTGAAGAATCCCCAAAAAAGGTTTAAACGTGTTGAACGAAAGAGGAAGTTGCTCTCTGATATCTACTCTGTTTTTTTCCCCTCGGCTCTGAAAAGTGATGGAGCCGCTGCCGCTGTCTCTAAGCATAACCTGTCATTGTGGTCCACATTTTCCCAAGGATTACTGTCACTGGCCTCGTCCTTTTGGCCAATCATGGCATCACTCACACTGTCCTTGATTACAGTGGCTGGCAGGTCAACGTGGAGGTAATCGCTATTCACTTTCTAATCCCTATTCTCATATTTGAGAGAAAGAGACAGCCCAGTGAATCTTCTCACCACCCATCACTCCTCTCACTTCTCCTCACTTTCTTTTATTTCTGTCTGTTCTCTCTCCCATGCCGGTCAGCTGCACAACAGGTCCATTCTCCTCCCTGTCCCTTTCCCAGTTAAATGCTTGGATAGGCCATTAAGTGCTTTAATGGCGCACGGAGGCGTGAATGATTTCAAAGAGAAGCAATGTCACCTTTGAGACTTGTGAATGTGTTTAATCACAGATTTAAGGTCTTTGAATCTCTAAGATGACAATATTAAAGTTGAATCAAAGGTAAACTGTATTCTTACATAAAACTCTTAGTGGGATCAAAAGCGTGTGGCCGTGGGAGTTAAAACAAATGTATTATCAAAGCTCTGATCTCCTTCCAGGGCTTCTGTTTCTGTGAATACAACTCCATGAGACATGGAAATCAAATGAACAAATGTGCGTAAAGCATGACCAGCTACCAGTTACGTGATAACTAACACATGGGAACCAGATCAGCAGTACACGTTAAAGCTTTCTGTGGTGGGACAAGAGTTGAAAATTAGCACTAGAACTCTGCAGCACATCAGTTTCCTACTCTGAGCTGGAAGCATGTTAAATGCCAACGTCCCTGTCAAATAAAATAAACTCAATGTAGAAATTACACTTCTAAGTTACCACTTTATTAGGTACACCTTATTTGTACACATATTTAAGACCCACAAGACTTTTAAGTAAGAATTGATGTGTAATTTACTTATGAAGACACTACTCTTGAGTAAGACTTGAACTTGATGGTGGTTTTATTGTATTGAACTGCATTTTCTTGAAAGGTGTTGCAAATTTTTTGTCCAGCCCCATTTACATACATGAGGGGAGACATAATATTAAAAAGGCTCCTACTATGTCCATGCGGTTTATTCATATTCATATTCTCACACACACACACACACACACACACACACACACACACACACAGGCTCCCAGCCCTTTAGGAAGTCAGGAGATGAAGAGGCAGTGATTGGCCTATAAGCTCCTCTTCAAGGACCATGACAAGTTCAATTCAATTCAATTTTATTTATAGTAACAAATCATAACAATAGTTATCTCAAGACGGTTTACAGATAGAGTAGGTCTAAAACACACTATAATTTACAAAGACCCAACAATTCCAGTAATTCCCCCAAGAGCAAGCATTTAGTGCGTTCATCAAGGAAGGTGAAGAAAGACACTGTTTTATAGTAAAAAGGCGGGAAATGATTTAAGGATATAGGAAATAGTAGGATACATAACAATTGTTAAAAGCTGCTGATTAAGCACTAGAGTCCCTTTAAGAACTAAAACAACAAGCAGGTAAACTCTGAAATGTTTGCACTGCAAATGGTTTAATAAAAAATAAATAATAATAATTAGAATTTGGCCCAGTTTCAACTGACAACACTGATACCTTCACTTTCTGTTTTTTGGAAATAATAAAAAAAGCCATATCTTGTCAGCAAACTCATGAATATACGTCTGCCCCCAATATTTAATTCTTGCAAAATTGACAATAGAAAATCACCAAAACCAAAACTTTTTATTGACATATAAGAAGAAGAAAAATAAACACACTTGTATTGAATCTTAGTAAAGGATCTGATAAATTCAGCATCCCCCAAAACCAATTTGGCATTAAGTGAAAACTGAAGCAAATCACTACTTTTAGTGGCTTATACATCCAAGTTTACAAATGTCCAATATCAGCCCCATATATAGTTTATTAAACAAACACTGAAGAAAAACAACTTCCTGTCAGACATGTTGGCTTCACACTTTGTAGTCTGTCTGAAGCTTCGCATGGCAGCACAGGATGCCCGTTCAAAGACTGGTAATCACGGTCCTAATGAGCCGCTTATCCTGCATTATGTAATAAGCATTTAAAGACTTGAATGAGAGAGGGGAAAACACACGCATAATGAAGAGCAGACGCACCCAAAACAACCAACCTTGACATGGTAAATTTTAGCAAACTGATAAAATACATTCATGGTGACAGTTATGGAAAGATCATAGTCATGGTTAAGGTTGAAAGAAAAACAAACGTCACGATCATGGTTAAAAGAAAATTTTGACTGTAAGGCTGCAAACTGCCCGTGTCGAAGTCACACCCTTTGTACACCCAGCCATCCGCCATGATCTCCTCCTAACAACAACAAGCAACTTTCTCCCATTGCTGCTGAAGATTGAAAAACCCCAGGAGCTCAATTCTCAAGGAACATAAACATAGGGTCAAGATTTTGAGCAAACGACTGATGCTGTTGTTTTACCAGTGAGGATAGTCTCACAATAGCACAAGGAGTATGCCAGGAATTAATTTTGAGCCAAATGAATTCAATCTTCATTGCTCCTGCTGAATCGGAGATTCAACAATTACACTAACTCTTTGTTTTTAACATTCACTGACAATGAAAAATATCAGGCAATAGAACAGAAAGTTCAAATGCTTTTCACAAAGGAGCGAGAGAAAAGGACTAATATATATCTGTCCCTCAAAACTATCTCAGTTTATGCAGACACTGCAGACCTTTCTTGATGAGGATAAATCATCCCGCCTCAGTGTCTCGCCACTGAGAAGGTTTCTAACTACCACAGTGACCTCTGCAATGGAAATACGCTCTTATCTACTCAAATATTTCCTGTATGAAGGACTTGTTTGTCAAATTTAGGAGCTATTTAAAGCTTTCACATTCCAACAATGTCTGCAGATGCGGTCAGTGTTTGCCTCCCTTTGCTGAAAACAGCATTAACCCTTGTCCAGAAGCCATTCAAAAGTCATCCTTCATACATTTAAATTCCTCCTACACAAGGCTTTCACTTCTGTAAGTACCACAGCTTTGTGTTTCTAGTCTCAGTTTGCCAGACCTTCCTCCACAGCGCTGCGGAGGAGGGTCTGGCTAGTCCACACAGCATTCCGGGATGGGAGAAAAACGTGCTCTGGTTTATTGGCATTTCTTTAAACCAATCACAATTGTCTTAGGCGCCGCCTCTGCAAAATAACCTTGGGAAGGAACTTGGTTTGGTGGAACATGTGTCCCTGCAGAGATCTAAGAAAAGGTTAACCATAAATCGACCAGAGTTTAGTTTAGTTAGTTTAATGCCAACACAAAGGAAGCCCAAGGCAATGGATATCCGGCCTAAATGAGTGAAATCTGGCGGAATTTCCATCAGCAACTGAGCAGTCCTGGGGCCTGTTTCACAAAACCAAGATAAGGGATTAAGCCAGGATTTATCAGTTATCCTGGATGATTTAAGCCTTGACTCGGTTTACGAAAGTGGAGGCACATAAATCACCATGGAGATTTATTCTGTGCAGCTAGCCTGCTCCCGACCAGGCTAACAGCCAGGATTTATTTAATCCTGGAGCCTTTTCTGATCACCCAGCAGTGGTTTTACCCTATTGTTATCAGCCTGGATTAAAATACAACAGGTGCATATTGCTGTTCATTTAAGTACTGTTATTATTTAAAGTTGTGACCATTATTTTTTTTTTATAATTATTCATGTGATAGTCATTGTTACTGTTATATTGCTGTATGAAGACTGCTGTTCATATTGTTGTTAGAAGTTTGATGAATATATTATGACAGTTGTTGAGATAAGTAGAAAAGGCTGATAACATTTCAAATGTGTTTTAAATGAAGTCTGTTACTAGGGCAATACATACAATGCTGTACATTTCTATAGTTGACCAATGCACCTTGAATTATTTTAGTTGATACATTTTTTTAAATTCTTTAACAATAAAGGATCATGTTTGTTCCTCTTCCATGTGCATTGTATTTGGCATTCTTGGCACACAAATTGTGTTGTCCAGTAAACTGGGACTATAATTTGGGAGGATTGTACAATTTAAAGAACATATCCTAATTGTACAATCCTCCCAAATTATAGTCTTAGTTCACTGGACCAGTAACTATCTAGTGTTGTAGACTACTGTACATTCATGTAACAACAGGGAGAGGACACCCCAATGGTTTTTGACCTTATGTTTTGCTGGGGGGGGAAATAACTGATGAATATACTCTGTTCCATTCATGTTTACAGTGTGCATGGGATTATCATTTAATTATCTTTATAGTTTCTAGATTTTAGAGTCCAATTTCTTCAGTGTCTTTATTTTCTATGTCCACAAGGGAGCAAGGCATATAATATGTAGAGAAGAAACTCGTCCTCTATAAAAAATTAAAAAAACGCGAGAAAAAGCGTGGCAGATAATAGCGGACAGACTGAATGATAGTCTAAAAATATACATTTATGAACTACTGCTCTTAACTGAAACCATTCAATGAGTCCCTTGTCATTTGCAAAAGCAAACAGTTGTACACTTTGCATTAAAAGCGAGCAGTGGAAGTTAATATGACTTAGGAAATTTATATTTTAGCCCATGGGAGAGAGGGAGGAACAGAGTGAAAGAGATATTTACGCATCATACTCTAGCATTGTAGAAAATTGATCTTCATGGTAAATTTCTTGAGTAAAGGCAAAGAGTACAACTGTTAATTTGTGCAAATGATTAGATACCTAATCCTTGAATGGAATGATTATGATGGTTTCAGTTCAGAGCAGTGGTCAGTTAATGTATATTTTTAGGCTATTTACGCATTCAGTCGGTCCGTGATCGTCTGCTACGTTTTATCTTGCTGTTTCATTACAGCGGCCGTGTTTCTTTTCTTTTTATACAAAAAAAATGTGTTTCACGTCATCATACTTCCACAAGAAGCTGCTGCTCACTCTGTATAAAGTATGTACAATGCGGATTCTCCATTTTGGCATCAGTAAATCTGTGATCGACCTCGCGGTCTTCTGAGGAAAGCCGTGGACGCGCATCTATCTGAATTACTTCAGCCTGGCTCGACCTAGTTGCTCCTCCTCAGCCTGGCTTGGCCTTCGTGAAACGCACCAAGCCAGGATGCACAGATTAGACTAGGTCAAGCCTCGCTTTATCAGTTATCCTGGATTTATATATTCTGCTTTTGTGAAACAGGCCCCTGTAAGTGGAACGTCGTGGATATATACTATTATGTTTCTGGCCTGCCAGGACCTCTGTGCTCGGATTCACTCATTCCAACTGGTTCTGGAGGTCTCTTTCTTCAGTACAGCAGCTCTCCTCACTGCTTGAGTCCACCACTGGGTTCTTGGGTTGCCGCCATGACAAGCAATGACCACACTCTGGCCACAGATCCTTGCAGCTGTTGTCATGATGGAAGTCTCTAACAGGGTCCACGCTGACATTGTGTCCCCAACCTCCCTTCAAAACACAAGCCAAGTTTGCTCAGAGGTGAGAACAGAGGCGTAAGTAGAAGAGATCAACACATTTGAGTCTACAGAGTCTGGAAACCTCCAATTGTGTCTGATTCAACTCCCCATCGGGTGGTGGTCACTCTGCAGCTCCACAGCTTTTTTTCCCCCCATTCGATTGTCGTGAACATTAACTTTTGGCGCAGAGTTATTTGAACACGCCTGATATTCAGCCAGTGAGTGTATTTCCATGGCCCAATTGGTCTCCATTGTAAAGCTGTTTCCATTGGAGCACTGAGGTACACTAGTTCTGCAGTGTTGGCTGTGCGTACAATATATTTTTATTGGCCAAACTACCAGGTTTTAAAAGGAACTGAAATACTCATCAAGTTCTGTTGTCTCCAACAGGATGGAGTTTAAAACAGAACATCTATCCTGCAGCTTTACTGCAAACTGCAACACACGCTGGTGAAGCAGGGGTAGATGCAAAGACTGTATAAGTGAAGCTAAAACATCTTGATCGCCCCCTGGTGGCTGGCTGCAGTATAGGTCATAAATCCCATCCCCTCCATGTTAGCGGATGGGACATGGACCAAACAAAAAAAATCCAAATACACTTTAAATAAATTTTTCCCAAAGATGGCTTCTTAGGTAGTTCTTATCACGCTTATGTTTGTTCACACACTTTTTCTGATAAGTTTCGTTTTTATTAGCTATTTGATGCGATTGGTCGAGTGGGTGTATGGGCGGGACTTCGATACTACAGCTCCACTGCCCGTTCACAAATTTTTTTTTTGCAGGGTCCCTCTGAATGGCTAGTACTCGTTGCCTGCTCTAGTTGGGTTGGTTAGGTTTAGGCAAGGGGAGTGGGATTGGTTATGGTGAGAATGTCAGGTCGAGCCAATCAGGGATGAGTTCCCTAATGAATATTCATGAGTCTTCCCCTACCACCCTGTAAAAAAAAAAATATCGCTGCCCGTTCACTACTACGCAGACTCTGGCTCCAAAATGGCTTTACTTTTGTACAGTGAAAGGAAGTGGAGACACGTCATCCATCTTTACAGTCTATGTGGTAAAGCATCATTTGATGCACACCAAATGCCACCCATAGCATACACCAGGCACGCAGAAGTTGTAGTCAAAGTGTAATAGCTGCATTGTGCTGATCTGGGTAGCAAATGTGATCAAATTGCTGCTTTTCTGCAGTGTTGATACATAGGTGTGGGTATGCTGCACACTGCCAGTGAAAGAGTTTTACAGTAACTTGGACAATTGAGGCTGAAAACACCATGCAGTCCAACCCTGTCCTTTTATGTATCCATAAGCAGATTCCAGCTCTGGATACATATAGAGCGGATGCCCCCATTTATGAAGTGGTATTAGGGTTTATTAAACTTGTGCTGTGCTCTGGAAGCCCCCTCTGATAGAAGATTGAGATCTGACGTTCCAGCCTTTGATCTCGGTGCTAGTTTACCCCAAGAATACCATATGGGGAGGAATGGAAAAACAAGTCCGACATAATTATGGGAGAACTCATTTCTCCTGACTTCCTGTTATTGAGAACATGCTGCAAATAGGCTGAGGCACGATATCAGCGACATTAACAATGTTTCCTCTGACTGGGTGACTACCTCTTTGATCTGCTGAGAAATAGTCACAAGTTCTGCAAGAGGCAGAGATAGAGGGCTAGAGATGGGTATATGAGTGAGGGAGGTAGAGAGCAAAATAAAAGAAAGAGGAGAAAAAGGGAGGTGCAGAGACAAAAAACTCAATTCATTTGAGAGTCTGACCTGAGAAAAGTCTGAATGACATTGAAACTTTGCTGTTGACAGGCCTTACCAGCTTAAGTTTATTTATCATAATAAGTGGGAGGATTTTCTCAACCCATAAAGGAAAACTTTATCTTTCAGTTTATCAGAAAAATTCAAAATCACCAAATTATAGAAACATGTTTTTTACTGGACAGGAAGGGTATGAAAAATTGTAAATTACCTAAAGCTGTCAGAGAAATACAGTGGAGTAAAAAGTGCAATATTTGAATCTGAGATGTAGTGGAAGTAGAAAGTAGCTTAAAATGCAAATACTCAAGTAAAGTACAAGTACCTTAAATTTGTACTTAGGTACAGTAGTTGTGTTACTTAGTTACATCCACCACTGCGGAAAAGTGACCAAAAAATGTGGTCGCCTCTAAAGCTCACTAATTAACATAACTCACTCTCAAACAGGTTTGATGTTTAGTGACATGCTTGGTCACAGAGTCTATAGAGAGACGAAGTCCACCCCATCCCGGTGGACTGCCATGGGACCTTAATTCGGAAAAAATATGTATATATATACGGTGGTGAATGGGGAAAGACAAATTATTTTTTGATCCTGTTTGAATTGAACCATAGATTACACATATCATGTTTGTCAGTTTAAAAGAAAATTTTGCAAGTCAAGAAAGTCTCAGTTTATTGCGAAAATACATAATTAGAAAGACTACACTCTTGAAAGTTGCATGGATGACGTCTCTCTGAAGCGACGATGTCTATGTGTTTCGTACCGGGATGAAACGTTACTCACACGAACAAAGGTTCTTGCTCATTCTTTCGCTTCTCAGCTGATAAAACTTTGCTGGATAAAACACATCAGGTAAGATAACGTTACATGTGTTGTGGAACAGAGCTAAGCTAGCTAGTGAGCAAGCCGAGCATCAAGCTAGGTGACGTAAATTGTGGGAGACGAGAGATGTAGTTCACGGAGCGGTTTCACACAAAACTAAGTGGTCATATGACAAACCTACGGCTAACTGACTTTTTTCACAAATTATCTTTTAAGTTGACGAACATCAAATTTGTATTTCATGGCTCAATTCAAATGTAATCAAAAAATAATTTGTCTCTCCCCGTTCACTACCATACATATTTTTTCCAAATGAAGGTCCCATGAGGTCCACCGAAAGGGGAGGGACTTTGCCTTTCTATTGGTAATACCTTAAAGAAATCTTCTCGACTCTTGTTCATGGAAACAACTGGACCATGGTGTGGTACTGAACTCCAAACAATGCAACCAAAAAACAGGTTTCGACTCAAAGATTTACTGCAGCTGGTAATCTGTGGCTGACGGCTAAAATGGAAAATGATAGATGCCACACAAAAATTAAGTGAAAAATAAAAGGAAAAGGCGTATCCAAATATTTATATTTAATCCCAAATTGATATGTTTGTGTATAACATTTCCCTAGAAGATGTGGTTTCCCACTGCTGCCTGGAGCAAGTTAGAAACTATGATCCAATGCTGTAGCGGCACGCAAGCTGTAATTTGAATGCAAACACAATTATAAAAGTGGGATCCTCCACTATCATTAGTGGAGTAAGAGTCTGAAAGACGGCAAAGGGCTCGGCGCTGTGTGCAGTTGACATTACATCGCCCCAGAATGAGCTGTAAATTTGGAGTTGTCTCATCTGAGACTTGGAGACTGTTTGGGGCTGCTATGGTTTCAGTAAGCTAATCATCCCCAACATCCTGGAAGTCAAAGACAGAACGAGCAAGAAAAAGCTAAAGAAAAATGCAAGACAAATTTGAAACCCTAAACTAGCCAAATTAAATAAGGCCTCACTAGCAAACCAAGTTTAAGAAAACATGGTGTATTGGTGCAGTTCAGCCTCTGACCATCTGATAGATTTGTTCAGTTTGTGGTGCACAAAGTCTTGATTTCGGCTGTGGCGTCTCCAGGCAAAACAGACATTGTTATCATTTTTAATGCTCTGACGACAGGAAACTTCAAACAAGACCCGTAATCCAGATCTCATTAGAGGATGCAGGTTTAGGGCTGGTGTAGAAACCACAGTCATTACACCTTATGCCATGTAATAAAATTACATAACAAAGTATTTATTACAGGACAGAAACTAAAAGTGTCTGGGTGGTTTGGTAAACACAGACACGTGCCCAATTTGCAAGTATGTTTTTTCCCCCCCTGACATCTGCAGTTGTTAGCATGACAAGTTATCTAGTGCACCTTTAAATGTCTGTAGCATTTTTGATGATGACCTTCCGCATTGGGTGTTTCCTTTTTCTTTTACCATTTAAAGCATGCCGTGAACCAATTTTTGACTTGCGGGTCAATTCAAATTGTATAGATTTCCACTTTCTCATCTCAGAGCGTGTTAAAGCTAATAAAAAGAATAAGAAGGGACCAGCAATGAAAACATCTCAGCTACACCAACTAGGACGAGTAGAAAATTATTCGAGGCTGCTGCATTGTGTGGCCATTCTGCTTTTCTTCTGGTTTATTATGTAAATGGAGATGAAACATGGATTGTGTTTTTTTTTAAGTGCATCTGCGGGTGAAGTTGATTGAACCTAAAATGTGGGTGTATTCATATACATTCTTGAAAATGTTCAGGGTTTCTGCAGTCAAATTTAAGACTTTCTAAGACCTTTTAACGACATTTATGAATGAAATTTAAGACCTACATCACAACATTAAAGTATAATGAAATGCAGACCCACAAAAGTACTTGCAAAGTAAATAAATATGTTCATACACAGTGATTTATATTTGGACTAGCGAAAGAAATAACTACAACACGGAATAAAAAAAGCATTTCAATGAGTGTCAGAGGAAGCGTTACATGGACATAGGAAAATTAAGACCCATTTCAAATTATTACAGACCTAGAACACAATACTTTTTAAATTTAAAAAAAATAAAAAAATGTAAGACCTTTAAAGGCCTACAATTTTTATTTTGAAATTTTAGACTTTTTAAGACCCCGCGGAAACCCTGATTTTGACTACAGAGTAAAATAAAAAATAAAAATGCTTTGCAACAGAATACAAGTACGAGTGTTTTCAGATATTCACATTAATTCCCTTTTCAGGTATCAGTTCATTTACCAAGAGCTTGCATTCCAAATTTCGGGATGGAAAATATACTTTAGTCCCAGTGAAAAAAGCAATTATAACATTTTTGATACAACGCATAGCAACTACAACAAGATATAAAACTATGAATTGACGAACAGCTGTTGATGACACTTTGTGGATTCACTAATGCATGCAGTAGCCACATACAGTATTATTTAGGGCTGTCCTCGACTAATGAAATTCTTAGTCGACTAACACTTATATGATTTTGTCGATTAATCGATTAGTTGATGTAATCGACAGATCTGTGCTCTTTGAGAGGTGACTAAGACTAGAAAAGCACAATATAAATGTAGTTAATGAACCATCTGTAAAACTGAGTTTCTCCAACAATTAATCCTGCAAAAGCACCACTTTAAATCTTGTGCTTACCAGAAATGTGCTCATAAGTTTCTTGGAAATGAGTAATTAAGCATGAATAAGCATAAAAAATGCGTCATCAACTAAAGAAATCTTAGTCGACTAAGACCAAAACGACCGATTAGTCAACTAATCGACTAAGAGGTGGCAGCCCTAGTATTATTTAAAGTCCTCCTCTTTACATTATCAGCTCAGGAATCTTCAGAATTCCCCCAGAAACAAGCAAGAGAGTTATTCCCAGCAGGTAATATCAGGACTGAAGCTCTGGTCTTAGCATGGCCACTGATCTTTGATCCTGTCTGCCAGGCTCTACTCACAGTAGTCACGCATACTAGAAACATGAGTCATCAACAGTGAACTATGCTCATTTTCTTCCTCTCCGTCGCTAACGTTCTCTCTTGACATTCCTGTTTTTCTCTCCTCTTCCTATTAATGACCTGTTGTCAGCATGGTAATTTGCATAGCAACTGTGAAGGCATCTTCAGCTAACTTTCTCAGGGTTTTAATGCAATTCCCAATAAATGATGAGCCTGAGAAACAATATGAGTCATTCAAATAAAGTGGGCACGAAGCTATTTACATTCCAGCTCTTGCTAAATTAAGTGTATGCTTCAAAATATGCTTCTAATATCACAAGGCCAATAACGTGACTGCTGAGCTTGTATGGGCAGGGTGAAAGGCGAAAGTTATTAGGGATCTTACCCGATTAAAACAAGGTATTTAAATGGCATCTGCATTTTGACTTTATATCAGCAGAGGAAATAAGACTACTAAATGATAGGTGCTGCTCCGAATTCAAAGTAAATATCCCATTGTCAGTCCAAGTTAATTCCTAATTTTTCTCAGCTGGGCTTGGAGGATTTAACTCAAAGCAAATGTCCTGAAACCCATTCCTTAAACCACTGCTCCAAACAATTAGTTCCTCTATCCCACAAGTATGAAAAACAAAACTTTTTTATTCTCTTTCTGCCAACGTTTTGGTCAAACAGTGTGTCCAGTACTTTGACGTCTTCTTTCTTGGATTGTTTTGGGTTGTTCTTCTAACCAGGGACTACTGGTGGTCCCACGCACTCGTTTGAAAACTAAAGGTGACCGTTCCTGTGAAGTGGTAGCTCCGACTCTGTGGAACACCCTTCCTATTACCTTACGTTCTGCAGTCTCGGCTGATGCTTTTGGAAAGCAGCTGAAGACACACTTGTTTTAACTCGCTTTTGTCTCATGTTTGTAATTTGGGGTTTTTAGTCTTTTAATCTTCATTGGTATTGTATTTGTTTTTGCTTGTTTATTTTCTGTTGTGGATCCTACTGTATTTTAACAAATGTCTATTGTGTGAAGCACTTTGTGACCATCTGTAAAAGGTGCTATATCAAATAAATAATATTATTATTATTATTATTAATTATTATTGTTTTAGAGTGAGTTTCTGAGGTGGAGCTTGTTTCTTTGTTCAGCCACTGTGGCCAACACAGCTGTTTATTTCAAACCATTGCCATTGCTGCTAGAAACATAAAATGGATCATTTCCTGTGTGACAGAGGTCCCAGATAGGCTGTTTAGACCAACAAATTTAAAAGCTTTCAAGTAGAACATGAAATGCCCTAGAGTATTGTTTCAAGTGGCTGAATTTCTCTTGAGGTAAAATGTACTTTTACAGTCCATTGTACTCAGGAAACTATGATGACAAACTAAATCAAGCCAGACTTTAAACATTTAGACATTCATATCAGCATCTCTAAGCTGATTCATTGCTCTAACCATAACGGTGACTAGTTTTCAGGGCATCTTTTAATTCGAACCACACATGCCAGGCGCTAAGCTAAGAAATAGGGTGAATGAGGATAACTTTATTTTGGAAAGCAAGGACTGCAGAGTCTAGGCAAGGATCATAATTTGCGCCTAGCATCAGGTATTTCAGGAAAGTTGACTCAAAACAAATAAGGGACAGTCCGTCTACGTTTGGGTTCACTGAGTTCATCTTCATATTAGCTTAATTTAACGGCTTGAGAGACATCCCGCCCCCTGCAGACAAAGCATCCAGACCAACATGGCAGGGTGGATTGCTGCATGTATATTTTTCCAAGTCTCTCCACAGTCTTCAGTTATTAACTCTCACCACTAGTTTTGCACTTTTTCAGGTTGCTCCATTTTAACCCCCTTTAACCCTTTTTGTAGCATTCAAAAGTGTCAGGATGTGTCTCAACCAGATTATGGAGAGGTTTTATCACATAAAATAAAATAAAGGATATACAAGTATTATTTGCTTTAACGTTGATCATCATGTTGAAATGTTACCTATCATACAAAGCAGAGGAAGTAAGCTACTCTGCACAGTTTGATTTTTTATTATAGTTTTGACCCTAAAAAACAACTCAAAGCACTCAACTCTCCCTGAATCTGACTTAAATTTTCATAAACTCCACCTCGTTTTATTTTCGTGTGGGTCGGGATTGGCTAGCTGCTTCGCTGCTATTCAAAAATTGAATTGACCAAGACTAAGGCCTACAGCCATGCTAGCAGTTCTGTGAGGCTGTACTTAGGAACGTCTCTTTGAGCTAAATGTGTCGTGTGCGGGGCGCCTGGGTAGCTCACCTGGTAGAGCGTGCGCCCCATGTACAGAGGCTGGTCCTCGCTGCAGCGGCCGCTGGTTCGACTCCGACCTGCGACCCTTTGCTGCATGTCATTCCCCCTCTCTCTCCCCTTTCAAGTCTAAGCTGTCCTGTCAAATAAAGGCCTAAAAATGCCAACAAAAACAAATTATAAAAAAAAAAATGTGTTGTGTGCTAACATGCTCATAATGACAACATGCTGATGCCAACAGGTAGAATAAAATACAAAGTGCAACTAAGACTGATGGGGACCCCTTACTCTGTCCTGGAAGTCAATGACAGTTGATGCTTTGATTTGTGGCTTGCAATACACCTTAGCTGCAAACTGTATGTCTGTACACAGGTCTGTGTAGGGCTTCCTGATTCCCATCTCACACATGCAACGGATATTTCATTTCATTTAACCCGTAATGGGATATTAAAAGAGGGGGGTTCCCGGCATCCATCCTCTGAAATATAGACAGTTTCAAAGGTTGCCTGGGACACATTTTATTAGCACCTCTCATTCAGGGACGAACTCAGACTGCAGACATTCTTTGCATTCCTGGTGTTTATTCCAATAAACACCAGTTGGGTGTTCAAAGTGGCATTTGATTTCTGCTCTGACTTTCTCTGACAGCAGCCTCACGCATCTCATAAGTCATCTGTCCATTGTTTGTCTGGGCGGCTGCGTCTTTCATGTGCCGCTCGGTATGCAAATCCACACAACAAGAGGCTGGAGCTGGAGACACATGTGAGCCACCTGCGCTCTGAATTTCATTCTTTTGCTGTATCTTCCTCTCTTTATTTTTCTGTTTTCTGACCACAGTTGGCTTCTCATTTTATGTAGTCACGTCTCCAGTGAAAAAACCACTGGAGTTTCCCAAATATTTGCTTTTCACTGTGTAGAGAAGTGTCTGTTTCATGCTACACCTACACACAGTAAATCATACCAAACATTCTTCAGAAGTCGGACCATTTGCAAGTCATTCAATGTCGGCACATTCCTCAAAATTGGGTCTTTACATGCTCCATAACTGTGACAAATATCCTGCATACCTGTGGGGCTTATCCACCTGGGGTGTAAATGGCAAGCTGGAGAGAAACAGGCTTACCTGCAGATACAATAACGGGGCCGAAGGCATTGTAGTAAATCACAAGGGTTTAGTGGCTTAGCACAACTTTCCTGCCAGCACATTCTCACTCCCAGCGTGTCAAAAAGTGAAGCTTGGTCAGGTGCCTTTGGTGTTTGTTACTGACACAAAAAGTCTCTTTTAGCGTCCAGCCTTTTGGCGTCATTTGTAGATGCGCTTGGTCAGGACTCTTGGCGTCACTTTTTGACAATCTGGGTCGGGACGTATGTTAAACTGACATGCAACACAAGAACGAGACAGTTAGGTTTAGGAAAAGGGGTGGGGGTTACAAAATATATGTTTTAGTGACACACGGGACACGAATCCCGGTCTTTTGGGTGAAAGTCCTGTGTTGTTTGACCCATCCACCACCCCAACCAACCTGTCCGTCCGTCCGTCTCGCTCTCTGTGTGCCTGATCGCGTATCTCGCTGTGAGAAGTCAAGACAGCCAAAATCACCGTAAACCTGGCTGTTTTATTTTGAAATGTGTTTATTTTGGTAAAATATCCGGCTGCACTGTGGTCTTCCTGTATGGGATTACCTGCCTGGCTTGACACATATGCTCGCGCATCGCATAAAAAATAGATGAGACGCTGAAACTATCGCTGCAGCGCGCGGGCATACGTGCCCGATGTGGCCGGACAGATTGGATAACAATGGCGGCGGAATAAAAATAGCTGTGCTACGCTGCTATACGCGCCGCTTACGCTTGCGGTGTTTTCCTGGTGTTACATGGATTGTCGGTCTTTCATACTACTCGCTACCGTTGTTGCTCTTAATACAACGTCATCTCACAGCGCCACGGTCGAGCTGCTGCTATGCCCAGTGCGTTCCATACAGATGCTAAAGAGTGATTTTTGCGTCAGTATCTGACGATGAGAGACACTGACCAAGCGTTGTTGGGAGTGAGAACGGGTTGTCCCTGCTTACAGCAACAGTACGAACTCCACTCTCACAAAGCTACTGCTGCTGAGTGCAATTCCTGATGTTAATGGATGAAATTTATGTCTCTTCTGTTAGGATAAAAAGAAACACCAAGCTTTTTAGAAAGTTTTTCTCAAACATGTAAATTTGTACCACGTATATTTTTGAATGGCTATGAAAAATATTAAAAGTGGAGAAAGTGGTAAATCAGTGGTATGGTTTGAAGTTAGAGTTAGTTGTTAGAGTTATTGATAAATATGACAATATTCACACAAAGAAGTTTCAGGCTCCGAAAAACATTTTTCTGCCAATACTGTCATCTAAAAACCTTCACCTCTTAGGATTTCAACCCTTTTGTCAGACAAGAATGCCAATACTGGGTTAAACTGACCTCTTCAGGCTTCTAAAAGTATTCAATAAAACAAGTTGACCTTGTCATAACTGTTAAATATTGAAACTGTGATGATGGGTCGCATGTTGACATTGCTTTGATTTATGAAGACACAAAAAGGTTTGGGAACCACTGAAGCCTTTTTCACTGAAGTCCCAGTAATGTAAATAATAAACTTAATGATGGCTGAATTCCATTTTGCTGCTTCAAGGTCCTTGTATTGTGCGTTGCCACACTGTCATGGCTTATTTACACTTGAGTAAAACGTTATTTTTAGTACACCTGGCTTTTCCTACTATGACAACAACAAAGCCTCTATAGAGGCTGATAAAGGTCATAGAAAATGAAATGCCTCTTTGATTGTTGCCATGCCTACAGTCAAAGTGGGCTTTTGTTTAACAGCTTTGAGACTTGCTCACAGTCGTACAAACCAAATGATTCTAGTAAAACTGCATGTGCAACAGCTCAGGATTGCTCCAGAATGACTTGATGCTGAACAGATTCAAAGGCATTATCAAATTCTTTGATGGCATCCAGTTTATTGCACAATTATTCTGACTTTTGGAATCACATCCATGTGAAAACATATTTAATGGTAGAACAGGCTAATGCCAAGGTCATATTTGTTGGTAAATTTTCTGAGCAAAATCTGCAGCAAATTACCAATAAACTGCTTGTAATCTATTTTTATTACTAATGAAATGTGATGGATATACACTACCGGTCAGAAGTTTGGGGTCACTTAGAAATTTCCATTCCACTCCATTATAGACAATACCAGCTGTGATCAGTTGCATTGTTTTTTTAACCAGGGCAGCAGTTTTCAGATTACATTATGTGCTTACATCATTGCAAAAGGGTTCTCCAGTGTTTTCTCAGTTAGCCTTTTAAAATGATATCAGATTAGTAAACAGAATGTGCATTTGGAACATTGGATGAATGGTTGCTGATAATGGGCAATGTAGATATTGCATTAAAGATCAGCCACTTCTTTCTACAACAGTCGAGAACCCTTCTGCAATTATGTAAACACATAATGTAATCTGAAAACTGCTGCCCTGATTAAAAAAACAATGCAACTGATCTCAGCTGGTATTCTGTCTGTAATAGAGTGGAATGGAAATTTCTAAGTGACCCCAAACTTTTGACCGGTAGTGTATAAATAATGATGTTTTACATAACCCAACATATTACAGACCTTTTGGTATCCCAAGGTGCCTTGGTAAAAAACATCAGTGCTGAATGATCAAAAGGTACAAACAAGAGATGCCAGAGGAGAACTCCATATCAGCATTAAAAACAAGCTGAACAGATGGGTCACATGTGTGCTGGTTATGAAATAAGGTATCTATCAGTAAAGGTATTGCTGGTGTGTGTAGTGCAACAGAGATGCTGATTCAAGATGTTGGACCTAGGCGGAAGACAGTGTTTAAGCCAAATGGCACTGGACCTGTTACTAAGGACATGACCTGCCTGTTAGCACATGGAGTACGTTTTCTTTAGATGGTCAAATAAAGGAAGAGACAAGGAGAAATTGAACCCATATTGTGTTGTTGCCTCGTGGCCTCGACCAGTTCAAGCAGGTGAATGGGTTCTCATCACGCAAAAGCACACGGATGAGAAAGTAAAAAAAAGAAAAAAAGGGATAAAATGAATGAGGGAGGCTGAAGAAAAGCAACTCCTGTATTTGTTTACAGAGCAGCCAAACAAAGCATGAGCTGAGAGGATTCATCGCTGCATATAGAAAATAAGTCAACAATTTGCCTTTGCCATCATATTATTGCATGAGCAACTAGGATACCATGCTGTGAGACGTTTTGCACACAACAGCACTGCACAGTTAAAGGAGTTGTATACCTTAAGGACACTAGGATGTGTTTCTATTTCTCCCTTGTTATATTCAAAACTGATATGTGTGACAAATTGCATTTGTAATGACTTATGCCATCAGAACTAACCCCAGTAACAATGAAAATTACGATACAGAGAGGCAGTTACTGAATGTAAGTAAATTGAACGGTAGCTGCAGAAAAAGTGCAGAGCACAAATAGCGTAAAAAATGGGCTTGAAATAATGAAATTCTTAAGGATTATAACTTTAAAAGTGTAACAACTCAACTTCAACTTAATGGCGTGCGCACGCACACACACACACACACACACACACACACACACACACACACACACACACAGAAAAAGACTTAATATTTGTTCAATGAGATTCATTTACAATGTCTCAAAACCAAACAGAAAGCTGAAAATTGTATTTTTTTTTTTTTACTGCTGTGGGACTTAGCAAATAAAGAAAGCCCTGTATGGACAGCTTCAGGGTATGTTTTCCTAAGGGCCCACCAGTACCAAAAATATACCAATGTAAAACATCCACAAAATGGCAAATTTAATGCTCAAGTCAGATTTTTATCTGCAGGTTTTAGGAGGCAGAAATTCAATCCCTGGTATATGCTAAATCCCTCCATATGCTGGTGAAAAACAAGACACTTTAACCACTGAGTATTAAGATTTTCTATCTTTTCCATCAGTGCCGGTGTAAGCTGATATAATAGCCAGGACTGTGTTTATAATCATATCTCAGCAGGCTTTCCTATCCTCTGAGTCAACAAGCATTCCTTAGCTGTGACCGTGACAGACGTTCACAGAGATCGGGATGGGTCGCAGAGCCAAACACAGCTCCAAACTCCAATCAATGATGGCTTCAACTGATGCAGAAAAGCAGATAGGAAGCCGGGGCTGTGATAAGGGCATTATCCGAGGTGTATCAAAACAGCCGAAACACCTGCAGAAAGTATGATTTTTAGGATCCAAATAGCATTGGAGTGGAAGGAGGTGCATGGAGGTGTAAACATAGACTTAAGGTGGAAGCAAAGGTCATAGTCTGATGTTTACTTTCTCTGTTTAACGGGCAAAACACCATTACTGACAACATAACACGTCCTCACCTCTGAACAAAGGTGTGTTGTTATAGTTAGCTGTATTTGCCAGTTGGCCAGTAAGGCTAAGACTCCACAAGCCACAAAGTCCCTTACAAAAATATATCAGATAAAGAGAAAAAAAACAACTAATAAGTACACATAATATATTGAATATTAAATTAAAAGTAATAAGTAAAGGCAAAACTGATGTGGACATGACACACAGAATAATAATTAAAAGATATCACCCCCATTTTTATACTGATTCTTGTCACACTGGAGTTATGTTGTTTCTTTGACTGAATTAGTGTATCCACAAATACCAATAAAGACATCTGCTTCTGTCTCTTTACATTACTAGGCCTACATTCCTCTGTGGCCCCTCTGCCACAGCCTTGGATGAATGACGTAAAACATTTATTTCCATGGCTTCAGTGATTAATTCCAAATTGAAGTATTCCACTCATAGTTTGGGCTTTCTTGGCTTTATTAGACAAGACAGTTGGAGAGACAGGGGGTGACATGGGATTTTGCAGTTAAGTGGTATGCATCTAGATCATTTTATAAGACCAGGACACCAACCAATTTAAGCATTCAATATAAGATCTGAATCTGAACCTTGCAGACTGGATCAAGACTAGAACAGGAAGAGCACATTGACAGCAAAGTATGAAAATCTCAATTAGGACACTGCCACAGTTATGACATCTTGGCGCTTGTCATTATCACACTGTGATGTTGGTACATCCTGGAACATGTTATTTGAAGTACATGACAATGATATGATTCTGATGGGAGTTTCCCACAGGATCGTCTTTGTCAAAGCGTGAAAGTGTTACCTTATCTAAAGAAGAGAAATTGAAGAAGAAATTCGGTCCCTATATTTGACAGTAATTGGCCCAAAATATCTCAGAAATGTAAAGGAATTCAATGCATAATAATAAATATATTAGTAATTTAAGAAAGGTGTTTTTTCCATAGAAATAAAATGGATAGAAAGGCCAATTTCCATTCAAGTCAACGTAGCAGAATGGTCAGAGCAGCAGCCATTTTTAGTATAAACTTCCGATAATAAGCCGACTTCCGGTAGGTCGCGAAGCTGAGGTTTTGCAGTAACGGACAAACAAGCAGTGTAGTAGTAACGTTACGAGGCAGAGAGCCAGCCGCTAAATGAGTCAGATTAACTTAATGCTTCATTCACACAGAGCACATTGCTATCGCCACCAGTGACAGCTTTATTCGGCTCGTTTTCTGTGAATGATGTGGCGAGGGGGTAACATTAAGGCGGAGTTAGCAAGCTAACGTTAGCCAACTAACACCGGCTGGCTGGCTTGCTGGTTCCGCCGTGCTTTTATGTTGCATCAATTACAGCAGGCTGGGTCTAACTAACAACAATCGCCATTTTGTTGTGAACCAATCAAATTACCACGGGAAACGGTTCAATGGCCTTTCTATCCATTTTATTTCTGTTTTTTTTCTGTCTAGAAATGTCAGAGGTTTTAGGTCAATTGCCTTCTAATTTGGGATACATTTCTGGCCTGTAATTTACAGCGTTTACCTTTAAAATGTTTTTAATGTTCTTTACATCATCACATGAGAAGTGTGTGATGCACAGGCTGCTCTCAGTATCAGTCACCTCTGTTTCAATTTAGTCTGCCTCTGTATCTCCGCAAGGTCAAGCTATTCCAGCTCTATTGTTTCTCCTCGAGGCGAGATTATGATTTATTTATTTTGACTTTTCCATGGAGAAAAATGAAAAATGACACAGATTAGAAGAACTCAAATAGTAGGCTACTTGAAGAGGGGGAACATTTTAGCCTTCAGTGTTTCCAAACACGTCATACTGGACTTATGTCAGAGACACTGACTGGTCTCGAGATATTTACTCTGAAAGCCTTATTCCAAGTTTTTTAATAGATCTCTTTTGTCCATTTCCATAACCAAAATCAAAAGGAATGAATGAGAAAAAAAGAGAACCTTAAATTGAGGAAAACTCAGTAGAAGGAAAACATGAACATACTGTTTTGAATAAGGAAATGATTGTATTATACATGAAATAAATAAATCTATGATGTGTTGGCATGTGATTATGGTAGGTTTTTGTTTGTTGAGTTTCATATCAATGTTTTGAATCCACAGATATGCTTATTGTGAGTCGGGTCATGGCAAGAACCTTCCAAAAAAAATACCCTGGAACATTTAATCAGATGACTTCACAACAACACAACTACGCAATGTATGCCAGTTGAAAACATCTTCCAATCCTTATATTTCGATTATTGACCATACATTGATTTTCATACTCACAGGGTACTTATTTCAGAGAGCGTTAAAACCTGTTACTTAAAATAGTTACTATAAGAGAACACACAGCCAAAACGAGTTCTTTTCAGTGAGACTGCTTCAACAATTACGGCTCTCTTGGGCGTGATACAGACTTTGACATGATTATGATTCCCTCATAATGAAAACTAACAAACACTAAATTGCCTTTTTATTTTCAGCACTACTAAAAATAACTTCCCGCCCTGTTAAGGAGGCTTGTCAGAAAGCAACGGGGAGCCTGCCAGAAACAAATTTAACCTGCACCCTGTGTCACACCCTCCGGATCAAAGCGGAGGACTTGACTGCTATTGTGGTGCAAATCCTGTTGATATCCACACAAACATGACCCCTCTGACTCCCTCAGCAGAAAGGCAGGGCCATAAACCTTTCACAGACATTTCCATTCAGGATTCTGCTGCTGTTGGGGCCGGGCCAGAGCACCATGAAGAGTGATTATTCTGCAACTATTTCTCAGGAGACCCCCACAGAAAGGGAAATCAGTTGGACGCCAGAGAGGACTGCAGAGAATAGTACACAGTTTGTTTTGTCAGTTCTTAAGTCACTCAGCAGAAAATATTGAATAAACTGTGCAGTTGTGCAAAATGGGGATGATGAGCCAAATTTTGTATCCCCTATCAGCATGTGAACAATGCAAATAACATAAAAAATTATGCTCATTTTCAGGTTCATAATTGTATTTGGAGGTTGTACCAGAATAGGTTTACATGGTTACATTTTCAAAAAACACCATATTTTTGTTGTATTGCACATTGCTGCAGCTCCTCTTTTCACCCTGTGTGTTGAGCTCTCTGTTTTAGCTACCGAGTGAGGCATCTCACTTCTATTCCATCTTTGTTGGGAATCACACATGCACAGTAGCTAGGTAAGTCAGAAGCAGAGTATGAGGGCGTGCCACGCTAGCAGCTAGGCGAGCATTATAACGTGTGTTACAAAGTGATGCACGTTTGTCACGGAATTACAATAGAGCTGTTTGGAGCAGTTTGTGAACAGTGCTTTCTGATGGAGATGGGAAGTCCCTTTGGGGTGGACTTTGGTCTTTTTCATTTTGTAAACCTATTACATGCACAAAAAAAGATATATAACACAATAAAGGAAAGGGAAAAAGCCAAAAAGCATATTATGAAGACTTTAAAGCTTTAAAAAAAAAGCTTAGCTCCGCCCATGACGATTGTGATTGGTTTAAAGAAATGCCAATAAACCAGAACACGTTTTTCTCCCATCCTGGAATGCTGTTTGGACTGGCCAGACCCTCCGCAGCAGCATTGTGGAGGAAGGTCTGGCAGAGCAAGACTAGGCCAAACCTAATGGATATAGAGTTATATTATCAATGCAGAGTATATGAAACTCTCACACAGCCGACAACCATCTTAGACATGAAAGCTTGCAAGTCGTTAAATGCAAATCTTTCCCATCCCTACCATCCATCCCATATGCAAAAGGCAGATATCGTAGAAAGTGTGAATGGGTAAATATCTACCATATCACAGGACGTTGAATAAGTCACTGTTGGTATTTTTGATGCATGAAACCTGAGCAGTGATCAGCCTTCCCTGCTGCTCTGCAACATATATTTGTAAGGACCTCAGCCAAGTAGCAGCAGTAGCATTCAGGAGTTATTAGTGTCAAAAAAAGGATGCATTAATCAGGACTGTAGTGCTGGGTCACAGAAATTCCACTGGATAGTTTCCAAGAGTGACAACAGTTAGCAAAGTCAGAGTCTAAAAAGTCAAACAGGCAAAATGCCTTAAAGGAAAACTGAGTAAAAACAGTTACAACAAAAACATTTCAGCAACGCTTCGTCCTTTCCAAAGTCATTAGACATCATGTGAGAGAAAGAAGGTCTTCTTTCCAAAGGCTGTAAAAATGTGTTGCTCAAACCTCGTTCACGCCAGCGGCAATTAATGAGTTTCTGATTTCTGATTTCTGGTTTAATTTGTTTCTGTGTGGAAGTTCAAAGTCGTATTAGAGCTACTCCACCCAGTCATATTAATGACTCTCCTCAGGAATGTAATAACCCAACAAGAGAAAAGAACATACTGACAACTTAATGGCAAAACACAAAGACGTTTACAGTTTTAATGCACGTCTCTCTTCAACAACAACACTTTGTTTTATAAACCGCAATCATATTAAGGTCAAATGTAACTTATGGGGTTCTATGTGGCATCTGATTATCACATTTTTTCATTACATTTTTGCGCATTTTGTACATAAGTAGTAATATGATTGAGGAGCTAGTGTTGTTTGACACTAATGCCATCTCATTCACTGAGGATCCTCTGACTCTGCTGAAGGTTTATAGTAGGGCTTGGTGAATAAATGAAACCACTAAAAGACATAAAGATGATCTGACCAGCATTTGTCCCTATAACTCTACTTCCTCCTTTTTTAACCCCATTTTTGCTCTTCTTTCAGCAGTTGGGTATACAGCCGTGTTCTTGTTATGGTGCAGGAACACAAGTGACATGAAATAACCTTTGCTGGTTCCACTCGTCATTGTGACGAGTCTGACACACTGAGCTCATGACCTCAAGGCCTGCAGAAATGTTAACACTTGTTTTGTCCTCAAATTTAGAGCCCGACCGATATATTGGCGAAAGATATTATCGGCCGATATTAGGCATTTTCCAAACTATTGGTATCGGCATTTATAATGGCCGATAAATGAATATTTAAAAAATAAAATAAAAACGGATGAAACACCCTTCAACCATGTTACGAGTGTTGGTGTTGCATAGTTTGTCCACCAGAGGACACTCTACAACGTCCCTGTTGGCAACACTCGTGTTTAACCCTTTAAGTTTCATATCTGAAGTTTGTATTTTTATACATTTTATTTATCAGAACTTTAATATATTTTTATGTTCCTCTGTTCTGTTGTGACAATACAACAAACAAGTTTATTTTTAAACTGCATTATCATATTATTTTAGTGAGGACTCAAATAACTAAAAATAACTAATGTTAGGGAAATATGTTTATGTTTTGTTACGCGTTTCTGGATATTTTTTTTAAATATATATCGGAATATTGGATTTTTAAATCACCAAATATTTGTATCGATATCGGCTTTAAAAATCCTTTATCGGTCGGGCTCTAGTCAAATTTGACCCGTTTTTTTATATCACTAATATGGGTTTTCTTCAACCAAATTGCCCAAAATGATTACGTTGTACATACAACGTTGTTCGCAGGTAAATTTAATGATTATTTTTACTGAATTATTGGTGGGGTTTTTTTCTTCAATTTTATAGCATTTGAAAAAATAAATTCATAATTTCTGCTTTTAACTAAAAAACAATTAGGTATAATGTCATATAAATTAGGTTTATTGACCATTAATAAAAAAAGCTTTGAAAAAAATGACAGACGTTTATAAAAAACTTCAAAAGCATAAAACTAAACGACAAAAATGTCGCACCAAGACAAAAGCACCAAGAAAAGTTGATCTTCAATTTTGACCTGAAAGGACAAGAAGTTAATGGTCGGCAACACAAGGGTTAAAATGGTTTGAAAGATGCAACCAAGACAGGTGGTGTTGTTTGTGCTAACCACGAGAGGTCAGAGCATTACAAGTGGCTGTGTGAAAATGCATTTTAAAGAAGACAAGATTGTTGCAAGAGTTCAATTAAATTAAACAAGTCGTTTTAAGATTTGTGGCTTTTAAAACATGGATTTTTGAAGACTAACGTGTCCTAAAAACATGAACCGCAGTCGCGTTTTAGTGCTTCCTGGTCCGATGAGTACTTGTAAAAACAATGTATCAACAGAAACATGTCCTCAGGACGGGTCGCGACAGATGAAAGTAAAAAGACAACTTGCCTGACATGTTTTTAGTGACCCAGATACGTTAAGGAGCTTAAAACTGGACGATTGACAACCTGAGCTCTGAAGTTAAGTTCACTCACATGCTCAGGAAGGAATACTAATGTCAAGAGGGAATGTCGTTTAAGGGTTAGGGTTTCTTCTTATCCTTGACAACTATGTTATAATCACATTCTACTATTCTACCACTACTATATAGTATTATCTCAAGGTAATGAGATCACAGTTAAGATGTTGGGATTTTCATTTCTTTTTTTCATTTATTAAATGTGAAAAATGCTTATTGATTACACAAGGTGACAATTTCAGACTGCTTATTTTGTCCAACCAACAATCAAAATATTCCATTTTTTTTTTGTAATGATATATAAATCAACACGTTTGAGAAGCTGGATCCAGAAATAAATATAGCATTTTGGCTTAATAAAGGACCTTAATAAAAGGACCTCAACGAGATTATGAAAATTGTTTAATAAACTAATCATTTCAGCACTACAACCCTTTCTTGGTTTTTATCAAGTCTCACCCATTAAAATCTTTGTCATATCTTTGTACAGCACAGCAGTCACGTCAGTCAGATAACAAATCTTACGATTCATTTTTCAGCAGAACCGTATCAAGAAGGACTTCTTGTTGAGTTTACGCTCAAACTCTGTTTTTATAATCCTTGAGACAAGACAAGAGTGGAGTGTGTACATGTCAACATCTCAGCCTATCTCGTGTCCTTTTTCTTTGGGGTCATAACCCTGAAACAGCTCCCTGTGTTACCCTGAAGTTCGTCCCACCTCCTCCCTGTATCCCGCTGTTGCTCGGCAACCTCATGAACAGAGCCGCCGATACAAGCCTGGTTTATATCAACTGTGACTCAAGAGGAAGAACAAAATGAGATATTAAAGGGAATCATTTATCACATTTCCCGAAAAATATTTTGGCTATTATTAAGAACAAAATGTCACATTTTGCCAAAATAAGCAGCTGTTTATTGGGATACATTGTTTTAGGGGATATTATTGTAATAGCATCCTATCACTGTTCATGAAGTGCATGAATGGTCAAGTGCTGAGCCAGTCTAATGTTTCCTGTTGGATTTTTTTTTTTTTTTTTTTTACACAAACACTGTCCCACTAAGCTAAATATGAAGAAGGTATTTCAAATCTCGCTGATCCAAGATGAAGTGAGAGATAAACCATGTGTGATGTGTTTAAAGAAAAAGTTTTTAAGGTAGCAATTTCTAATCTATCTATCAAATCTATTTATGTATTATCGCATTGTTGATAGGTTTGTAGTAGTATAGGTTTGATATGTATATTTGACTGTGTATGTGTATAGGTATGTATGATCAGGTCACATCCAATATATGTTCGATATAGTATATTTTGTTCATCCCCCTCCCCAATGCCTTTAATATATAGGAGACAACATAGGGTTGAAAGAAACAACAAAAGCTAATTAAAAAACACTTACTAAAAGAGTAAGAGCTTAGCAGAGCTTAACGTACAAGAAAGAAGCAGATCAAGAAGGATCCTAAGTGTGTTAAATATCGGGATGGCTGCAGAGCCTTTTGCATATGGAAAAAAAGATCAATCTTGCATAAAGCATATATGAAAATATTAGGGGAATCTGAATGGTCACTTTAAATCATAAGTTATTTCTGGCACCAAAAGAACCTGAAGCAGCACACCTCCTTTCCTCTTAAGTCAAGCCTTTCTACATGACGTCAAGCTGTTTCCATTCACTGCAGAGGCATTATCACAATCTGCTACCTCACTACCATCATCCATGGGGAGTTTGGTCAATTTAATAAGCTTACAAACCATTAAATAAGCTGGTGCAGGTTTCTTTAAATGTTATGTCAGATTAATCCTTTTACCTTAACCCTGGAAGCATTACAGTTTTTGTTTGATTTTCAATGTCACAGATGTGAGAAAGAATAGCTGCTTCCAATGTCTGTCAAAATCTTTAAAAAGTGACTTTACAGAGCCCTGCTTTTCCCTTTTGGTAGCTGGATAAGTCTAGTCGGGACAAAAACAACAACTTTGGAAAACAGGTCGCCTATATCGAGCACAGTTTTAATGCTAAAGCCGGAGGATAGAATACCAAACATGACACTACAAATAGGGAAGCTTTAAGTAAACACTTCATTGAATGTCTGCGTGACAGACATTTTAACATCTGTTTTGTCGGACGGATTTAGTAAACAAAGGATTTCTCCCTCTGAGACCAAACACACTGAGAGGTTCTCAGCGTCAGACACCAGCCTCACATAAGCCTTTAGACATAAGACATTAGACTCCCGAATATGTACACATAACCTCTAATGTCCCACTGAATCTCCAATCCCACTGACAACATGAAGTAACATGACCATCAGGAAGTTGCCTCGAGCTAGCAAACACCTGATATTTAATGGAGGGTGACAGTGTGCACGTATGTTGACAAAGTAGAAATAATTAAAAGTAGCAATGCTGCAATGTAAAAAATACTCTGTTACAAGTTAAAGTCCTGCAAACACTTACTCAAGTTAAGTACAAAAGGCATCAAAATATACTTAAAGTACCAAAAGGGAAAGTACTCATTATGCAGAATGTCTCATTTCAGAATAATACATTTTATATTACGGGACAAGAAAAAGTACAATGTAGTGTAGTAGAAGTATAAAGTAGCATAACATGGAAAAGTCCAAGTACCTCAAAATTGTACTTAAGTACAAAACTCAAGTAATTGTACTTAGTTACATTCCATCACTGATAATAATACATTAAACACTCATAAAAACTATTTTGAAGTAATACATCTAATAATATTTAAAAATGTTAATTGTGGGTGCCATATACAGGGGCTCAGTCCTTGACGCAGCGGCCGCGGGTCCAGTTCCGACCTGAAGCCCTTTGCTGCATGTCATTCCCCCCCTCTCTCTCCCCTTTCATGTTTATCTCCATTGAATTCACAGAAAATGTACCATATTGCAATTTATATTGTATTGGTATCTATACCGTGTAGCAGCCGTCTATTTGCTTTTCGTTCTCACATCTTATTGCCATTTGTACAATGTCAGAATGACTCAGACAGCATTAACAGCAGCATTAGTCATTTGTTTAAATGCCTAAAATGACCTATGTTTACTGACACAGACCTCGTGGCCTGAATCATTACCCATGTCAGTTAGGATCAAACAAACTAAACAACATTTACACAAACTTCGACGTGGTTCACATCCCGTTTCCCACCAACAGCCAACTTTAACCAAACTATGATCTTTCCCTCATCTTAAACCAAATACTTTTTGCGTCTGAACCCAACCAAACATATCAGAAAATAGTCATTGATAAATGAACAGTTTTGCGAGGCAAAAAAAGATAATCCTGGAGCATCAGATAAGAAAATGTTCATTTTTGTCGTCGAAGGAAACGGCAAATGATGTATTTTGTTGTTGACTTTGGAGCATTTGTTGGAGCGGCTGCTGGGAAACTATTGTCTTACAATGAGCGGCTCCTGACTGAGCAGGTGGTCGGGGATTCATTGGGCTGTCAGTTGTTCACTCATGCACTAAATAGTTGCTGAAAGATTTCTTTCTCACTCAGAAGTTCTTAACCTGGTGGCCATGGCCCTCGAGGGAGGTCACATGCGGGTCAAAGGAAAGGTTGTTAAAAAGTTGTGTATAGAAAATGACAGAAATTAAGGGAAACTTTTGTGATATCTGTTGTCTAATCATAGTCTTTTGCTGAATTTAGATTTTTTTTTTTTAATCAATAAAAAGAGAGAAATGGAATAGAAAATGATTTATAAGCAAAAATCTCTGTCAAATGTGAATACAAATATTAGAGAACACCAAAATGGCCAAAACTATTGCAAAAAAAGGACAAGACCTGCAGGTCAAACTGGTCCCTGAACATGACATGCACATGGGTCTGAGGGCCTGGGGCCACTAAAATGATCTCAGTCATCCAGGTAGAGCTTCAGGCAGGGTTCCCTACACACTGTAGGAGCAGGAGCAACAGATTTGACTAGAAGACAACTGAGGTGTGGTGTATATCCTTCAGTGAAACCATTACACCTGATATAAACAATCCGAGGATGTCGGGATGACAAGATATTACCTTGCCAGGGTGCGTAGTGCCCGTACCTGCAAGAGGTGTGCAAACAAGCCCTCACTTTGCATGTCACTGCCAGGCCGTGATCCACGCCCGTTCTCTGTAACTGCTGGCAAATGAGACATTCATCTAATTGTGTGTTGCTTGATTTTGGCTGTGCAGGTTTGGACCGATCCCTCCCTTTTGTCTATGGCCCTGAGATTGTGCAGGAGAAACACAGTTAAAAGTTGTTCCTAAACAAAACCATGTAACTATGCTGCTCCTGAACGTGACAGGCCTTTTATACAAAGTCCATCAGAATCAGCTATGTGAAAACATCCTTGATGAGCTCAAATTTGCTTTCACTGATGACGCAGGACAAGGAGGGCTATTGTAGAGCCTCTTGTTGTGTTGAGTGAGCTGAGAGGCAATCAGAGTGATTTCTGTCCAGCTCTAAGACAGATTAACAGACGGGGCATATGGAACAAGGCTCCCAGGATATTGATGTGCGCTAAAGAGGTATGTCGGGAATGTGGACGTGGCAGATGACCTCTCTATATCTCCAAATAAGGCCGGCTGACAGTCGTTTATGGCTGATTTTGCCCAGGTCACCACAGCTTGTGTTTGTTTACCAGAGGAATGTGTGTGGAGCCATAAAGGACGACCACTGTTTCAAAGAAATTGTTTTTTGAACTGCTGCACAGGATACGTGTGTGTGTGTGTGTGTGTGTGTGTGTGTGTGTGTGTGTGTGTGTGTGTGTTCAAGTATAGAGCCTGAGGATAGGTGATTTTCCACTAGAGATAATAGATATCATGGTCTAATTTGCTGTTGATGCCTCAGCAAACAAGTGCAGAGAAAGTCAAAAATAAGTCATGTACTTATAATTATATATATATATATATATACACACACATAGTTACTCCCAGGAAAAAAGCACCATAAGATGTTATTTCACGTAATAATAAATCTTTGTTTGTTGATATTTGAGTTATTTGTAGCACAGTCAGGGTCCTGACTGAAATATCTCAACAACTTTTGAATGGGTCACCATGAACGTACGATACCCATGTTGCCCAGAGGATGAATTCTAATGACTTTGTTGATCCTTGACTTTTACTCTAGCGCCACCATCAGGTCAAAAAAATTGGTTCATGACTAAATAACTGCACAACTAACTTATTCAAATAATCGATTCAATTTAATATTCATTCACCATTACCGTCTTCATGCTAACAGGCTATTCAAAGAGGGTGAACATTATGCCCGCTAAACATCAACATGTTAGCTTTTTCATGGTGAGTCTGCTAGCATGCTCATGTCAGCATTTAGCTCAAAGCACCACTGTGTCTAAGTACAGCCTTACGGAGCCGCGTAGCATGGCTGTAAAGTCTTGTTATGTTGTTAAAACAAAGAAAGAGTTCAACTGCATAAAAAGATGTGATTTATCTTAACACCCCGTCAACAGCGTGTAAGGCAATATAAATAAGCGACCAATTAATATCAACAAAACGTCAAACTCTTTTCTTATTAACAGCATCTCCTCCATGGGGATAGATTTAATACTGGAAATAATTTAGTAAAAAGTAAAATCAATAGGGGTTGTGGATTCGCAACATCACTACACTTGATCAAAAGAGCATGTGCCCCTGACAGTTAATGAATTCAGTGAATATTGAAGCAAAATGACAAGTTCCCAGTAAAAGTTTCCACACTGCTGCCAGTGTAATCCCAATGTTATGAGTATTTCTTTAGCAGTAAACAGCTGGTTAACAGCTGCGACATTGCCTATGGTCCAAACAGGTCTCTGTAATCATTTGCTAAATTTGGGGAAAACATTTTCACGGGAAGCCCCATTAGAATTAAATAGAATCGGCAGTTACGCTCTCAGCAGCAATTATATCAGATGATTCAGAACACCCAAACATCTTTTTTCTCCAACCCGCTGAGCTCAGGAATGCAAATTACATTGTCCATGGAAGCCCATGAAAAGAAGCTGGCACACCGTGACCTCCTAATAGGCTGAAGATGGAACTGGATCCAGTGTACATTCCTAGACACTATTAGATATTTAGAAATCACAGAGTGGCTGAGCCTGTAGCAACCAATGTCTTTTCCTGGCTAATGGTCCTGGCTCGGGCCCAGTAATGTCATGGGTGAACACTCCAATGAGTAGTTTATTAGGAACTAGTGGGAGGGGGCCCAGTGAAAGAGACGCCCAGGTGGTCATCTGTGGGTCTGCAGCACCGTAAAATAGATTTTGAGCTCAAGAATGCATCAGATCTAATTGCATCTGTCCCACATGGACCGTAAGGGTCACTTCATTGTTCAGAATTATGAACCAAAACGTACCAAAAAAGTTTGTTTTTTTTACTAACAAGTGAATGTATATGGGCATAACTTGGCCATGGAAGCTCATTGTTTGTGTGCTTTGTGCTGGTTAATTAATTTCAGTAAAGAAGCAGAGTGTTTGAGCTCTGTGTGTGTGTGTGTGTGTGTGTGTGTGTGTGTGTGTGTGTGTGTGTGTGTGTGTGTGTGTGTGTGTGTGTGTGTGTGTGTGCGCGCGCGCGCGCGCGCGCGCGCGTGTGTGTGTGTGTGTGTCTGTTGGGCATGGAGCAATAACACCAGTGATCTGTGTGACCTCGGGCATAGTCTCACTTGTCTGTACAAACAGACACACTTCAGCACATGTGTACAGCTCTGATTATTGTTGTGATTCACTGATTGTTATGTCTACAAAATGTCAGAAAATAAGAAAGAGTTTCCCTCATGGTTACACTATGCCAATGTGTTACTTCTCCCTGCTTGTTTTCTTCAACAAATCCAAAACCCAAAGAAAAAATGATATAAAACAAGGAAAAGCAGCATACTGTACAGTTATAAATATATAAACTTGTACTCCATCCTGCTCTCTGATAATGGAGCAGGGAAGAGTAACTGCCGAGTTCATGACACACTGTAAATATGAGCTGCTGACTGGGGAAAATTCCCCATGTCATCTTCTTAGGCGTAATTGCAAGTAGGGCGTGGGAATAACTTTAGCAGGCTGCTATCTCTTCTGGCTGTAGTCGCAGATTGTACAACACCCCAAGCGGCAAACGTGAGAGTCCAGGGAGAAAATGAGGACCCCCATCTTACTGAAATTTAATTTTATTGGATTCTTGCTCTAGATTTAATCGAACATAGTAAAATTATGGACAAGAACAACCAGGACAAGCCAATGAGCACACCGTCAGCTCTTATAAACCAGTGATGCATCCATCATCTATCATTTCCTGTCATCTTCAACAAAAGATTAACAAGCCAACGGCAACACAGTCATTCATTCATTTGTGTTTGGCCAAAAAAGTATGACAAAACTTCAAGTGTACATCAAGCCCACCAGATTACTGGAAGTCTGAATTTGGCAGCTGACAAGGGCATATTTCTGTCAACTGACAATAAAACTCACACATTTCATTACCTTTTATACCCAACACATGAATCATCAGCTTTCTGACGCCACATACCCGGGAGCAGGCCTGAGTCACCTGTCATGTCATGATGATCAATACTCAATAATGATTTCCTGTAGCTGGATTCAGAGGAACACAACAGCTGATTATTGCATTCAGTGATTGGGCTGTGAAATTACATGTACAGTATGTGCAAGTACATGCATGTCTTCTCTTTCTTGTTCCTCCTCTGCTCAATACTCCTCTACTTGGCTTGTTTCTCCTTCATTTCTTTATTTTTCTTTTATTCTCCTGTTTATTCTCCCCCCCTCTCGCCATGTACTTCATTTTCTATCCTTGTTTCTCTACTCATTTCCTTGTTTCTCCTCTCCTAATTTCTCTTCTACTACCTGGTTCCCTCTATCCTGTCCTTGTCATTTATTGTCCTTGTTTCTCCTCTGTTCTGTTTCTCATGTTCTGTCCACATCTTGTTATGCCTCTTCTTTCCTTGTTTCTCCTCTCCTTACTATAGGTTATTACTGTACTTATAGTCCATGATTCGCCTGTCTTCTTCCTGTTCCTCCTCACCTTTATTTGCTTCTCTATTTTCTCCTCTCGTTTGTCTTCTCCTCTCCTTCCCTTGTTTCTTTCTTGCTTGTTTCTAATTTCCTTATCTGCCTCATCCTCTCCTTATCTCTGTTCTCCGTGTTACTCTTTTCTTACGTGTGTGGCAGCATAAGTGTATTCAGACAAATTTCCCCTTGATCCTTTTATTTAGATTTTCTCCTGCCAAGAACAGCAGCACATTTTTTTCTGCACATGTGCTTTCCTCTTCACAAGCTGAGTTTACAAAATAACATCCCAACACTAACATGAGTCTTAAATGAGCTTAAACAAGCTCCCAAATTGTGCATCACTCAAACACGACTCGGTCTGTTTGCTCTCCCAGGTTAACGCCTTCCCAAACTGACAAATCTTTGTTGTTTCATATTTTTATGTTACACTATAGACAACTGCCCTAGCACCTGAGACATTGACAGTGTATCCTCCACAGGCTGAGACAAGCTACAGTCTCTCAAGGGTCCTGAGCTGAGACAGAGACTCAGAGGCACCCGAAGAGTCAGCCCAGCTGTTATGTATATGGGCATAACTTGGCCATGGAAGTTAAACTCATAGCTCTGAAACCTGTCACATTATATATAAAGGCAGGTGTCTTATGCATCATGTAGATGAATTACACTGCTACATAGAGCCAGACAAAGCTTGAGTTTCTCCGTGTCAGTGAACGGCGAAAGGTACTCATCTGTCAAAGGTGGATCTGTCTTCCCTCACCAGGTAGTCAAAACACTGCCTGTTTTTACACAGCAGAGGACACACTCTAACAGTTGCCCCCACTTCTTGCTCTTTCTTTAGTATGTGTATGTCTTTTTTAAATGGGTATATATTATGACCCCGGCAGATGAAGAATGAAGGGATGAGACAAGAAACTGATGAAAAGTCTCATGGTTGAGATAGCCAATTAAACAGATTAGATTCAAATACATCAGAGCTATTTGCAACCTGGTTGAAAAGTGGACAAGAGAATCAAGTGACAGAAATGAGTGCAACTACAAGAGGCTTGATCTTATGTTACATTTGACAGACTGATGAATGCTTCAGTGAAAGCACAAAAAAATAAATTAAAAAAAATTAAATTAAAGCTGTGATTCAGCGAATAAATTCATGTCACCATCTGGTGAATGAGAAGGAAATTCTCCCTATAAATAGTAATTTTCTTAGTCAGTATAAACAGCTTAGAGAGTGTTTGGTTTAGTTGATCCTGCCACATTAATTTTGGAACAACAGCACAAACTAAGTCAAATCTGCCATCTAAGGTTTAAGGAAGAGTTACACTGCTTAATCACTGGAATATTTTTTAATTGATGTTATTATAAAAAAAAAATCCTCCTGATACATGGTGTTCTGAGCAGGCATCTGTGTGCCTAATTATATACTGTGTGATTTTTTTTTTTTATATATCTGAATGTATTTATGATTTTTTTAAATGCAGTGTCATCTGCTTCAGTTCCAGTACATCTTTTTTTGTTTCTTTGTCCATTTTTCTTTTTCTTCCCCTATCTATCTTCTCCTTCGGCAGAAATTGAGTCCCTTACGCAATGACACGTAATCAGGAACGATGCTGAATGATAATACAACAGGATGGTGAAATACATTATTTCCAGTTTATTTTTTGATTTTATTTCAATTTTTTATAGTACAATAACTCAACAAAAAAAAAAAAAATGAAAAAGGGAATATCAGTGCAGGTGTGCTGCAGCACTTACTGCCTCAGGCACCTCTCCAGTGAACTCACATCGGCTCCTAGCGGTTGGAGCTGGAACTGCAACAAGCTGAGGATAATACTGAAACCCACTGCTGTTCAGACCTGATGTACGACCTATTTGACTATGGAATAATGCTGTTTTTTTTTAACCAGTCTAAACAAAAAGGAGGAATAATTATGTAGTATGTTTAATAATACAAAACTTTAAAAAGTATAAGTAAAGCTGATAGACATAAATTGTATCAAATTAAATAATGTCAAACGAGAAATAGGTTGCAGATGTGCATTATGCTCTGAGACGGAAATGCTGCTGAAGACTGATGGATGGACGCTGAGAGCGCTCGCTCTCTCTCTCTCTCTCTCTCTCTCTCTCTCTCTCTCTCTCTCTCTCTCTCTCTCTCTCTCTCTCTCTCTCTCTCTCTCATCTGCTAAGAGGATAAGCTCGTCCCTTTTTCTCCCTTCACCGTGATTGGACGACGCCACTTCTTAGGAATGGCACCAAACTATTTAAATAGCACTTTGTCCCCCTCGGCTTAAAAAGGGAGTTTTTTAGCGACCGATACCAGCAAGGACAAGTTCATCAAGAAAAAAAAAAAACACACCGAGATTTTATTCATTCTTTTCACGTTGGAACTCCTTTTTTTCCAAATCATTTGCCTTAAATTCATTCTTGAGGATTATTGCTGGATTTCTAAATATTTTTTTTGCGGGATTTTATTCCTTTTGCTCTGCTGTTCTCGTTAAGCAGGTGAGTGGCAAATATTCTAAGGAATGCGACTATTTCTGCAGCTGCACTGGCATTCATTATTGATCTGCGGCTGACTTTAATATTGTTTTTATTGTGTTCAACCATTGACAATATTGTTATAAATGGTTAGATGATTGTTGGTTTTTTTTGTCACAGGCAGCAGGTTGGTGCTTCACCATGAAGTTGACAGGGATATTTTTGCTGTTGATGTTTTGGACCTGCGAGAGTACGCGAGTCGCAGGTGAGTTTGGCTGAACTAAGTGATCAAACTTGAACTGCTCAGGATATTAATTCTCTTTTAAGATAGGAAGCTATTTATTATGTAGGCTATGATATGAGTCTGGAGTGCTTTTATTAAAACTGAAAACAACAGACATCCAGTGCACTGCCAGACAAAGACTGACTGCTAATTATTATTCACCCGCAGAGAGCCGAGACGACAATAGCGTGTATGACTTGTTTGAGCTCGTCAAAGTCCCGAAGAAGAACCACGGGGTCACCCTGGTGAAAGGAGACGACCCGTACAGCCCCGCCTACAAAATCCTCAACCCGGACCTGATCCCCCCGGTCCCCGAGAGCGCCTTTAGGGACCTGATCGACTCCATCCACGCCGAGAGGGGATTCCTCCTCCTGCTCAACTTCAAGCAGTTCAAGCGGACCAGGGGAAGCCTCTTGACCGTGGAGAAGCAGGACGGCTCCGGACCCGTGTTTGAGATCGTCTCCAACGGCAAGGCGAACACCTTGGACATCGTTTTCTCCACCGAGAACAAGCAGCAGGTGGTTTCCATTGAAGATGTGGATCTGGCCACTGGCCACTGGAAGAACATCACGTTGTTCGTGCAGGAGGACCGGGCGCAGCTGTACGCGGGATGCGAGGAGGTGAACACCGCCGAGTTGGATGCGCCCATCCAGAGCATCCTGACGCTGGAGACCCCGGCCAGCGCGCAGCTCAGGATTGGGAAGGGAGCCGCGAAGGACAGGTTCATGGTGAGCGCACGGGCCATTATAGACGGCAGAGTTTTAAGTCACGTCTCTTTTTAATGTTGTCAGCGGAGAGAGTTTTGTTTAAAATGCAAATGCGTAATTATGTCCGAAAGCGTAAAAACGCACATAATGGCAGGACTGAATTATTGTAATGCTTTTTTAGACTGATGCATTGAAAAGCGGTTGTATTTACTGAATGTACCGGATTGTAGCCTAAACTGAACATTGATACTTGCAGGGGGTCCTACAAAACGTGCGGTTTGTGTTTGGAGCGTCACTAGAGGTCATCCTCCGCAACAAAGGATGCCAAAGCTGTAAGTAATCACACTTGTGTGTTTACTCATCACTTATCTGTTTCATGTAGAGCCAAGTCCAAGCAAGTCCTTATCCATGAAATGTGCATATGCTTAATTTGCTTGCTGATTTCTACATACAACCGTTCCTGGGCAGCTGTTTACCACTTGTCACACAGGAATGCCATTTTACAAATATCTCAGGGTACTGTGGTCTCAAAGTATGTTCTCTGCTGTATTAAGTTATTACTTTTCATTATGATTCATTGCAGTGTGGGATTTGTAACATTTTAAGAACACTATCCTCCCTCATTAATAACCATAATGCTGAGTGTGCATATGTGGTTTGATTTATGTTACCGTTCTTCTTTCAGCCATGACGACTGACTCAGTGATTCTGGAGAACCTCAATGGCTCCTCAGCCATTAGAACAGAGTACACTGGACACAAGACTAAAGGTAAACACTAACATGCTGTAGACTTCCCCCCATTATACGGGTTCATGTCTTTTTATTAGACTCCAGCATATAGAGACTGACCACACTACACTAAGAATGAGTTTTTTTAAAATGTATGTTTTACCTTCACTGCCAATTCATGACTTTCCTCTCTGTGTTTTTGCCCTGGTGAAGACCTGCAGATGGTCTGTGGCTTCTCATGTGAGGACCTGGTCAGCATGTTTAAGGAGCTGAAGGGCCTTGGTGTGGTGGTCAAGGAGCTGTCCAATGAACTCCGCCAACTGGTAAGGAGGAATTCCAGCAGACCGTCTGGTGGCAGAGTGCAACAGACAGTCTGCCTCTCTGCCTTTGTGTGGGTTTGATTGATGTGTCTGGTCTCTGGGTTACCGTCACCACCTGTGTACAGTTGTCGAGTAACATTAGACACATTCAGTATAAGCTAAGGTCCTAAGGATATGTGGTAACACTAACAGATTTGTTAATTAAATGATGTTAAGAATACTTTCAGTGCTTAGATAACAAGGGAGCCTGTAGATGTTTTATGCATTCTGTAGTGAATAGTGATATAGACTTTTAAATTCAGCCTGCACCAATTCTGAAATCTGCATAAATATACATCAGTTGCAAAATGAAACCTAAAACCACATCTTGAATTATCCATAGCTACTACTTTTTTATTTTAGCAAAAGTTCTAGTTCTTCTCAAACATGTTTTCTGTGAGATAGATAGTCACATAAATACTATAATACCACCAACAGCAAACATCAACAACAGAGCACCTGAATAATGTTATAAACCTATTCAACACCAATTATTAACTAAAGTGTTATCAGGTATATCATCCAAGGTGCAGCATCCTCACACACTGTTATTTTGTTACAATACAGTACTGCTCTTTCCTCACCACTCGCGACTCACAGGTCATCATCATGTACGTTTGCTGTTGTTCAGCAGTCTTACTGGACATCTTGACTATCTTATGCAGTTTGTTTTTATTACTCACCGACAATGAAAAACACCAGGCAATAGAACAGAAAGTTAAAATGATCTCCCCAAACCTTGAGTAATCCCCCTCTTTTAATTATTTTTATAAGCACATATACAACTTTATACTCATGCTCTTAATTTGTGTGGTGTAACGTGGTTAGTTTCAACATATCTTTATTATGCGGCGCAGTTTAATAGGAAAATTAGCTTTTGCCAAGGTAACTAATTATTTTGTCTTGTCTTTGTCTAATAATTTTGTCTGTTTCTCCTACACCTCCCCTCCCCAGACGGATGAGAACAAGCTGATTAAGAACCGCATTGGCATTCACAGTGGCGTCTGCATCCACAACGGCATTGTGCACAAGAACAGAGACGAGTGGACCGTCGATGACTGCACCGAGTGCACTTGTCAGGTGAGATCTGAACTCTTAAGTACTTAAACACACGTGTGAGGGGATGCACGCATGCTTTGACTTGTTTTCACACACACACACACACACACACACACACACACACACACACACACACACACACACACACACACACTGTGGTGACTCTGGTCAGTAATTAGTAGTGTGAAGGCCTGCCAGAAGGCCAACAGCCTTTACCGTTGTAATGAGAGGTCTGTTGATAGAAGTTCAACTTGAGTGTGGCTTAGAGGGACCTGACCAGACTTTAAGTGATGCACTGTAATTAAGAACAAGACCTTGGCTCTGACAAGTGGAAAGAATTGATGGGTTCAGGTGCAAATCACTTTGCAGGGATGATTCCTGCATTTCCCAATAGGCTTGATTTCCTCTTCTACTAATAAGCTAGTTGTCCCTATTTTCCCTTTTTTCCCCTGTCAGTGATCAGATCCAGGAGGGACAACATTAGCATGCATAGTTAGAGGCAGTTGTTATCCCTGAGTCATTCACAGTACACCCACACAGGTTGTGCTGGCAGGCTGACTTTACTTGTTTGGGGCTCAGCGCCCAGGCCGGCTCTACAATCAAACCGACATCCATTATTAGGACTTTGGCCTCATTCCCACCTTCCCCTGACCCAGTGAGCAGGTGGTTGTCTGCACTGAAGGGGTCTCCCTTCTCAGCCAGAATCCTGCTTTTTAGTTTTTCTGGCATGGTAAATCTGTGCAAACTCAGATGTTGAGCGAAGTTAATGAGTTGGTTGCACGGACATGGACTAAGACTTGGATAAAAAATGATCCTGCAACACGCACTAATTTACACAACAATATACTCCACATTAGAGACACAGTTCTGTAGTGTCTCTCAATTCCATTTGGAAATGGGGATTTAACCGAGCACCTGGACATAATTTGGAAGAAAATTGCAGCAAAATTTGGTTGATATCCATATAGTTGAGCATGTGTTTAACCATACATTTGATCTCTGTGCTTGCGCAGAACTCTGCTACTGTGTGCCGCAAGATCTCCTGCCCCCTGATCCCCTGTGCTAATGCTACTGTTCCTGATGGAGAGTGCTGCCCACGCTGTGACCCACGTAAGCATTTCTGTACAATTCATTGTTAGAGTCTGCATAGCTATAGGAAAGTACACTGTAATTACATTTATGTAAACCTGCACAGTAAGCTACTGTATAAAAAGGCCCCCATAAGCTAGAATGTATATGTGTCAACTAACAGGCAGAGCATACAAACACTGCCCCATTCACAGAAAGAGCCGTTTCTGTGTTATTCGCCATATAAAACAAAAAGCCACAAATATTTCCCTGGATGTAAAGGTTTCTATTCAAGAGAAAACATGTTAACTTTAGAGATGATTTAACTGCAATAACATCCGAGTAAATGAAAGGGTGCTTATGTGTTTCGAACATTGGCGCTTTGTGCTCCAAAACATCTTTGAAATGGCTGTAATTTGCCAAATTGGTTAAAGCGGAATGGAAAATTGGTTGGCTGTTTAGTGAAGCCATCTTCTACATGAGGAGTAGTGACAAGTTCTTCATACCTATGCAGGCTTGGCTGCAATGCTTCCCTAAAACCTAAATAAACAGGGGGACCCGCATTCATCCAAACCTCAGCCACTTGTTGAAGTCATTACACACCCAGGCCCATGTTTGCAAAATCTGCTTCCTCTTTAGGAAAACATAAGCCAATGGGGCATCCCTGTGTATCCTGAGGACAGTGGCCCTTTCTATTTCCCCAGCTTCTCTCAGTGTGTTAGTCTCTGCCCTCCCTCTCAACAGACGGCCTTCTATCTGTTCAAGTCCCAGCTAAATCCACACTTATTAGCCCTCCGCTTTAAGAGCTTTCCCTCCTCATTTAGGCTTGAGGGTGTTTGTGAGGGGGTGCTGCCTCGCTGGAATAGCTCTTTTATTGTCTCTCTCATACTCTCTCCCTCCTGCTCAGCGAGTGACTATGCAGAGGACGGCTGGTCGCCATGGTCTGAATGGACCCATTGTTCCGTGTCTTGTGGGCGGGGCATCCAGCAGCGTGGGCGCTCTTGCGACCGTATCAATAACAACTGCGAGGGCACCTCTGTGCAGACCCGCGACTGCTACCTCCAGGAGTGTGACAAGCGATGTGAGTTACCACAGCATACACATCAGCCAAACACAAACAAAATAAGTAGACCCTGTTAAGCCAACAGTCTGATTTACATGCAGTTATCTGTGAGTTTACTTCAAGTCATTATATGTGTGCCATAATGATAGAGTGCCACAGTGGTCAATCACTTTGCTTCCTGATAAATGACCTCTGACCTTTCCTTGCGGCCTTCAGTCAAGCAGGACGGCAGCTGGAGCCATTGGTCACCATGGTCATCCTGCTCTGTCACCTGTGGTGCTGGTGTCATCACCCGTATCCGCCTCTGCAACTCCCCCACCCCTCAGCTTGGAGGCAAGGACTGTGAGGGAGAGGGCCGGCAAACCGAGAAGTGTCAGAAATCTCAGTGCCCCAGTAAGTCACACCATCTGATATTTCTGCTTGCATTAGTGTGTTATACACAGAAAGGATAGAAATTAATCATGTTTTATTCTTGTCTCCCTTAGTCAATGGCAACTGGGGACCCTGGTCACCGTGGGATACCTGCACTCTCACCTGTGGAGGTGGTCTCCAGACTCGTAAACGCCTGTGCAATGACCCAGCACCAAAATACGGTGGCAAAGAGTGCGTCGGTAATGCCAAAGACACCCAGCTGTGCAACAAGAAAGCCTGTCCAATTGGTGAGGCATTGTAATCACGTACAGAGCTTCTACAATCGAATTCCATGTATCTGTATTATTTTAAACATGCTGATTTTAGTGTTCTTTTATTTATTATACTGTTGTTTGTTGGGGTTTTATTATATTGCAAGTTTTATTTATTTAGTTATGTTTTATATACTGAGATCGCTCGTCACAATGAGATCATTACTGGCAAGGGATTTATGTGATTAAAAAAAGGTTACATCTGCATAACACCTTTGATGTTGCAGATGATGTCTTAATAATGAGCAAACATTGCTGTTTTCAGATGGGTGCCTGTCTAACCCCTGCTTTGATGGAGCCAAGTGCACCAGTTTCCCTGATGGTTCCTGGAAGTGTGGGAAGTGCCCAGCTGGCTACACTGGCAACGGTATCAAGTGTAAAGATGTTGATGAGGTAAAAATTCCTTCGACCTTGTATTATGATTTTGTCAGGTACAAACACGGTTTGATGCCTGTTGCAACATCTACCAAGTCTTAATTGGTTGTTTTTTTTTATCCTAAAAACAGTGCAAGGAGGTCCCAGACGCTTGCTTTGAGTTTAATGGTGTGCACCGCTGTGAGAACACAGATCCTGGCTACAACTGTCTGCCCTGCCCTCCTCGCTATTCAGGACCCCAACCGTTTGGCAGAGGAGTGGAGCAGGCTGCTGCTAAGAAACAGGCAAGTGCTGTCTTGTCTTAACGTACAATAAATAAATACTGACAACAGGAATAACTGTTACAAGTACACTTATGTCTCCAAGGCAGGACTATGATCACTTATTGTGATGAATGTCTGCCTTTTCCAAGAAAAGAATGTCATGAATTTGGACTATACACAGCCAGTTTGATTACTGGTCATTCAAACTATGCATCCCTCCTTCACTCTCCAGGTGTGCACGCCTCGTAATCCCTGCCTCGATGGAAGCCATGACTGCAACAAAAACGCCCGCTGTAACTACCTCGGACAGTTTGCAGATCCCATGTACCGCTGCGAGTGCAAGCCTGGCTATGCTGGCAACGGCCATATCTGTGGAGAGGACACAGATCTGGATGGATGGCCCAACGCTGACTTGGTTTGTGTGGAGAATGCCACCTACCACTGCAAAAAGGTACATAGTGGTGAAGCAGCGAGGCTCTAATGTTCCGTGAAGCAAAGTCACTTAAGAACGAGTTTTTGCAGAGTTAAATTCATATTACTTGTATGTTTGTTGTCATCTCTAACTGTCTGACTGTGTTGTCTGTTATTCAGGACAACTGTCCCAACCTCCCCAACTCTGGGCAGGAAGATTACGATAAGGATGGCATTGGAGATGCTTGTGACAATGATGATGACAATGATGGCATTCCTGACGATAGGGTAAGTAATACTCTCCGGATGTGGCCATAGCAGTGAACAAGTGTGTGTTTGTGTTCTGTAATTTTTGCATTCATCATTCATGCTGTCTAATAAGAAGACAGGTGGAAAGAGGGAAGGGGAGGGGAGGCTCTGCAGGAAAGCAAATGTTTCTCTGAGGCCTGAGCCAAAACCTCAAATTCCAACACTGAGGTACTGCTCTGAAGGAGCTGCACTGTGTGTTTGCTAATCCCAACATTACATTTGGGACAGGGCCTAAAAGTAAAGCACAGTTTCATCCTGCATCACTCCCTCCCTGTGAATAGATCCACTCAGGCTCTGCACTGCACCTGAAAACCTATCCTCAACTCTTTATCTTCTCCTTTGTCTTTTTCTTTTTGAAACAGGATAACTGTCCATTCGTGTACAACCCCAGGCAGTATGATTATGACCGTGATGATGTGGGTGACCGCTGTGACAACTGCCCCTACAATAGTAACCCAGACCAAACAGACACAGACAGCAATGGAGAGGGAGACGCCTGCGCTGTGGACATTGATGGAGATGGTGAGGACTGGAAAGTTTAAAAACGCTCCTCTGGAAATCTACATCGTTATTTCTGTGCTGACGTGAGGTCATGCTTGTGTAATATTTTTGTACTTATGTAGTGGCTTTTCATATCACATGTTTCCATTAATTCCCCAGGCATTATGAACGAGAAGGACAACTGCCCCTATGTGTACAATGTCGACCAGAAAGACACAGATCTGGACGGAGTGGGAGACATGTGTGATAACTGCCCTCTGGAACATAATCCTGATCAGGTGTGTGGACACATACACACCGCCCTTCACCATTTCCTTCCACCTCACCCACCAACAATAATCCACATTCATCTCCCTGCCTTTCTCTATAGCTCAGCATATATCTGTCTTTCAACTGAGATAGAGCCGCAGTGATTAGCCCTGTGTAGCTGTCTAGGCTTTATCACGCCATGTAAAGGTGGAGTAAATCCTGTATGCAGCTCAAGGGCACATCAGTTCAATAAGGCGTAGTGGGGGGCTAGGGGTCTTTTCAATGGCCCATTGACGTTAGCTGGCTAATGTGAGGGAAGAGGCCCTAGGCTGGATATTTCTGAGGAATGGGCTGGCCCTGGGCTGTGTGCATGCCCTGTCTGCGCACCACGGGCCTGCTCAGTCCACCTGTGCTATGCTACACTGAGAAATAGGAATGTGTTGAACAACGGGACTCAGGAAAAGGATGGGGGAAGGAGTGGTGAATCTTAATCTACACTGATGTAGTCTTTAAATAGTGAATGGAGAGTAAAAGTGAATTGCACGCTGCGATTAAAAGGCCAAAAGAGACAAGTCCAGACATGGATGCAGCAATGCTACATGCTGTTCCAAAGACTACAAAAAAAAAATGCCTCTTCAAATGTTGTGGTCTTACTGAGATCTTTGACAGCAGAATTATGGTTCTACAGAGTTACCCAAATCCTCACATCCTACCCCTGCTCCCACCCTTCATCTCCTTTCATTCATCCCTGTGCCCCTATTCTTTCTTAGTGCCGCAGGGTGTGTCTAGTCCTATCAACTAGGGTTAGCATGACTTCGCCCTTCACTACAGATCCTGGAGGTGCTCAACAAGCAAATTGGAGTAGGAGGGGCAACAGAGTCTTGTAGAGTGATGTTTGATTTTCAGTAGCTAAAACCTGCTGACAGATCTTGGACAAATTGAGCTTGGCAGCTTTACTGAGGCAGAGTGATTTCAGCCTAAGGGAAGTCCTTAATGAAAGCAGGAGAGGAGATATGACAGAAAAATGGTAGCAGGAAATTGTGTGGTATAGGGAAATAAACACGGTGGAATATAATTACGTATGTTTGAGTGCTATTAATACTTCATTGTCCCCTCAATCCATACATTCGGTCGTAACTCTGATGTCAAAACATTGTACCATTGCAGGTGGATTCAGATGATGACCGGGTGGGAGACAAGTGTGACAGCAACCAGGACATCGATGAGGATGGACATCAGAACAACCTGGACAACTGCCCATACATCCCCAACGCCAACCAGGCTGATCATGACAAGGATGGCAAGGGAGACGCCTGCGACCATGATGACGACAACGACGGCATCCCTGATGACAAGGACAACTGCAGACTGGCCTTCAATCCTGACCAACTGGACTCTGATGGTGAGAAAAATGGGCCATGCTTTAATCCCAAAGGATACAGGTTGTCTGAAACAATTCTCAAGCACCAAAATGCTGAAATACCGCTCACAGCATGTCAAGAGATCTTTGAAACACTTTGGGTATTAATAAATATGTAATGTATATATATATATATATATATATTCTTTAAAGGTGATGGTCGTGGAGATGCTTGCAAAGATGACTTTGACCAAGACAATGTGCCCGACATCTATGACGTGTGTCCCGAGAACTTTGACATTAGTGAGACAGACTTCCGCAAGTTCCAGATGGTTCCTCTGGACCCCAAAGGCACCTCGCAGATTGATCCTAACTGGGTCGTCCGCCATCAGGGCAAAGAGCTGGTTCAGACTGTCAACTGCGACCCTGGCATCGCTGTTGGTAAGTCACAAATCACCAAGGCAAATTCCTTGTAAGTGTTACTTACTTGGCAAAAAAATCCTATTCTGATTCTAAAAATAATGGGTTGTGATTGTCTACAAAATGCACTCTAATTTGCCCAAAGAGCATACATTCAAAAATTGTGTGTGCATTGAAATTCTGGCCTCTAACTTGCATTTTTCCATCAGGTTACCACGAATTCAATTCAGTGGACTTCAGTGGGACTTTCTTCATCAACACAGAGAGGGATGATGATTATGCCGGCTTTGTATTCGGCTACCAGTCCAGTTCCAGGTTCTATGTGGTGATGTGGAAGCAGATTACGCAGACATACTGGTCTAATAAACCCACCAAAGCCCAGGGCTACTCTGGCCTGTCCATCAAAGTGGTTAACTCCACCACTGGCCCAGGAGAGCACCTCAGGAACGCCCTCTGGCACACAGGAAATACCCCAGGACAGGTAATACATTTGGACTTTTGGAGGTTATACCCCCCAATTGATTATTTTAACATAGGGAGGTGTAAAAAGATAAATCCATGGCTGTTTATTTCCCCATGCTTTAGGTCCGCACTCTCTGGCACGACCCTAAGAACGTTGGATGGAAAGACTTCACCGCCTACAGATGGCATCTGATCCACAGACCGAGAACAGGACTTATTAGGTGGGCAGAGGATAATATTTAGTCCACATAGAAGTTCACTCTTCACATGGGTTTGACATCCAAATCCCAAGCTTTGGATCAACTTTCATTTTTTCCTTTATTCCCGCAGAGTCGTGATGTACGAGGGCAAGAAGATCATGGCAGATTCTGGTAGCATCTATGACAAAACATATGCAGGCGGCAGGCTAGGTCTTTTTGTCTTCTCACAAGAGATGGTATACTTTTCAGACCTCAAGTATGAATGCAGAGGTAAGCATTTACGTGAAATCAACTTCCCAGAAAGCATTCAATGTTCTGTTCTTGAAATCGAGGCCATATCCAACTCATTTTATTATGTCTCTTTCTTTCAACAGATGTCTAAATGCACGGCGCAGGAAGCTCTGAGGAATGCACCTTTTTTTGTATAAAGTATGAACTTATGTATTCTGATGAAAAGTCCAGGGACCGATTTATCTCCGCAACTCTTTCTTCTGCGGCACGCACACTTGGACGAGGCAATGGGCATGTGGTCAGCCTCAGGGTAACTTGAAGCTGGTTCGGGCAGAGCACCAACCGGTTGACTGCCAGTTGAGGATCAGAGAGCCCCTTCTCCTCCACCCTTAGCTTTCATGAGAGCAGAGAGAGCTGGGGAAAAAAGAAAACAAACACCTTTCTATCCCAGCTCTGCCTGCTTTTCTCGCTCTCTGAAAGACCTCATTCATCTCTGTGCGGGAATGGCTCCCCATAGACAACTATGCACTTCCAAGCCTTTACATCTCTCTCTCTGTCTCTCTTTCTGTCTCACCTCTTCAGCCTATGTGCCTGTCTACCTTAGCTTCTGGATGGACATCCCAAAGAAAAAAAACGATGAAATATTTCCTTTGCTTTACCAGATCTTCCAGAATGTAGAATCTGAATGATACATTTGAGGACTCAGAGGATGGAGACAGCAATAACATTTTTTAGGGATGTTGGTCGTTGAGGATTTAGGAAAACTGTTGGGAGTAGAGCGAGTTAGAAATAAGGGGAACATACTGTTGTGGATGTTTGTGGTTATGCATGTACTGTATGTGGAGACTGGAACAAGAAAGTGCTTTTAACCATCTACCTAAAAAAGAGAAATACAAAATTAAATTGAGGTTTCTTCTGAACTTACAACTATCATGGGCATTGTTGATGCTGCCTGGTTATCTAAACAACTCTCAGGGTCAGATGGAAGTCACAACCTTCCCATATCAAACCAGTAAGAAAAGATATGAGGATTATTTTACAGAAAATTGCTAGAGCCAGTGTTCCCTCCAAAATACTCCCCATCTTACATCAAAACCTTGGTCATTGAAGAGATTTATCCCCCTCAGCTTCTGAGGATTTCAATTTGAAATTATGTAAATACATGTAATTTATTGACTCTTGCCTACAGTGTAGGCAGCAAAGGAAATATGAATGCTTTGAAAAAGTAAAAAGTAAAATACATCCAATATCACAGTTAAAACTGATCCAAAATAAGGTACAGCCAGGTGTCCGTGTCTATCATCTCCCGCTGTACAAGTGAATTAGGTATTTTTCAGATAGGGCTATTTAGCATGAAGTGTATGTGACGTGTGTGCCTTTTCTTCAGAGAGAGATGAAAAACAAAGGAAATCTTTGATGTACAAATATTACCTCATTGCTGTTGTATAATTAGATCAAACAAAAACACAACCTAAGTACTTTTTCATATTCCTTTAAAATGATGGACATCTTAGTGCCACTGTAGCATAAGCTGTAAATAGTATGACATTTCATATCTAAAAAAAACACAACATGCTCCCAATCCCGTGATTTACCCCAGTGAGAACAGTACAATGGGAGATTTCTTTTTTATGAATAATTTTTGCTTTATCATGTATGTCCAATGCTGTTTTTAGCAGATAAATTATTGTTTTGTCTTAGCTGTTTGTGAGAGATTGATTTGTGTGTGTGTGTGTGTGTGTGTGTGTGTGTGTGTGTGTGTGTGTGTGTGTGTGTGTGGATAAAGGCTATTTAAATAATTTATCAGGATGTGTTGCCTTACCAAAGGCCACACGTCCATCTGTACAAACGGTTTGCACACTGACGTGAGGATGTTCTGTTCTTTATCATTTTTACCTTCTTTGTTATTGTGTATCAATGTTACCATTATTGGTAATTATCTGTACAATTAGTTTTGCTTGTCTGTAAACATTTTTCTTAGTTGTACAAAGCGAAAATGCTGTTTTTATTCATAGCGATTATTTTGTTACATACTTCAAGACAATAAATAGTTGTTAAAATTCTTTAGCATGTCCGTGCTTTTGTTTGTCACATTGAAGCTATTTCACCGTTTTCTCATCTGGGTTTATTATTGTTGATCAACTTGTTTACATGACGTGGAGATAAAAACAGGTTTTACATTCAATACAAACTGGTGGATGACTCAGACCCGAAAATATGTAGACCTCCTCCAACCAGATCACGAAGACAACCGGCTTTGATTAGGTCTACTGTAGTCTATATCCATGACGTTCCACTTCCAGGATTGCTCCGGTGCCACCTGAAATTCTGTAGGATATCCCCTTTTTGTCAGCCGGATGTCCGTTACCTTACGCTTTCTTTGTGTTGGCATTCTAAACTCTAGTGGATTCATGAGGACTATAGTTAACTGCTCCACAGATCTCTGCAGGGTAAATCCAGGCAGCTAGCTAGTATATCTGTCCAATCTGAGTTTTCTGTTTCACGACTAAAACATCTTTTGAACGTACACATGTTCTACCAAAACAAGTCTCTCTGTGATGAAGGCCACATGAGGAATGTGACACAGACGTCTGCTCCTGAGCTTCATCTGCCTGACCTCTCTGATCTGCCCTGACCTCTGCAGACGCTTAAACAGCACAAAGAGCAAATATTAGACTGACACAAAGCTTGACATTGGCTTACAGGCTTTGAGACACACAGACTCCAAAAAAAATCCACAGGTGGACAAAATAGCAGTAACACAAGAACAAAAACGGTAAACTCATTTACCAAAGTTGAACATAAATTTGCAAATGGTCACGCTGAAACTATTACAACTTTTAGGGTGCTTGTGTTATTTTGTTCGTTATTTTTTTCCTGCTCTACTGTGAATACTGATCTGTAACATTATTTCTTTTTCATTTTGGGGATACTGATCATCTAATTGTTAGTCTATATCCACGACGTTCCACTTCCGCGTTTTCTCTGGTGCCGCCGGAAATTCCGCCAGATGCATGTCTTTTCGTCCGATGTCTGTTTCCTTACGCTTTCTTTGTGTTAGAATTTTAAACTCCGGTTCATTTACGAGGACTATGGTTAACTGCTCCTCAGATCTCTGCAGGGTAAATCCAGACCGCTAACTAGACTGTCTGTCCGATCTGAGTTCTCTCTCACGCGGCTAAAATAACTTTTAAACGTACACGTTCCACCAAAATAAGTTCCTTCCTGAGGCTATTTTGCAGCAACACCGTGGCTCCGTGCGGAGCTTAGCACCGCTCAAGACGATTGTGATTGGTCTAAAGAAATGTCAATAAACCAGAGCACGTTTTTCTCCCATCCCGGAATGCTTTGTGTACTAGCCAGACCCTCCTCCGCAGCGCCGTGCAGGAAGGTCTGGCAATGTGAGACTACCTAATTGTTAACTACAATGTCTACATCTTTAGTGTTATAGTGTTCACTGTTGTGATGTTTCTGCAGTGGATGATCACTGGTAGAGGTCTTTAAATGCCCCAAAGTTTAGAAAACAGACCAGTGGAAAACTTACTTGAACCCAATTACATTTTCCGAAAACACATGAAAAGGGACCAAAGGGTAGTCAGACCTGATCCAAAGAAACTCAAGGACCCAATCAAAACAGAGAAAGAACACCAACACTGGAAATGGTCCGATGTGCCACCAATTAACGAGCGGCAGGGTCCAAAAGAGTAAGAGTATTCACTTCAACGTCAACACTTTCTGTATCACAATAAAAAAATATTTTCTTTCTCCAGCAATGATTAGGTATTAGATGTATTGTCACACAAACCCACAGCGATACAACGGGACTCGTTTAAAGACTATTTGTCCATTGTTTATTTCTAAAGAAACACGACAATGTATAAAAGGCTCTATTACCTTGTACCTCACGTTATGGCTCTGTAGCAGACGTTTTTGCACGTTTTTTTACGCGACTTACTGTCGTCTCACATTAGCTGTTTAAGTGTAATTACTAATGTTAACTAGCATTTTAGTTAGCAATAATTATCCTGTGCCTATGTTTTCTCCTTTTATATACCTACGCTCTCCATCTCTGCAATATTCGGAATGATTGAGATTTCTCTTGGCACAGCTACCAGAAGACTTACAACTTGCAGACAGTTTGCTCACGTCACATTTACGTCGTCTCTCTCAGTTGGAGGCTGAGCAGTAACGCTCAGCCATCACCGGAAAAGTGCTTCTAATGGCCTTCACTGGTCTCTGTCCAGAGCAACGGGATCTGTTGGTCCATTCTTATATACTGCCTATGGGTAATCAACACTTTCTCCACCCACTATACCGTAAATTGCACGCATTTAAACACGCAATTGAATGTGCCTCCTTCTCTCTTTCAGGGCTCCAGACTGCGACCAAATGGTCGCATTTTGCGACCCAAATTTGAGTGTGCGACTGAATTTTACACCCAGTCGCACATGTGCAACCAGTAAATTAGCCCCCTTTTTTACATGTTAAATGTCAAAATTTTGGTACCTGAGAGCTCGTAAGCTCAAGCTTATCTGTCCTCTCTGAAAATTGACAGAGAGCGGAGCTCTAACACAAACACACACTCACACACACACGCATAGCTGCGGACGGTGCAAACTACGTCGGCTCTGCAGTTTTGTTGAAGTCACAGTGAGTCACGGAAATGCCGATAAAGTGGTTTCAAGTGTGGGTACAGTTTTTCAAAACTTCACGCAGACAGTCTTTGCTGCGATATGATATTAATGGAGAGCCGAAAGCGGTCGCGGTGCTGTTGACGTTACACTTCCTAAGCAGGCACAATAGTGGTTTCTGTGCCATGGTGACTGACTGACAGGCTGAGGCTGTAAGGCAAGGCAACTTTATTTCTACAGCACCTTTCAGCAACAAGGCAATTCAAAGTGCTTTACATGAAACATTAAAGAGCAATTCAAAACGGTCATGAAAATAAAACAGGCTAAAAATGAATAAAAGTTAGAGTCACTAAGAAATTAATAATTATTCAATTTAATAGGTTGAAGAGATGGGTTTGGGAGGAGGAGGATTTTGTTTAATTAATAATAACATAATGTTCTAAGTACATAGGATAAATAGGTTTGATAATAATTTTTACAACTGAAATAACTGTTTTGTAATTATAGAGGGAAAGTACCAAAAAAAAGGTACCGTTGGGTAACGGAACCGAATTTCAGGTATCAGTACCAATATTGGTTCAGTAGTAGCCTAAACAATGCATGTTTAATTTTAAGTTGAATTCATTGTAATTGTAGACTAGAGCTGATATATATTTTTTGTTTTTCATGACAACAATCATATGTGATCAGTCAGTTGCATCTTCAAAAGTGACACTGAATTTGAAACAGCACATTGTAATTTCTGCATCTATTATCAAAGTATTTATTAGTAATACAGTGGAAATTAGTAGAAATGTGAGTATTTGGTTAGCATGTTGATTTATGGTGTGTGCCCCTAAATTTTCTGGTTGCGCCCCTAAAATTTTCAGTTGGGGGCCACTGTGCTCCTAGTGAAAAAAGTTAGTCTGGAGCCCTGTCTTTCTATCATGGATCAGCCACCAAGTCAGGAAAAACAGTGAAAACAAAGATTTAGCGATAACAGCGGGTTTCCTCGCTTATGCGAGGTTTACACCTGCTTTTAAGAGGCGGAGAATTTCCACCGCAAAATAGAGGCGCGCTTTCACAGGCGGTTTTTGTACATACTGCGGAATACATAATTAGGCGCACTTTACGCTCCCCCTCCCATCTTTTTATAGGAAACCCTCCCTCCCATGAAGCATATGCATGACACAGAAAAGCGCAATTTGCCATTTTCAGTTCCCGCGACGGAGAGGTTGAAATGTCCATTTATGAAAATAGCCGGCCACGTGTAAATGTAGCATAGGATGACTCACTGTTATTCTGTATCAATCAGTGGAGTGAAGCAAATAGAAATTTAGGAGCTACATTATGCAATTGTAGCCTTTTTAATCCAATAAATCAATTATAAACATATTCTTATTAATCATGACAGTCCGGCTTGAGGTATTAGGGATTATTACAATGTGGCAACACTGAAGGCTAGACATCTTAATACCAGCTGCAGTTATCACACGTCTCTGCCAGCTGTCTAAAAACACCAACATGTTTACTCTCTGACCCTTTTTATCAGCTGCATGTCAGGATGTGAGTGCTGGCTTAAAGAAAACTTACTTGGTACAGTTTTCTTACATGAAATTTGTCTTCCATTTAGTTAGATTTAATATATTTCCTCTTCAGAAGAGGTAATCATCTTCACTCGAGTTTCTGCGCAGGAAAGTCACCGGACTCCACAATCTTCTGAACATAGACATACTGAGAAATACAGAGAGAGTTGTGTGGAGCTTAATTAGCTTTGTAGCAACTCATCTGGCAATGGCTTGAATGTAACGGACGTTCATTAATATCAAAAAGTTACGCACTAAAGCTTTAAGGAGACAACACATTTTGCACACACTGCAGTTGTCTTACAGACACAGTGATGTACCTTTATTATTATCTGAATTAGAAGCATTCCTGTAAGACATCTTGATGGTAAATATATTTATGGAAACCGCAATGTATTGTTGCCTACTCTTTTCCCAGCGAGACCAGGACTTCAAACTGGCAGCCTTCCTGTCGACCATGATTACTTGCCACACACACACTCCTCGAATAATGACAGACCAAACCCAAAAAAGACCCATCCAATTACCTCCAGCACCTTTAACGTGTCTGCAAAAAGCACCTTTTGTAGTAAAAGGATATAGACATTAGCCTTGAAGTGTAGTGACTAATGCAAAGTGCTGAATGGAACAAAGGCCATCCACCCTGGAGTTACAACAGCTTTATTTAGCTCCTGTAATCCACCCAGGGAAGAGGAGAGACTGCGCTCCATTTGCACAACCCGCTGCCACAATTGGCCTCAAACCTCAAACTTCAGCCTGAAACGCTACATTTGATCTGGCCTACTTCCTCATCCAGTCTGTCATTCAACACCTTTGTGTTTCATGCTGCTGTGTACTGAGATGTTGAAGTGTTATGTTAAGATGGAGGACCCCCCACTGAATTTACCCACCATGCACGCCTGTAAGCACAGGAGCTCTAGGACCCCACCTGAACATACAGTATTTGAGACTCAAATAAGAATAGAATAACATTTTCTTGAACAATAAAGACTTGGTGAAAATAAGTCTGGAATGTGGTTTAGTCAGGGCATTTTCTTTCAATTATAGGATTAGCGCGTAGGGTGGGAACAAAATAAAACCTATACGACACCTGCACTTTACGGTTTCTAAAAAAAAGGATTTTGATGTAACACCTTTAGTCATCTGTGCTTTCTGGTTCTACACACTCAGCTTTGCTTTTACTAGAGATCTCTGTGTAGTAGAGGCTTCAAAAGGCTGAAGTATCCACATGTACATCTTGCACTACCAATACAACAATGTTAAAATACTCCATTACAAGTAAAAGTCCTGCATTCTAAATCCTACTTACGTAGAAGTTCAGAAGTATTATCAGCAAAATGTACTCAATGAATTAAAAGTAAAAAGTACTCTTTCTGCAGAATAATGCTAGGAAAATTGTTAATTGGATTGTTAATACTGATGTATCAAAGTGTAAGCAGCATTTTACTGTTGTAACTGGTCTGGGTGGGTCGAGTTTTAACTACCTTAAGTCCAGTTGGTAGTTTAGTTCAGTGGTTCCCAACCTAACCCCTCCCAAAAACACAAAAGGTAACTTATTAGGTGGAGAGATTCGCTGGAACCAGAACATTTTGGGCATATTTGCTTGATAAATGACTTGAACTGTTAATTTTTTATCTAATAATTTTTACTACAAAAGATGAATGGACAAATCAATTAACTGTGTACTGGTTTCCCCACTGGTTTAACCAATAAAGGTTATGATATCTGTAGAGAAGTGCAGACCTACCTTTGGATTTGGTCCGGTAATAGCTGTATTTTAGGTGTTAGGTACCCCCTGAATCTGTAAAATAACAATTTATTGACCAATTTATTCACTTATGATTCATTTATCTAGTTCTAAGAAGCCTTGCCAATGATTACAAGTTGTCACACTTAACTAGTTTGTTCACTTTCCTCCTCTCTTTAAATGTGGAGACTGCTTCATACTTTTAAACGAATAAAAATCTTTCCTTGTGAAGCTTTAAGTGTCAAACCGCTGGGCATTGATACTCTATACACTACCGGTCAAAAGTTTGGGGTCACTTAGAAATTTCCATTCCACTCCATTACAGACAGAATACCAGCTGAGATCAGTTGCATTGTTTTTTTAATCAGGGCAGCAGTTTTCAGATTACATTATGTGCTTACATCATTGCAAAAGGGACTGTTGTAGAAAAAAGTGGCTGATCTTTAATGCAATATCTACATTGCCTATTATCAGCAACCATTCATCCAATGTTCCAAATGCACAGTCTGTTTACTAATCTGATATCATTTTAAAAGGCTAACTGAGAAAACATTGGAAAATTATTTTGCAATTATGTAAACACAATGTAATCTGAAAACTGCTGCCCTGGTTAAAAAAGCAATGCAACTGATCTCAGCTGGTATTCTGTCTATAATGGAGTGGAATGGAAATTTCTAAGTGACCCCCCCCAAACTTTTGACCGGTAGTGTACATCTGTGATCAGAATGTAATGGTGAACTTTGGGATCCTTGCTTTAAGACTGTCTGAACAACCATGAAGGCCAACAATCATGGCATCAGTGAAACAAAGTTCTTTTGATTGTGTCAGACTCAATGACATAACTTTGACATAATCACATAAACACTTAGGCTAATTTTCTGTAATTCCCATCTATAACCCCTTATAAAATAATTCTCCATAGAGAACAATATGGTTCCTGTGATTGTTGGCAGTCGCGATGGGATTCCTGACTAGGATGTGCTTTGACCTCTGACCCCTGAGCTGGCTGCACCTGGTGAACTCAAACAGGCAGTGAATATTTTGATGGAAACAGGTGACCTGTATCACCTTTGACGCATAGAGATAGGTACAAAAAAAAACATCTCCTAACATCATTTTAAGGATGTCATAAATCTTCGCTCTCATGAGGGCAATAAAAGTTACAAAAAGCAAGTTCACGATTTAAAAGCAATGAGGTGAAAATGTGTTGATTGTCTGGTGGTATGGTATGAGAACAATACAACATTTTTTTTAGGCTTTGACCGAGACTTGACATACATGTCTGCCTGTCCCATCTGCTTGGTGTGTTACAGTGTTGTGCGTTACTACTGTTTGTTTGTCCTCAGTCTTCTTCTCGACACAAGTGAGGCACAGCAATCGTTTCAACAATGGAAAATGGAATGTTACAAAACAACCCAAAGACGACGACAGTGGCAACACCAGGTGTGTGATCGGAATTCCATTATGGATGAAATTTGTTCTTGTTCCCTATTTTATTACTTTGAGATGAACGCCAAATGGCTGTTTTTACTTTGCAGCGTGGAAATACCAAGCACATGCTCTCCTTGACTTTAAAATACTTCTTGTTTTGTCAAAATATTTTTCCAAGTTTCCAAAATAATGATGTTATGACTTTATTTTGGAATGTTTTAGCAAACCGTGAAATAAAAACAATTAGGGCTGTCAAAATGAACGTGATAGTAACGAGTTAAGGCAATTTCCTTTTAATGCCACTAATTTTTTTGAAGAGCACATTCTGGGAATTGGGCCTTAGGCTGCTCCATAGTTTGGGAAATCAGGAAGCAATGCAGCAGTAACGTTGTGAATGGCTAGTAAAAACAAACTTTGAAGCAGAAATGGATAAAGAAAAGGCTCTTTTGAATGGCAAGTTCAGTTTCATAACCCTTCCATGGTTCTCTCGATAAGACTGAAGTTATTTGCATGTACTGTCCATGACACGTGAATTGAGTTACCACCGGAGTACGTCAAGTATCAAATACCACTTGCTGGCCGAGCACACAGTTAATGCAAAGAACCCTCCTCCCCCTCACCAAAGGCAGGCGGTGTTACATTCAGGTCAATATGCCCATCTGTTGTTGCTCGATAGGCTTGAGTTTACCATATTATGCTGCTAAGAAATTTGTTTTCTATTTTGGTTCCCAGAATTTGGGATCTCTGATAAAACTGATTATTATTTTTGTCAAGAAAACCGACCATCATAATGACATGATGTAAAACTATGATTCCAATTTGTTGTCTATAATTACCAGGTTTTGACAATGCACCTTTATTGTATGTGTTCAAATAATACTGTAAGTATAAAGGTGACTGTCCTATGCAGACAACAGCAGAAAAGAAAGACCTCAGACACTGTTAGTGTGCTATTCATTAACCAAACTGGCACGAGATGAGAGAGGATAAGGAGACTAAAGGAAGAAGCGACGGCTTTTAATTTCCTGAAGGGAGCACGCCCTGCTGCTGCTGCAGCTCTACAGCTTCTGTTTATCCGATGGCCTGTAATTCCTTCTGGCCTCCTGAGTGGAGTTACAGACTCAGCTTCAAACATACAGCATCCCTGTCACAGCAAAGCCAGTGTGTGCCCATACAGTATACCTCCACTATCTGTACAAGTGTGACTCAGCTGCACATTAACGTCACTGTACAACCACAGGCTCTAATGACCATAATATCCAGGAGACCAGCTGTGGAAGTTAAACAGCACTCCAAAAGCCCAAGTCAGTAACATGCACTACATTTCAAATAATTATACAGTACAGTCATGGGCATGGCCACCACCAAATATGTGTAAAGATAACCAAAAGAATCTGATTGGCACAACATAAATTAATAAGACCAAAAGTTTTACTGAAAGTATCCCAAATCAGATGTTGCACCAGATGTTTAGCAGATCCCTACGCTGAGATGCATTTCTAGGCAAACAGAAGGTTGACATTTTAGTTTTAGTTTAGTGAGACGTTTGATATTTGGATGAGATTAAATTAATTATGTAGAAACTTGTTTTCATTTTGATGTCTTTTATATCAATATATGTAAAAAAAGATTTTTTTTTTTTTATAAAAGTTCTTATTAGCATTGGACATGAACTACATCCTATAGCAGTAGTCACCTACACATCAAAAGATTACTAAGTCTAAAGTTGGTTTCAGGACACAGAGTGTGCCCTGAAAATTATGTCTTCTGTTTGGACACTCACGGCCATGAGCGAGGACCTACAGGAAGTCAAGTATTCTCTGTGTTGTCGGCCGCCTCCACTCTCCACACAGAGGTGTGAAATATTAGAGATAGCTGTGGCAGACAGACTTCCACACAGACACTAAACTTCCGCTACAGGCTGGCATTGCGTGAGAGATAGAGATGTAAACAGCTGAGATAGAGACACCTCTGTTTCGTTTATGTGTCGCTGCGAGGATAAAGTCTGATACAAGTTGGGACCTTTTTCAATTGACACACAATATGATGGTGCAATTTGGCTGAAGGTCACTGGCTTACATAAGTGGATGAAAGTCAGGAATAACCTAGTAACCCACTTTGGTTGCAGTTATTTATGCCATTTTCATTGTTTTTAGGTGCTTGGTTGTTTTTTTTCAGCCTCAACTGAAAGAAACTCAACTCTTTGTAATTCTTTTCTACTTTACCTGTAAAATGTAACTACTGGAGGTTTAGACCTGCAGAACCTTGCAGGAAAATAAATGTATTTTACCTAATGTCATACAATTATATACAATTCTTGTTTTTTTTTGTCTATCGATCAAATCTGTGATGCTATGGGCCTATGTTCATGTAGATTGACATATCACAGAGAGAGCCGCTGCTCCTTTGCGTCGAAAGGAGCCTGTTGAGGTGGTTTGGGTCTGTCCAGGATGCCACCTGGGTGCATTCCTTTGGAGGGTTTCCAGGCACGTCGAACTGAAGGAGACCCCAGGGTAGACCCAGGACAGACTGGAGAGATTATATGTTTCATCTGGCCCAGGAAGGCCTTGGGATCCCCCAGGAGGAGATCTGGACTACCTTGCTTAGCCCACTGCCACAAGTGGGAGAAAAATGGATGAATAGACATACCACAACTTCTGATTGCACATACACTACACGTCCTCAACCATGTTTGAAATACTGCCTTTTCAAACATTTGACAAGGGATATACATTTTGGCTTGAGTCCGTTTTCCTTCTTGCTGTCGGGCCTCTCAGAACAGGAGCTCCTACAGCAAAGCTGAGCCAGAGACAGACAGGCAAACCTCCAGTCTCAAGATCCTGCTGATGCCATGACAAGGTTTGCACAAGTGACTAATGTGAGCTACAGGGCCAGACCAGACCCCAGATTTCCACTCAGTTTGGTAAATGTGTCTCCCATGGGTCTGTGTCATGCTGTGTGACAGTTATAAGTGGGGAATGTCAATGAGAGAAAAACTCTGTCTAAATGACAAGTGGGTGCCAATCTGTCAGTGGGCATCACAGGGAGAAAACACACAGATCTGAGATATGCTGTTATAGAGCTATCAAGTCAAGGGATCTTGCAATCTATGCAGTATTCATACAGAACCATGATTAAAAATAAAGAATTTTGCCTGTTTTAGGTTTTTTTCCCATTTACATCAGCTACAGTCTTCACTTGTTCACTAGAAGTTGCTTAAGGGACATTTATTGGCAGTTGCTGAAGGAGAAGACAGCAGTTATTGCTTCAATACAGCAGCTCTGTCACTTCATAGCAAGAAAAAAAAGGCTGTGGGTTGGAATGTGATCATTTCTGTGTAGATCCTGCATTTTTTTTTTTTTTTTTTTTTTTTTTTTTTAAACATGAGGTAATGTCAGCTTGCTGTCAGGTGTCAGGTTGAGGCATAGGCTGATTGAGTTTATATAAAGTAGGAAGGTAAGTCCTTTGAGGTACTTGTGAAAAATAAGTTTTGGTAAATAAACTTCCCTAGACATGTATGGAACTGTATCTTAAAGCATTAGAAAAAGATATAATTCAATCACATTTTATGATGGAACTACAATACCAAACACATGCAGTCACACATGCACATATACAGATACACAGAAATCCTCTCAGCTACTGGCATGTGATCTCACACAGGTACTGTATCCCTTTGATAGAGAAGGTCAGATTTGGTTCCACACATATCTAATGGCAAATCTGTGTTTACCGGCAACATTCCTTCACCAAAAAGCTCCACTTACGAGCCTCCGCTGCGAGTGGCCTCTGTAGTATTCAGGTCCAATGCTTGCAGAGCCGGAGCTACTGAGAGGAAGGCATTCTGCTCACATTACTGGGTCAGTGGCATTGCTTTACTGGGCAGCCCACCTGGGACAGTTTCAAGTGTGAGCGGAAAATACTTTTTAAAGGTTACGAGGAGATGGTAGCGCTGTATCTAATAACAGGTTAAAGGTGATGGATATAAAAGTTGATTAGGTATGTAATGTAAAAAGGAGATTTGTCGTAATGAGTTTGCTTTATGAAAAAGATGCTGATGAAATGGCAAATGTTTAAATGGTCGTGAGAGCAGCTTCCCTTTTACTTCATTCTTGTGACTGTAGCTTCCACAGGGGTGATGAGAAACGCGAGGGTGCGGTGTTGGGTTCCCTCCAGACCCATTTTGTGTCCTCGATCGGTGGCGCGAGACAAAAGGACCACAGAAACCAGAGCTCCAGGTAGTACTGCACTTTCGCCGTGAGTCGGGGAGAATGGAGTCCTTTCTCTGTCCGGCCTGCCTAGCTGTACTGTACACCTTGGAGAAGCACTCAGCACCGAGGGGAGATGGGCTACCTTGATAATGGACACACACGCACGCACACACACAAGTACACACAAGTACACACACACACACCCCCTCTTCAGGATCCCCTCGGCTTGCCAGAGCCGGAGAGAGGCGAGGGAGGGTTTCAGGCATTTTGTGTTGGTGTGTGGATTCACCCGCTCGCTGAGTCACGACCGTCACATGTGTGTAGTGGAAGCACACAAGCTGTGAGAGTGAGAAAAGCTCCGTCCTCGTCTCATCTGACACCGAAGCTTTTTGTGGGGGGAAAAAAAAACCAGACTGTTCATCACTGCTTTTTGTCATTTTTTAGTGCGAGTGGGAGTCTTGACACAAATACAGCACTCGGAGTCTCCTTTCTGTCCTCTCTTTTCACACACACACACACACACACACACACACACACACACACACACACACACACACACACACACACAGAAAGTGCTGAGATGCTTTGAGAGAGAAACAGACACATGTATTGTACTCAAAACCCGAGAAGAAAGTTCTGCAGAACATCGCGACGATCCCAGGAGGACTAGGCGCTCTAAACAATGGCCCGCGCATCAAAGAAGCTTGTACTACAAATAACTCAAAACAAAAATGAGAAATTGCATCGTCAGTCCTCAGCCAGGTTGGCAAAAGCCAAGTGTTAAGTCAAAGAGAAAAACAGAGAACCCCCTTGAGGAGCTGCCTTGGAGTATAGACTTTTAGACTATGACTCAGGTCTGCAGGAGACACCCAAAGGGAGCGTATAGGCCTCTCTTTATCAAGGAGGTTGTAAAACTTTACATTTCTATAAAAAACACCTGTCCACATTCCTGTTTCTGTCTACCGTAACAGAAGAGATGGACGTTGTAGGTTTGCCTGGATCAGGAGATTCATTTGTGAAGTGAACATAATTGGGAATGTGAGGAATGCTCTAATATCACGCTAGATTTATGTCTACCTGTTGAAAGGAGACACGAGTCAAGAACAATGGAGCTCTTATCTGAACATCTTCTGCTCACTTTCTTTGTTTTGTATTACTTGCTATATGGCTGAAAACATTGCTAAATTAATTTTTTTACTCATGTTTTGAGATCAATTTACTGCAAAAACTAAGTACCTTTATAACATTGAAAATGAAAGTCATTTTATGATATAAAGTATGTGTATTCAATATACATTTGGCTACTGCTTAAACAATTGGCTGATTAGTCAACCAAAAACTTGATTGACAGTGTTCCTCATTGATTAATCGATTAATCAATTATCTAAATTACTATAAATTAGTATGATAACAATAATGTTGGTAATGCTGTTTGCATTGTACTTTTTCTGTACTGATCTATTTTGTACTGCCCTCTATCTTTGCATGAAAAGAAAATGAAAATGAAATAAAGTGTTTAAAAAAAACAACAAAATAAACGGTGGTAACATGATGTCATCTCCACTTCGATGCCATCAAGACAAATTCCTTTAAAGTTATCTTTGGCTATTTGGTAAACAAAGTGTTCTGTCTTTTCATGATGCTTGTGTTTCAACTTTGATTAGAGAAAACCCAAATTAAAGTGAACAGCTCTAATCTTATAGCTTATGCATGCCGCAGGTTAATAAAGAATAGACCATGTAAAGGCGTGTGTTTCCTTAGGCTATGTTTAGACGGAAACGATCTGAAGAGAAAACGCAAAAGTGGCGTTGTGTTCTCACTTTTTATTTCGCGTTTAGACGAGCGTTATGGAGAGGAAATATGCGTGCATATGGTGACGCAAAAGTGTGTGAAATGCAATCCACCAAGTCTGCGCACCTGCGTAGAACCTTCCTTCTACTTGTCTCCCTCTCCTCTCCCTAGTAGCGCGAAGCGAACAACAAAAGCTGACAATTTTGTCTGGACAGACGAGGAGGAGTTATTGCAACAATGCATACACAGACACACAGACACAGACACACACACACACACACAGTGCGTTTTTACCCTTTAGACGGGAATGCAACGGTGGAGCGTTTAAGATTTCCACTCTGGAGGGTGGTTTCACTTTTTTGTGTTTTTAAGCCCCAAAAATGCCGTAACCGTCTAAACGAAAGGCACATCTGATAAAATATTTTGTCGTTTTCACCCGCGAGCGTATTCGTGTAAACGGCCTTAATATCCACTTTATGATCTGGTCACCACAGACTTTTAGCAGCAAGTTTGTTGAGCCTCAATACTGAATCTTTTATTCAGCTTTCTATAAAAAGACACCTCTCAGACTGCTCTACCAGCCCTACAGTACATACTGTAACCTATTAATATTGTCGCTAGCTTTAATGTCACAACAAAACCAGCCTTTTAGAAAGCCGCAGTAGTGCAGACACAAGACTTTCACACAGCGATAAAGTCTGTTTTCCTGCAGATTTCCTAAAGCTTGTGATTCCCGAGCTAATTACTAACATTCCTAGGAGAACTTACAGGCTACTGCTCAAAACGTGGCAGCTTACGAGAACAGTGGGCTCCTTATACAGTACTGTAGCCAGACATATGCACACAGACAATATGCTGTTCTGTCTTATAAGACGTCCCTTAATGAACCATGTATGGTTTATAAAAGAAAGAATGTAGCAGACAAAAACTAATTTCAGGGGTACCAAAAGCACCATAAAGCTGCATAAAGCAACATTCTTATGTAAAAATACACCTGTCTTAACATAAATAAGCATGAGGGTGCATGAGAAAGAAAGTCCCCCTTTCTTTTGCCATCTCTGTGCTACTGGTTTCCTTCTGATTAGGAGGTGTGAAGATGAACGGATACATATTGGAAAACCAGTAGAGTCTGAGATATGGCTACATCAATACATAGAAACACACAGTCCTCTTAATACATTCATGGGATAGATGCTGTGTATAGTTCGCTCACATTCTATTGCATGATTCCTACATATTACAGTTCAAAATGTTCAGTGCTGCCTCTTGTTATAGATTTGAGACGTGAAGTTACGTGGTGCAACTTTAAATGTCCTCATATGACCCTGACGCTGGTAAAATTGTTTTAACCTCACTGATTACAGCCATTAGCTAAGGAAAATAAAGGGATAAACTACTCTATAAGTGTTATTTATAGCATTATAAACCACCAAACCTTGATTTGTGTCACCAGTTCGCAATGAGATAGCGCTTCTTTCAGTGGAAGTATATTGCTTCTGATAGGATGTCTAACAAATAATGAATTGCTACCAAAGCGTCGCTGTGTCCAATAAACTTGCGGGCTTTCTGTCCCTCAGTTGACTTCAACCATCACAGTCTTGTGGATAAAGGCACAGCATTGACGACTATGCAAAATGTAACCATTCAGCTAAGGGTTCGGAAAAATATAAATGATTATGACAGAAAAATGCAACCACGGTAAAAACATGACTATCGTCTCCATTTAATATGAATATAGGACCATTAGATTCCCCAATCTTAGACTTTTGCAGTTTGTGGTAAAAACATTTGTAATAATCCAATGGAACACAATCCCAAAGACTGGCGACAGACATTGTGACCTAATTCACTAGCGTCGGGTTGGCAGACTCTGGAAATGACAGGGTAACATGAGTACAACCCTAAGATGGGTTGTAATGGTACAATCCTGACCGGCGTCTTTCATCTACTGTACACTTTGGTGTTTGTGTCATCAAACAGCTCAGAGAGAGAAAAAAAATCGGACCTTCATTGTGAAGAGAAACTAAACCGTTTCAGTTGTCATCTGCTGGAGTGGGACTCCTCCTTATAATTACATGGAGGCTCTGAGAGTTTGCGACCACGTGACTGAGGTCAGGTAAGTCAGTTGGGGTGTGAAGGGTTTAGTCTGAATGCTCGGTAGAGAAGTGATATTTGGTGAGAATGCTGCCTTTAGCACAGACATTGGAGCCGATGTCTTAAACCGTAAATTTATTTTAAAAAAACGCTACGCTGAAAACACAATTTTACACATTTATGACATAAAACATTAAAGGAGAATTCCGGTCGATTTCAACAGGTAGCTCTGTTTGTAAATCTGGAGTGCTGTCAGTAGCGAGAAAAACGAAAACAATCGGTGTTGCCTACACCGTGTTATCCTCCTGCTAGCGTTAGCACCCAGGAGGCTGAAACGGGGCAGGTTTTAAACGTGCTTTTAGCTTCTTAACATGTTCGAAATGTCATTACAAGTGCCTCCCCAAGTGATTCCTTCTGAGTGAACACAGTGAATCTGACTGCAGTAGATGTGAAAGAAATGCACTCGTCTTGCCGTCTCAACACCGGAACTAAACAGAGCTGAATTAGCACAAATTTGATGCATTTCTTTCACATCTACTGCAGTCAACCTTCAAGCAAAAAGACTGAGGAGCTTTTTTACAAAGTAAGTGTCAATATAAATTACAAGTGTGGTTACTGTATTGTTACTTAATCGTGTAACTAGTTTGATCACAAGATGAGATTTATCAGGATCTGGGTGGCACAGACAGAACCTCTGCTGAACTAAGTTCTCAGGGAATCTGTCAATTCAATTTATTTATCCAAAAAAGATGCCACAAATAGTAGCTGCAGCTTCAATAGAATAGTCTCAACCTTGGTATTCCTGTATCATAAAACAAAACATGTAAAAAAAAACTTAACTATTTTTATTGTGGTCAAATTAGAGGACAATATACTGTATTAGGATACATTGGCATATGATGACTTTTAAACTACAACTACACGCACACAAAAAAAGGTTATTGTAAATGTATGTCAGCAAAGTATGATCAATAGGCTACATAATACATTAATCTTTCACAACCCTGACTGTTTGAAGTCCGTGTATATGTAGTGTTTCCTCCACAGAGATACCAAAATAGGGCTGCACGATATGAGAAACGTGCAATAACGTTGTTGAATATCCCGATAACGATATTGCTTGCAATAAATAAACAGATATTAAAGTGTACTCAGTTCTGCATTTCGGCTGCTTTCAGTATTCTGCTGAAAAACAACAAATTTCTTATTTAATTTAAAAGGAAATCATTTCCAACGTTATTTGGATTTATGGAACAAATTGAACATAAAAGGCACCATTAGAATACCAATGACACACATTTTAAAGTGCAGTTTTCTACTGATATTTTCTTTTAACTAAGACAAAGAATCTCTGAGTGTCTTTTGCGATATGTTGCAGCCTTTCGCGATGTGTATATTACGCCATTTGATAACGCGATGACGATAAAAAAACAATATATCGTGCAGCCGTAGACCAACGGCTCCTCTCCCTCTACTGCAACTGCAACCCGGTCCTCCTCTGCCCAGGCCACGTCCTCTCAGTTGGTCTGCCTGCTGTGAACTGTGATAGAGACGTATAACAAAGTTACTTCCACAAATCAAATCGTAACAAAGTTTGTATAAACTGCAGCTTCGTAGCTTGGGTGATTGAGACAATTCATATAACTATAGAACAATTCAGATGCTCTGTTCATTTTTTGCAAATGATGTTTCGGAATTGTCTGGATAACCAGCTGTGTATTATCCTGCGATGGCTAATGTTAGCCTTCAAGCTAGCCAGTAGGACACTAGCTGATATTTTCCATATTTACCATATTTATACTACGTTCATACGGGTGTAATGTTTCGTCAGTCCGTCACCTCAGTAGATGGATAGCAGGCGTATGTTCATTGCCAATATTTTGGTTATTAATTATTTTTGGTTTGAGGTAGATGACCCACGGTTCTCCATTGCTGCTGTGCCTAATACAACAAGCTGCTGTGTCGAACACCGCTGCACCTTCATGTGTTGACAGAAGAGAAGGAGGAAGCTAGCAGAAATGCTGATATCGCTTAAATACAGCCCCCTTTCCATGACTTTTGGAGCCAAGACAGTCATATCTTCTAGATTGCCACTTAAGAAATGTATCTAAAGCCACAATGGAGGGACAAAAAGCTAAATGCTTTCATTCTAAAAACACTAAAATTGCAAATCTGTGTTTTTTATGTGTTTGCATATTATTTGTGAGTTCGTTCCAACGACAGTACCAAACATACAGTACATATTTGCTATTTTTATCCCTAAAGCTCCTGTAATTACATTGTTTCACATTTATAGCGTTCCGCTCACTTAGCAAGCATGTATTTATGGTGTTGTCTACATGGCAATTTACGATTTAAAGAGTTTTAGGATGCCGACCACAAAAAGGCACAGAATTGCTCTACTTTTTCCATCACCTCAAAGCTTGTGTGTGTCCTTTGCTTTAAAACAGTGACCAACGAGTACACAGTGGGCTTACATGTGCTGGCTAGTCAGCATCCCCCCTAATGAAGCCATTTAAAGGACACTGCCTAATGAGGGCTAAGCCTGGCGTAACCATCATGTCTGTAAACTTGTCCAAAGATATTAGACTCAAATGTGTCTCCAGTCCTTACAAGGCCAAGGAATTAGATCTAATCTACCACAGCGATCTTGGTTTGTGATCATGAGTGTGGAAACGATCCATTTAAACGTGTAGCCGGTTTGTTCGCTGAGCTGGGCCATGTTGAGGGGAGTGGGTGGTTTCAGTGAACCACAAATGAGCTTGATGGGGTTTGTAAGAGCTAAAGACAAAACAGCTGTCTGTCAGAAGTGTGTGGTCCCAGCCTTCACACAAACGTGAAACAGTATGCAAACTAACTAAACTAGCTAACTCAAGGTCAGCTTACTAGCTTTTGTAGGAGTTTTTAACTGCATCTTACAGTCCTCATCCTCAAATGGAGTTTGCTACTAAAAGTATTTCAAAGAAAAAGAGAAAAAAGATTTCTTTGATGCAAAGATACAAGGCTACAGAAGTTACACATTTGAGTAAAGCATATTAAGTCAGTCTTTTAGTTCTTTTATTTATTTTACTCTGTATACCCAAAGAAACAGTGACCTACAGGTCATCACACAAACACAAATCGATTGTATTTTCAGAAATGCTTTCTTATGATGACCTACATAAACCTGCAGAGTAAGAGGTGCATCTTCCTGATATTGAGTTGCAGGCCCTTTTGCACAATCCATAGAAGTTGTCTCAAAGCATAAAACCCTTCTCTAACCTCAGTGTACTTTTTGAAAACAGCAAGTCTCCCTGATACTTTGTAATTGTATTTTGAGTCATATTTCTTTATTTGTATCCCAACATGTTCAAAACCTAAGCATTTGCTCTTATTTTACACCCCTCGAAAGAGTTAAAGAGATATTCCCTTGTTTGACATGTTTCTGTCTGCACACGACACCACTGTGCGTCAGTCAACACTGCCCTCTGAGCAGGGTCACCACGCTACATCAGCTCCAACTTATCTGCACTTCCACTGACATGCTCTGTTGTCGTCTTTCTGCGAGCTCCACTGGACAGAGACAGTGCTTCGTGCAGTGGATGACTGAAGTTGATTTCTTTTATCTTAATACAGATTGGGAATTTATCAGATGCCAGTGCTGTCATTAAATGCCATGTTGTTTTTTTAAATGGAACACAATATGCAAATGAATAACTGTATTCAAAAAGAAGGTATGAAGAAAGATTTATAAAAAAAAAAAAAAAAAAAAAAAAAAGGGATAGACAGTGGGAATTAGGATGGTCGAAAGGAAGGACGGATAACTTGGGATGCTTTACAGCTGGAAGCAAAAAAGGAGGATAGATGGTTGGATGAAGGTAGAGTAGGGAGGCAGAAAAATAGGAAAGGCTTTAAAGGAAGAAACAAAGAAATTAAGGCAATGGTGGTTTAGAAAGGAGAAAACAGGGAAGGAATGCAGTAACAGCAAGCATAGGATATAAAACAAACAAATATAACATAAGTTTTCAAGATGTTTAAGTTAAAACATCAACATCATCCCAAACTGAATTCTCTAACATGAACATAGATTCTACTTAGTGTACTACAAGTGGGACATTGCACATATCAGCTCTCACTATTAAGTTATACTGTGTGTGTTTGCACATAAATGTAGCGACTGATAAGTTCACCGAACAATAGTTATGCTACATTTTTAAATGAAAAATAAAATCAGAAAAATCAGAAAGCTGCTTACAGCTGTTAAAGACCTCTTCTACTTCATTTTGGAGTCATGCAGAGAGCAATATTTTTTTTACTGTGAGCCGTAAAATCTGTGCAAGTGAGAGTGCATCGGTTGGTTTGTGTGTGTGTGTGTGTGTGTGTGTGTGTGTGTGTGTGTGTGTGTGTGTGTGTGTGTGTGTGTGTGTGTGTGTGTGTGTGTGTGTGTGTACATAACAGCATCTGTGTTTTTCTCTCTGCCATTCACATTAGACTAAGTGAAATAGAAGTGCTGCTGCCAAGCCAACTCTCTGGACGAGCCTGAGGAAACCCCTCTCTCTGTCGGCTACTGGACGGCCTGGATGCAATTAAAGTCCAATATGAGGAAGAGAGAGAGGCAGGCATGTCAGATGTGCCCAGTATAACCAGGCTGCGGCTGCAGTGGCCAGATGTGATCCTGCTCGGCCTGCTCCGGGTCTGGCACAAACCACTTGGCTATTAATGGGGGTGAATGCCACAGCTCCAGGGTGTTCCAGGTGGTAAATGGGTGCTAATAGAAATCACAGAGACCACATGCTCCCTCAACGCGAAGGTTAACCCGATTGGTTTCACACACCTGAATACAAAAACGCTTATACATACAACGCTGGGGCTAAATCTGGGACCGAACATGTAGCTTGAGAACATATAGTATAGTAGCAAATGTTTAAACCTGTGTAAATACTAAGGGTGTGTATTCAATCTAAACCTTTTTGGTACAGACAAAAATGGGCCTATAGCACAAAGTAACAAAGTACCAGAAACTAGAATATCTTGCAAGGCTTGTAGTCGTGTATACTTATTCTGTGATCAGATACTTCTTAATTTAAGCATAACTTTGCTAATTTTAAACAGTTGCCCATTATGTTTTGTCTAGTTTTTGTTTGGCCTCTTATGTGTAAACTAGTCTGATAACAGATTTTATAATTTTGTATAATTTTGGTATTAGTACCAAAACATTGATATTGTATTGGCAAAAGTAAAAGTATTTGTGTATAGCAAAATAAAAATCTTTCTATCATCAGTTCCTAGACATTTTCAGAGATATTGTTGTTATTGATTTTCAAGCCATACCAAAGATTTTATTTGTTGTTTATTCTCTCAAGCACAATGCCATCCAAAAAGTGCTTTCTGAGTATGAATCCAAACCCCTGATCTGCAGTAGGAAATGAGGTGGTTGTTTGTTTGTCTGAAAAATGACCCTCTTCGTAGGTAAGTATTTGTTGCAGGCTGCACTTATACAGGATACTTGTTTCAACAAACGAAATAAGCAAACACCCAATTGCCACTTGTGCATGTCATATCAAAGGATCAGACCAAGGCGAGACTTCACTACAAGTGGTTTACATCGCTTCATTGCGGACATGAGTTCAGTGAGGTGATTACAGTCTGCTTTGCTGTACCAGGAAGTCCTAAAACACCCAAGCTTACCATTAGAGCGCCGGTGGAGATTAACTACGGGATCAACATGATTAGCTACTGTGGTAACACAAGTAAATCAGATTGGGTCCTTGGAGCATGCAAAAAGATTCATTATTCTAAACAAAAGGTTATTTTAAAAGGGCAACTATTCATCCTGTAAACAAGGACCTTATGTCTTATACGGAAGGAACAGAAGTGCCTTCTGGGCAGATCATTTTTTTGTGGGAATTTCAGCCCTGTTATATAAAGCAAAGCGATCATCGGGTATTTAGAGCTTGGCATGCATTTCCTACATCTAACCATGCCACTTATACAGCTGTAAAAGAAGAATGGTTTGGCAAAACAGCTACAGGAAGATTATGTTAAGTTCAGAGTAACTATTAACAACTGGTAACTTTCTTTTATGTTGTGGTTTTTTTGTATGGTGTTCCATTCATACCGTTTACTTTAATAAATGCTGTCAGAGAGCTTTCAGTTGTGTTGCATGAGGTCTCAGGTTTGTTTCAATATATCCAATACCAGAATGGATCCAGGTGGCTATCAACAATACGTCGTGACCATCCTAATGGCTGGTCGTTAATTTGCAGCAACTTCACGCTGCTGCCAGTGTTGGTGTCCTTTTCTATAGGAGTCTGTTCGTGTCAACCGCATTTTGGATCGGCTGTCATTATGCTCGGGTCTCCACAGATCAGGTCCCACTGTCCTCGTGTTTGGATAGGGTCGGTTTCAGGAGGTTCTCCATAACAACCACAATCCAAGTCTGCTTGATATAACTGAGGTTGGCTTATTGTAAGAAAAAGAAAGCACTGCATTTTAAAAACAATGATGAAAACACATTTAGGAGTCTCAATGAAAATTTAAACAATTGCCTTGTTCGTTGAGTAAGTGTCTTTTTCGGTTTCATGCAGCACCACTGCTCAATTTTCCTAAAGCTTAATAAGATGTATATTTCATTACAATTCAACGTATTCTGACTTTCAGCAGAGGCGATTTTTATGTCAGGCGAGGCGTAGTCTATATCCACGACTTTCCACTTCCGGGATTGCTCCGGTGCCGCAGGAAATTCTGCCGGATGTCACTCTTTTCGGCCGGATGTCGGTTACCTTTCGCTTTCTTTGTGTTGTAATTCTTAACTCCGGTGGATTTCTGAGGACTATGGTTAACTGCTCCTCAGATCTCTGCAGGGTAAATCCAGACAGCTAGCTAGACTATCTGTCTTTCTATCAATTTGAGTTTTCTGTTGCACGACTAAAACAACTGTTGAACGTACACGTTCCACCAAAATAAGTTCCTTCCCGAGGCTCTTTTGCAGTAGCATCGTGGCTCCGTCCGGCACTTTGCACCGCCGAACACGATGGTGATTGGTTTAAAGGAATGCCAATAAACCAGAGCACGTTTTTTCTCCAATCCCAGGAATGCTGTGTGGACTAGCCAGACCCTCCTCTGCAGCGCTGTGGAGGAAGGTCTGGCAAAGCGATACTAGGCAATGCGGAACACCTCTACTATAAAATCTTTACATTTGGAGGAACAAGCCATATTGCTACAGTATTTATAAGTTACTGTAGGGGAACAAGAGAGACTTTATACATTAACTTGTTACTGTTCTTTTTATTTTAAAGTGACAGCAAAGTAGCTAAACACTATAAAAAGTCACATAGCTGTAAGCAACAGCCTTTAACAAAAAAGAGAATTGATGCTCAGCCACTTTCTCTAGTTTGTCAGATTGAGACAAAAATTTCACATGTGTTTCAACAACATCCTTTGTGTGTAGTGTCTGAAAGAGGACCTTCAGGACCCTTTGTGGTATCCTAACCAACCTCAATGACAAGAATTCCCATACAACAAATGAAAAAACTCACAAATGTCAGCATATGGAGAAATCAGGCCACTAATCGTCCTTTGTCACCCGGCGACATTCCTGATGTGCACCCCTGGCAACCAGGACTTAGGGAAGCGCAGAGATTTAGTTTGACAGCCGTGTCACTGAGCTTAGTGCTTCTCAGGGCGGGGCTGACCGCCTCTCGTGGGGGACCCCTACGGACTGTGTTTGGGTGCAGAGGGGGAGGCTGGGGTAAGCTAATATGACAACACAATGTAGTCCAGCCAAGGACTCAAAAATGGTCTTTTCTGCAGAACATCAAAACAAGGTAACAAATTTGATTAATGAACCGGCCTTTTTATCCACTTTGAGCCGATGTTGACAGCTGAAAGACCTATCTGACAGATAGTGTCACGACACTAAATCAGAAGAGTCTTCAGTTGATAACTTTACTCTTTCAAATTCTTCAAGTTCATGACTGTCAAGTAGCGTTTAACTATGTCCATATCCATACTCAATAGCCGCAGTTAAAGGGGGGGTGATATTTTATTTAGATGTTTTGTTTTGAGTGCACACTGCATGAGAAAAATCATATTTTTGTTCCAAATATTTTGGATCTGATGGTGGATTTCAGAAGAGAAAACTAGTTAATTTACGTATTGCTTTTTGTATTGAATTTATACATAAGTAAAAAATTCACATTCACATGCAAATATAATTAATGCAGAGACACACACAGGGACTTCACAATCGTACCAGTATAGAGAAGCAACCCTAAAGCACTTGTCAAACTGCAAATATGTCTGGGAAGATGGAGATGTATGCAGGTGTTTAGGTGTTTTTGAGGATGCCTGTCACAACTGAAACCAGCTGTGGTGAACTTGTTTTCAAAATGAATGGTGTACAATAAACATGTAAAACTCAGCTTAGATCAAATACTGATGCATACATGAATGTAAATCCCAAGAACAGAACCTCTAAAATCGTTTAAAGTAAATGTCAACCATTGCCACTTGACTAAATATGAGAAATATCTTGTCAGCATGTTTTCCTTAAAACCTAAGCAGCTGTGCTAAAAATACGTCTAAATCTACAACTCAGCAGAAACTAAACTGCTGAGGTCTTTGATGCCATTTTTATGTAGTTGGTGCTGTAATTGCCCATTTTCAAAATAAAGTGGTTATGATCCTTTGATTAGAGACAGGGCCAGCTGGAAAGGCTCTTAAATGAGCACAGAGGTTCCTGACCCAAAAATAGTCAAGTCTAACTCTAGCTACACTCTGACCAGCAGAGGGCTGTTTCATGATATACTGCCTTTAGCTATTCCTGTCACTTCTCGCGGAGTTCAGATAAACACTTCCATTCCCAATCCCAAAGACATAGTTAAGAAACCGCGATTATAGCTTTGAGAGTGCCTCTGGGAGGGAGGGGTGTCCTGACAGCCACAGTTCCTCTTCCCGGTTTCTATTTAGCATGTTTCTAACAACTTTCCTCTCTCAGTCTCGTTGACCTGTAAGGTGAACTGTTTCTGCACGTGCCGAGAGTTTCCCTTAGACTAAAAGTAGGTCTACTCAGACAGCCTGGCTCCCTGTCTACGACTCAGCGAGCCTCATCATTTTAAGAGCAAAGCAGCTATATTTATGCTTCTAACTGAATGTGACCCTTATGCACACTCTTTAGCATTGCCTCTTATATTTTTGCATGACACTGTAAAGCAAATGTATAGTTTGTCTGCACTATGCACACACTGAGTAGCAATGTAAACATTATACTTTACTTTGGCACCAATAAAACATGTCCATTTTATATCCAACAACGGTTTCCACAATGTACGACCTACGCTGCAGTCCTATGTTGAAACTTGACACATTTAAAACTCACTCTGAGAACACCAAACCAACATTACATGGTGTAACAGGGACAAATTGTGAGAAGAAATATGACCAAAACCCTGGCTGCAGTTGCCAGGTTCAAGTCTGCAGCTGCTGTTGCCAGGTTCTGGAGGAAAAACAATGGGAAGCGGCTGAGCAGCGAATGTGGTCGGCGGCAGAGAAGCAGTCCCTGTCTTTTAATGTGGCTTCGAGCTGTCTCATTGGCCGCCAGCTCCGTGCTGATTTACACCACAGCAGCAATTCACAACCCAAACAAACCCCAGCCAGCTAATTATGTCAGCTTGACTCTGTCAGCTTATCATGGATGCAAAACAGAGAAGAAAATGTTGACCGCAAAGGCCGACATCTCAGAGTGTAACTCTAGACAATATGATGGTGGAGCCCTGCTGCTGTCTGTTGTGGCCTGGTTGTGGATCTACTGCACTATAGTGCATACGTCTGGGGAGGTCTGCAGAGAGAAGGAATGCCTGCAGAATAATTCATATCCCAACTCTTCCCAATTTAATCAACATAAATGCATATTAAATAAGTAACCAGGCCTGATGGAAAAAGCATTCACTGGCTATGAAGTCTGTGACATTGCTGAACTCAGGAGGCCCGGAGAAAATAAAAAACCTTCCTCCTGTCAAATTCCTCTAAATCACCTCCCGAATGTGTCTCAAATATGGAAATGAAACACCCAAATACCCAGATTTCATTATACTGCCAAATATTAAAATACAAAATACAATTGCCTGTAAAATACATGAACTCTGGTGGTACTGCATGACACCATGTTTGATGGAATGTTGACATTACAGTATCTTACCAAGACTAATAAATGAATGAATAAAGTGGTTATCTTTCCTGTAGAGGGTTCAACTGTAGAGCTGAACCCTTTACAGTTATGAATATCAGTGTAAATATATCACCAAACTTAAGCTAGTCAGATTTAAAAAAAATAATAATTTAAAAACACCACTTAACATTCAAAAGTGACAACCATTCATCCAAACATTACCAAAGTCTAGACATGTTGCAAATACAAGTACGTGGTTTAAAATCTACATTTTATACATGCAATAATCAAGTCAATTTATCACCCAAAGGATGCACTGACTAAGAATGTAGTCTGCGAATTGGCCAAGAAATGTTGCAGTCATTTGTTAAATCAAGCAAACAATAACTGTCCCTAATAAGAGGATAAGTAGAACTTCTGCTATTTATGTTCAATGTACATCAAAGAATTGCTGCAACTTTTATTATTTCGGTATCTAAAACTTCAGTGAAACGGTGTATTCTTAAGTTATTTAATCTCAGTTAGTTATCCACCTGACTGACCCTTCAAGTCAAGTTCAAATCATGCATAGTAGCCTATAGCTATTTCAAATCCACTTAGGATATTTAACAGGTTGACCTTCCACGATAAACAAAACTTTATATGATCAGTTAACCAACCTTTGCACCCGAAAACGTGAGGTTCTTAGACTCTGCTTGTTTCTGAGGTTTAACTCAACCAGTCAGGTTATTTTTCCTCTGAGAAACACATTTTTCAGAAAACATTCAGTCTGCTAGAAACCCCAGCCTGCTGTTTAGTAGCCTCGTGTCTGGCGCTGTGTCCGTCCTGCATCAGTTTGGCCCTCGTTCAATCCACCTCTTGCCTTTTATAAAGGCTCTTTTTGCTGAATACTTTCCTATACACTCCTCGCCCTGAGGTTTACAAGTTTCCCAGTCTTTATGGCACCACCGAGGCATTTTTGGAGCATCCTAATTTTTTCCTCTTAAATTTCTAAATGAGAACAAAAAAGGTATCAGGGAATATTTTTGAACAGAAGATAACTGTTCTTGCTTTTCTTTTTCTTTAGGAAAAGGCCATGCCTGTTTATCATTACAGCTTCAAAATACGTGAGACTATTTCGTATCTACACTGGATAACGCTCACCTCAGTATGTTTCTTTCCAAATAAAATCAGAAACACTGATCCAGCACTGCTGCTTACTGATACTCGACTACAAAGGGCACACAAGGCATTTAATATGATGCAGATCTCCACCGCCTATCTGAAAAGGATGGGAACAGTCAGGCTTGGCTCTTAAGGGAACTTTGGGTATTTCCTTTCATCTTTGCTCCCTTGGAGGCACAAATAATCATATCTTCTCTCCTCAGTTTGTCCGGAAACTACAACTGGTGGTCCATTAGTATATAAAACAGACAAACTATATTTGCTCATCCCAGGCAAGCAGACTAATTTTTTTTTTTTCCTGTCTAGTTATTTTTTCTATTATTGTTTTTCTTTTCTTTTTTTAAAGAGGACAGCAAGGAAAGATGATAAGACAGTAAAGTATTGTAATTACAAGCGATGCACAATTATTCATCATTAGGATTATGACAGAAAGAGAGAGTAAGAAACAGTCAGGGCTTTAATTCAAAGAGAGGTTTGTGTTACTGAAATGGTGTTGGATGACAAGAAATTCACTGGATGTAAAAACAATGTGATCACAAGCATAAACACGTGCAAAGAATGCTGTGTTTCTGTCCGTTTGTAATATGTTGATGGTTAAAATTCTTGACATATTTAATGATTCATAACCGCCTTGATGTGGCTTCTCGGGGGTGCAACTGAGCATATTCAAGCTTATTCTAACACAATGGTTTTTGGTAAATATTTTTGTTTAATATTATTGTTTAATCACAAATATTCTGCCCCAGATTATCCCTTACATAAACCTCTAAAACATAAACTAAAAAGGCATTTCTCAAATGTTTTTACGTAAAAGTCTATACTTAAATTCTACAATTTGTTTGCGGAGAAAAAAAACAGCAGAAAGGTAACTGTGATCTTCAGGGAAAATCCTGACACAGTGAACTTTGAAATGTGCATGCTTTAATCATGCACGTGGGCCAAAACAGAAGTTTTAACAAGACACATTAACGTAGAGCTGTCTCATTAAACCAATGCAAACCAATCAGTTGTCTGGGGAAATATATTTAATCTTTGTTAGGACTCAGGCAAACACAGAAGCACGGACCATAAACATTACTTTCAGAAACTTGAGAACAAGCCACGTTGGTTTCTTCAAGTCCTAAACAACTGACACAAACACTATTTCTCAAAGTCATTTGTTTAGGCTAGAGACTTTGACTGTCTTCGCAATCTAGCAAACATTAAAAAGAGATGTTTGCAATGTTTTGGTTTATTTTTGGTTGATGTCTGTGCCATTGCTGGAAATAAATTTAGGCCTTGTGTTTGTGCGTTGAGCAGTCTTTTTCATAGCAGCCTTACTGTTCTGACGGAGCCGAGACAAAAACAAAGTGATGATGAGAATAACAATGGCAGTAAAACAGTAAAATGGTTATCTATGAGAATAGGTCTAAATTAATGAAATAATGCAGAGTGTCAGGTCATGTAAAGCGTGGCATTAAGTTAAACTATCAGCTATTCTATGAGTAATTCAAAGTGCCTATTTCTGTGTTTACATGCAGGGAAAATGACTTGTAAATGGATGCAAAGTTGTAGGTTTAGCCATGGATGGATTACTGAATGGGCCTAATGGGCACAGACCCAGGGGCCCAAAGTGTCAGGGGCCCCCCTGGCCTTCACCTGCAAAATGTCCCCCAAAGAGACAGTACCAAACAGAGTGGGATGCAAACTGACCACAAAGAAACATAAAACGACTAGAGAGATGCAATACAGCTGCAAAGAGACTCAAAGAGATGCAGAAATACTATGAGAATGGAAAAACACAACACAAAATGACTACAAAGAGATTACAAATAACTACAAAGAGACTCAAAACTACGAAGAAACACAAAATGACCACAAAGTGACAACAAAACACTACAAAGAGACACAAAATGACCACAAAGTGACACAAAACAACAACAAAAAGAGGCTAAAAAACTATAAAGTGTGTATAGCCTCTATGTAGAAGAGGTGGTGGGGATTTTTGCATGCCTGTGCCCAGGGGCCCATTGTCTCTTAATCTGCACATGGGTTCAGCATGACTGTTTGTGACCTTGCCAAATTTCATTATTTCAAAATTCATTAATTCTTCGGTTTTCAAACCAAAACAGAAAACTAAAAAAAATGTAGTTTTTACTGTATTAAAAAACAGAACGGAAAAACAGTAACGTTAACATTAGTCTAGAGTGGCCGGGCGAAATTACGAATCACACTATGGCCACGCCAAGACCCGCCCTACGAAGCAGCTCGATTGGTTGTGGTTAGGCATTTGACCTCGAGTGGTTAAGGTTAGGATAGCCGATTGGTCAGGGGATAGGACCTGTACAAATGGGGTTACGTTACCTTGCGTAAGCATGGACGCCTGGCCAATAAATGCTATTGAAGGGCGGGTAAAGAGAATATTGGTTTTTGTGTTTTGGTTTTTCTGTTTTTCCGTTCTGGTTTTTAAAAACAGAAAAAACTATAAACAAACACACAACTTTTAGGTTTTTCTGTTTCCGTTTTGGTTTGAAAACCTAATAATGAATGAACGAACCATACACAGATTAATTTGAAAGACTGCATTCCTTTTGAAATTACTGTCACAATCAGAAATTTCTGTAAGGACTAATTCAAAGAATCACCGGCTGCTCATTCAGGTCTGACTTCCCTCTGAAAACACCAGCCTGCTTTGTAAACAACTGACTGTCCTGTTAAAAGTTGAGGAGTCCTCGCTTCTAAATGAGCTTTGTGTTGGGTAGAGGCTGTAAATCACTACATACAGTAAAGATGTGGACATGGTGTAAATCTTTCGCTCCTCTTTACCCCGTGGCCTCCTCCTCTGAATGGGACTCAGTGTTCCAGTCACACTCACATGCTCACCTTTCCCAGCCTGAAGACCTGGGACATGGGTGAGCCGAGGCTGAGATGAGAGGCGAAGAGGGGAGGCCTTGGACAGTTTGGAAAGGGTCAATGACCCTGCATACCCTAAGAAGTCATGGTAATGACTCCGGCTCCGTACTGTGTGAACCGCTGGTTGTGGTTTTTCGGCCATGTGCAAGGGCGTTATCACGTGCTTAAGAAAGATTCATGGCCGGCCGATTTCAGAGCAGTGAATGCTGGCACACTTCGAACAGAACGAGCCACAAAGCATGCCGTTTGCAAAGGCTTAAATAAACACACTATATAGTCTCAAGTAGCCGTGCAGAGTGCGTTCACAAATGCACTGCCATGTGACATGTGATGTCACATATTCTGACTTCCAAGGGAGAGGAAAAAATGAGTGCCTTGTGTACGTACTCATTCTCAAAACCACTAACAATCTCTTACTGTGCAGCTATATGTACACAGAACATGCTGCGTTAGCCACATCACGTCTTACATTAGCACGCAGTGATTTAGCAGACAATATCAAGCAAGTAAAATATAACTTTGAGAGTCCTTTTTATAGTCCAAGCATATAATTCTCTTGTAAATGTCCTGCTGTCTCGACGTTATAGCCACAAAAAGTTTGATCCAAAGTCTGTGTGTGCAAAACTTATAATAAATACTAGAGGTGGAAAAAAGATTGAAATGTTTTGAAGCATGCTCAGACTGGGAGAGCCTGAAGCACAGATGATTGGCTTAACTAATGCTAACCAGGCAGAGTGAGCGGTAGGCAGACTCCTGCTTTTCATTAGCACCAGTTTGCTAACTGGCAAGTGCAGCCAGGTAGACTTTCCAGATGGGTCTGTCCTTGTATGATTCTCAGCTCTGCTCTGAGATTTTACCTCAGGGCTGGAAACAGAGACAAGGAAACACACGCAGCAAGGGAGTCCGCTCAGCCAGCCAGCCTTACAAAGAGTTGTATGTATGCAGGAAGCTGGACAGACTGAGAGAAGGCTGCTCTGCAGAGGGTATGCCACGTTAACACCACATCTCTGCACTCTGGCAACACTGCCTGAAAAGATGCCAGCATTTTAATGCCCCATGCCCCATGGGTTGTTGTCCTTTCAAGTGTTGGGGGAAGAATAATCAAGAATAGACCTACTGTAGGAGGTCTTCTTTGCTCTTAACAACCTGTCCCTATAACCTGAAACATTTTGTGTTTCTAAACATCAACTTATATAATCGAACATATTAGAGGATTCAGTTACATTGCTGATATACTCGCATTGCCAGACTTTCCTCCACAGCGCTGCAGAGGACGGTCTGGCTAGCCCACACAGCATTCCGGGATGGGAAAAAAACCATGCTCTGGTTTATTGGCATGTCTTTAAACCAATCACAATCATCTTGGGCAGCACTAAGCACTGGACAGAGCCCCAGTGCCGCTGCAAAATAGCCTCGGGAAGGAACTTGTTTTGGTGGAACGTGTACGTTCAAAGGTTGTTTTAGTCGTGCAACAGAAAACTCAACAGATTAGACAGATAGTCTAGCTAGCTGTCTGGATTTCCGGCGGCAACGGACCAATCGAGGAAGTGGAATGCCATGGATATAGACTACATTGCTGACATAACCCGTCTGACCCACAGAATAACACAGAACAACAGAAATAAACAAACTTTGTATCTTATCTTCTGAAATTTGTGTGGCCTGGATGCTAGAAAGTATCTCATCGCACTGAAGTCTGTTAGGACTGAATGTTCAGCTCTTGAGAGCCGAGATGATTGATTCCAGTTTGAGTCAGATCACCGCCTGTGGCTTAGCAGCTCACCAAAGCAAACACTCAACAACAATGCGAAAGCACAAGTGCATTCAGGCTTTTATTGTCCTGACAATTAGTGTTTGTGGGATTTCAGGCTGATAGCAATCTGCAAAAGTTGCAAAAGGAATGCATCACCAACACAAAGACACCAACTGTTAGTAGAGCTGCTCTGTAGCCCAGTGACACTAAAACGTACAAATTAATGTGAATCATATGTCAAATATAATTAATTTATTTAAATCATTACACTTAAAAACATTTGCAATAAATAAATGAGCCACTAAAACTCAAACTGAACTTGACTTTTTATACATAACTTGTAATCTAAATATTAAAAACTACTAAGAAAAATAAATGTTTAAAAAGAAAATCCTACTCAAACCAAAAACATTATGTGCACAGCAGCAAGGATAATTGACATTTGGATCATATCTATACTTGGTGTTCTCTTGAATTAATAACAAATGGATCTGCCAGGGAGTGACGAATACTGGCTCAACTATAAAACTCTTCATAACCGACTTTTCATGTTTGTCCAAAGCATCAAGCTCACACTCAGTATCAATACCATACGGCCAATTTCTTGTAAGGACAAACACGCATTTAAATGTCATAACTGTACCATATTTTAGATATTGGCCTGAGCAGAATTATTGTTGTCATGCTTCCTTTTTACTGCTGAAGCAGGCCAGGACAAAATGAAATTATGAGCGGGAAGAGGAAGAGAGAGGTTGCTGTGCACAATTAGGCCAATCAGACCTTGCATCACTTCCACAGAAGCAAATAAAGCATTTGTGTTTATGGTGAGAAGAAGCCAGGTCTATCAGGAGATTATATAAACGCACATTTTTGAGAAAAAGACTGGCACACAAAAGAAAGATGTGTGTAATCGCAGGTTTTCTAAACAAAGTTTGGAATGTATTAAGACGACTGATAGACAAATACAATGAAGCTAATAGATGTAAGGGTCCCATTCAGATGATTTGAGTCATTAGTCGAGAAACCCCCTAGAATTGACTCAAAATTTGTCAGTCGAATCATTGCACTTTTTAGCAGTTGCATTGTATATATTAAAGCAATGCAGGAGCAACAACATGGCAAACTTTACACTTTACAAACAGAGTCCTGTCTTAAAATGACCAAACCACAAAACTAACTGTGGAAATAGAGAAGGGTAATGGAAACAGAGGGCGGTGCGACGCCAGGCAGCGTGAGGCAGGACGGCGCAATTACTTTCTCGGACTGTAAGGAAATCTGATGTTTGCACATCACGGATGAACAAAGGCATGCAAACGTGGGTCTTACAGGTAAAACAAGACTAATGTAGGCTGCAACAGGAGTTGAGTGTGTGGACCTGCAGGTGCACTGAACTGACATTAACTGGGCAGAAGCAATAATATGTTTCTCATATTTGAAGTTAAGGTGTATTAAAGAAAATACGCCAGTAATAATGTTGCGTTTCTACGAAAAACATCTATAGATGAGAGAAAGCATTAACCAATAAACCACAGGCGCAGGACAAATTAATATACCAAAGAAATCATTAGGTGAGTGACAATTGTTTCTGTTTCTCTATACACTGGTAACTGTGTAAAAAGGAAAAGGAAATCATCTAAAAAGAAAAGATCAGATTTTTTTTTGATAAAGAAAAAAAGTCAGAAATACAAGCCTGTATAAAAACAGAATTAGACTACAACTCCCAAGAGCCATTTGGTAAGAAACAAAAGCTTAAAGTTTTGTTTTAAGGGCCATTAACAACTGGCAGTAGCTAAAAGCTAAATGTTACACTTTTTAGAAAACGTAGGACACAGTGCAGTTAAAATAAATTTATTTTCGGATTCTCAATTTTGGACAAATTTGGAAACTAAAGCAACATGTTTTGTTCCCAACTGCACAGACCAAGCGTTTTGAATTTGCTAAAGCTCCAATATGAATGTCTTCTGCTTCTTCTTCACAACAACACTGAAGGAGGCTCATGGGTATTGTAGCATCTAGGGCCATCTGTCATACCGTGATTTCTCAGAAGGGAAGCTGGAATTATTGAAATTGGTGGACTCACCACTCATGTGTGTTAATGTTGAGCAGCACTGAGGATATGATTAAAATAAAAATAGACTAGAACAGCAATTTTAAGTTGGGAAAAATACTTTTTATAAAATCGGCCTATTTCAAAACTCTATTGCTTGTTTATTGGATGCAGATTTAGTTTCCTGTCAGCGTGTAGTTTTATCTTTGCATAATGGACTGATCTGTGCTTTATGCTCTAACTGACCCCAGGTGATCACAGTAATTCCTTGGCACAAAAACTGAGCAGATTTCACCTCATGTGACTCCAGGTTGGCCCTCAGTTCATTTTGTTATGCTAAGCTTTCTGAACATGAAACCCTGGGTTGTCAGCTATGGTTGCTTTGTATTATACTGGCTTGCCAGAGAAACAGTGCAAACAGCCTGAGTGTCTCAGTGCAGCTATCTGGCATCGTCCGAGTTGGAATTGCATTGTTCACACCAGGCAAAATAGACTAAAAGAAAGAAGTGTGCACTAGAATTTAAATTAACTTCTCCAAAGCAATGTTTTGTTATGTCGAGAGCACCGGAGGAACACAATGCTGTTAAAGCTTACTGATCTTAAAGCCATCCACATCGAAGGAATATAATTCCGTCTGGGCTGCTAACTTGTTCCTCTCCCTAATTGTGGATAAAAATGTACATCAACTGGAAACAAAAACGAGAGCATAAAAAGAAACAGATTAACACGTCAGCTTTCTCATTTGACCACAATCCAGCCGTGGCACTTCATTAAGAGGTTGTTTCCTTCCCCACAAAGTTTCTGAGCTACACCAGACGCGGATGTTGTTGTCATCCACTCCCCACTTCTATTTAGGACTACACAAACCAACCAGCCTATATCATATGATGTCTCCATGAAATAATACGCTGCGCTTATTCCTGCTGTGCCTCCGATGGGTGAGCATACCACGCAGCACGTAACAATGTGGGTCACAATTTCAACCCAACTGTTAAAAAAAAGGCTCTCAGTGATCTGTGATGGTGTCATGGCTGCCAGTGGCACAGACTTACTGTCTTCATTAAAGACCACACAAACACAAACAGCAAGGGATCCATTTAAATCTGAAAGGGGCATGCCAAATCCATAGTGAAAGCAGATGGATACTGGTATCATGTTGAAAACACTTACATCACCTCATAAAAAGCAAGGTCAAAAACAGTGCATTCACATTTATAATATAATATATTCAGTTTGTTTTGGTAATTTTCACAATTGTTCCCAACCACAGTCAAACATAATGCCTTTGTATGTCTTGCATGCGTGCAGTTTAAATACAGATTGAATTATGAGATTAGTGCCACCCACTGAAACACTGTTCTCTCACTACTGTTGTTGATTTGCGTTCACTTTATTGACAGTTTAACACCACCAAGAGTGATTGACAGAGCTGTTGACACAAGCACTTATGCAGAATTACAGCTAAATGTTCTATGAAAATGAAATAATTGGGATTAGGGCCAAAATTGACAGAACCCAAAGATAAAGTCAGGACTACCCAATGGCTCAAAAAGAAAATTAAATTAAAAAAAAAATAAAAAGAAGAAATTATATTATACAAGCAACTGATTGGACCCATGATCAACAACACTTGAAAAAAATAGTGGATTTTTGATTTATAATTTTACATTCCGATCATTGGTTTGGTACCAAAGTACCAAATGTACCAAAACAGTCAGGGAAATTCCAAGTCCACTTCCTTCCCTGCAAGATTTTTTAGCCAAGAAGACAAAAAAAGATTTTCAAGCCCAAAAAACTAAATATGGTTCTGTTGGATTTCTAGTTTCCTTTTTTAATATGAAAATACTGTGAACATAAATGATTGAACAATTAATCATTATTCAATACAATTTCAAAAAGAACTTGTCATATATGAAATTAAACTGACTAGGTTTGATGCATTGCAATCAATTTGTTTAAGTCACATTGGTCTATGGGAAATGAGAATGGACATCATTCACTATTTCCTGACATTATATAGACAAAATGATTAAATTAGTAATCACTATAGTTTTATTCTTATCAGAAGAATTGTGAAGTTATGTTCATGCTACCCATCAACAGAGCTTGACATAACAGGTTATATAGGTTAAAGGGAGACTTCGGTAATTTTCAACCTGGACCCTATTTTCACGTTTTTGTGCCTAAGGGACTAATGAGAACAACAGTTTTTGAAATTGGTCCAGTATTAAGCGAGAGCCCCACATTTGGCAGGAACGTCATTTCTCCAACTCTTACTCACTGTTTTCACCTCTGTTTTACGGCAAAAGTCACTGCTCCCGAGATTCCAGAATAAGACTTCTCTGTGAGGGAGACTTGGTCAGACAGAGTAACAAACAGATCAGATCAAAAGGTTTAAAAAAAAAAAAAAAAAACATTGAATTTCTCTGTAGGGTCCTTTCCATAATGTTGTCAGGCATTCATTATAACAATCTGAGCAAGTCAGTTGCAAAAACAAGCACTTTTAGTGGACTTACATTGACCATGCGTTATTGCTCCGAAGGATTAGATTGCAGCCTGTTTTGCTGCTGCAGGCTGAGACGCTCTCACTCAATACAGGACCAATTTTTAAAAAAATATTGAAGATTCCCTTTAAGTTAACTTCTTTAAAAACATACAGGATATGAATGTCTCGAATATAAATATGGGCATATTGTAAATTCTCAGTTGGTTCTAAACCCATATGAGCCAAACGAGGGCTTTGCTGCCTATGATTAAACATCATAACCGACACTTTGATGGTATGCAGAGTTACTGTGAGGAGGGGTGAATAACAGGGCTTGCCATCTATATGGGTCACTGTGGGGTTTGAATGTGGCTGAGGGAACGTGAGTGAATGAGTAGAAGCGCAGGGCTGCCTGTCGTCCCATGAGCCAAGCCACAGCTGGCCAGATTACAAGAGTCTGGATTAGAGGCCTGGGGTTGGGGTAGGATGTGGATCCCATTGATGTAGGAAAACACACACACACACACACACACACACACACACACACACACACACTCACTTAAAGGATCAATGTCACCATCAACACACGCACTAGCTCGAAACTGCACAGGCGATCACATTGTGTTTCTACATTTTGTGTTTTATGTGGCCACTTTGTTGGGACATCATCCAGTAAATGTGAATGATGCGATTTTAAGCAAGTGTGTTTCCTCATATCCTCTTCATCATAACAGACCTCACAAGCCGCAAAAGCCAGAAAGTAAAGGAAAGTAACCTTGGCCTAACATCTACATCATTGTGTACGAAACAAAAAATCTGCACATTTGTATTATCTTTGCATTTGGCACAGCGTTGTTCTAAGACAGATAATAGCTTCTCGTAAACCATAACCGGTACAAATGGGAGAATGAGAACAATCTGCACAGCACACTGGGCCTCTGGCCACTGCTGGCAGGGCATGAAAGCTGCATTACACAAAACAAGATGAGCTTTAAAATTTTGTCTTTTGCATCTTGAACCTAACAAAATTACTTCATCAAAATAATAAAACTGTTGTCTATAAGCAGCCACATACCAAAACAGGATCAACGATGTCTCTAATGCATGTTTACCATCAACACCAACATCCTATGTGTAATTAGAATTCACATGAATCTAAAGAAAACAGACAAATCATTTCCAGGGAATAATATATGTCTTACAAATATTATGCGCAGAACAGATGCTGGAAAACAAAACACAAAGGCAGATTTTGCCATTCCCCAACAAAGGGCCTCCAACTAGCGCTCACCATCCAGTAAACTGAGATCGATTACTATATAAGCCCAGATATCTACATGATATATGCAGCAGCAGGTTAAACGTGTCAGCAATGCAGCAAATAGTTCTTAACAAAAGCATTAAACATACAGAAATATGAAATAATGTGCGAAGTGTTGATAAGCAGCAGATCATCATCAGTGCATGAATATGAGCTCAAATAAGTGTGCAACACTGTAAACGGTGAAACAGCAGTTTAGATGTCATCGTGACAGGAAGCATCATTTATTTCTCTAATGCTAGCTTAAAGTCTGAAGTGAAAATGCCAATATTAAAAAGGGAAATGATTGCCTGTATGTGAATGGGCTGTGTGCAAAACGTCCCTAAAGCCAACGTACATTACAACTTACTAAAGCACCAAAAGTTAGCACAAGTGAGGTAACAGCAAACCCATTAAAACAACAGCAACAACCAATAGCCTCAGACACTACAAGAAATGCATCCACAATTAAAACAAACCCAAATAATGCACATGAGTGGAAATCTGGAAAATAGTGCCAACAAGCTAATCCAGACAACAGCTAACAGCTAACAGGTTTGGCAGCATTATCTTAAACCAAATTAAACACAGCTTAAACATGGACTCACAACAACACATGCTAGCACAAGCAGCAAACACTTAGCTTGTGGAAGTGAAGCAGTGGTCCCTGCGTCTCAGCATGGAGAAGTTAAATCCTTCAGAAAGAGTCCGCCACAGGACAGGAAAGCTCAGACTTGAACCTGTAACCCTCCCAAGGGAAAAGAAGGGGCTGGAGCACACTAATTGATTTGTAGCAATTGTGCAAAACACTACTGTGATCTTCATCAGTGTCAAAATGGAAGGCCCACACATATAGTCAACCTAGAACAGGTGTAGGGCCTACAATTCTAATTGGATAATTGGTTGAACAGGATTTCAAATCTATTGGATGGTGGATCCAAAGGGGGGAGTTATTATAGTTGCTGTCCAAGTGCCACACCCCAATGCACCATACTCACCTCAGGAACAACATAACACAGATAGCTCTTAAAGTTGCAGAGATACAAGTATTACAAGTACTTTGTCTATTGAGTAACATGTTATAGAAAACATGACAAATGTAGTACTTAATTTAGGCCAAAGAGCTCAATGTGTTGAGAGTATGAATCCAATATGCCTCTCTGCAGAGCAGTGAGTTGATAATGTCACCACCTCTAGGAGAGGGTACATTTTTCTATTCCCCAGTCCCTTGGAAGTTTGTTATCCTGAAGCTGAGAGGCACCTGATTCAGCTGCATGCTGCTGGAAGATGCGAGGTTACTACTGTACAGTAGGTAGTTAGCCAGGCATGCTTATGTTTGCATTGCAAACTGGTTAAACACAGTTAAATACATTCCTTTAGGAGCAGACTGTGTTAATGCAGGAGCAAACTGGACTTCTCCACCTGGAGTAGCTAGCCTGCTTGCTATATAAATGTCCTATAAAGAAAGAAAACTAAATGAAGTCTGGAAGATTTTTGTAGTCCAAAATAATTGGGTGTTGTAATAGAAATAAAATGCAGTGTTAAAACAACCATAATATGATGCAGTAGGCTATTTGCCCGGAAAGTCAGATTTTTCTAATCTCCTGGAGCATGTTACACACACACACACACACACACACACACACACACACACACACACACACACACACGCTGTAGATGTGTGGCTTGGAGTGACCGAAACTCTACCTTGGCTTAAATAGAGCTTTTATAGCACATCAGCAAGCCACCATCTTATTTTTTTTCAAGTCCATCCAGTACGTTTTAGTAGCAGGTTTCAGTGACAGGCGAGTGATTCTGACCAGATGCTGTCTTCACCTAGCTCCTCCAACAATCTGACAGAGAAAATTAATTCATATTCGCCAGCTGGCTGGAGTTTAAATGACCTTTCAACAGCAAATCAATTTGCGCTTGACCAGGAATGCATTCCTAGATACAACAGAGAGAGAGCAGGGAAAAACATATTCATACCAGAAAAGGTGACACAGAAATGCTTCTGCAGTTTTTAAATGTACAAAAAACATCACACACACACATCCCTTTACAATGTGAGTTTCTCTGTGGAAGTAAGCCAGAGTTTGGATTCATCTTGGACAAACGTTTAGAATAGATACCAGTAACTACATTAATGTGAAGACTGTGAATCTTCCACAAAGCTATTTAATGCAATTTGTGCATGAGGAACTCATGTTTGTGAGGAAATGTCAAAGTAATCCAACATTATTAGCATCGTATTGTGCTTAAATTTCTAGTTTGTTGTGTTTCCATGGCCATTTAAATTTCAGACCCATCATTATGGTCAGCTGGAGTCTGAACAGTTAATTGGATGCTGCCACGCCGTGGCCTCCCCACACAACCCATACACCCAGCGTGTAACCATGTGACTTCATAACCACATGTATGAACGCAGTCGGCAAAAAGAAAACATCAACAAGGTTTCCACATAAACGCCTAATTGTTTATAGGGAATTCCCAAAACTTAGCACTTGGTCATGATGCAGTTTATAAATGAAAACGTGAACACAGGGATGTGATTCACACTGACCACCGCTGGTGTATGTTTATGACACGTGACATTTTCTCTATTTTAAGATGCAGCCTGAGGTTACTTACAAATTTTAAGTTTGGCTAGTCACGAGTTAATATGAAAATACAGTCACAAGTTAGTAAGTGAAACCGATCTAAAATCAGTTAATGAGGATACCATTTCATCATTGATTCTCACTTTTTGGGCCTCCTTCATGAGATATTGCTCAGGGGCCCATTTCAGGAAGGAGGTTTAACAAACTCTGAGTCTAGTCTGAACTCTATGTTGATTTACTCTGAGATGGGAAACTCTGAGTTCTCACTAAACCTGCTTTCTTGAATGGACCCCAGGTCAGTTCCTTGCTCTCTGCATGTGTTTTTCTTTAGGTGGTCCTGATTTTATGACTTTGTGTCTAAAGCCACCATGATAACTACACAAACTGAAGTCCACAGCTAACAACAGGCAGCTGTGTGTGTCTTTAAGGTATTCCTTCTTTAAGTTTCTACATTACATTTCATCCTTACATTGGTTACTTTTTCCTTGCCAGTTCCCATCTGGGCACAGCCAAGCTTTCCAAAATAGAAGCGTAAATGCAGCAGCGCACCACCCAAAACCAGCCGACGTCTCAGTCAGCGCCTTTCTCAACCATTTACACATCTTGCCCCCTGGCTTGATGTGGCCCCTAACAATAGGGTGGTTGCACAGCACGCCAAGACTTTTCCTGACACTGTGCATATGTTTAACCATTAGACGACAGGGCTTATTATTTGTTGATGTAGAGAGGAGAGCGGAGGGTTTATGGGAAATGTGGTCTTCAACTAGAGAAACATGAGCATTAACAATATACCTCTGGAGTTCCAAGTCACAAATCATGTCAACTATGGTCTTGCAGTATTTGTTTCTAACACTTTTCACAGTGACACAGTGATGCATAAAAAAGTCTCAGTTTTCATTTTTTAAATCGTAAAAATGGCTTCCAAAGCGAGCAGGAGCGCACGTCAATATCCCAGGAGTAGCGCAAAGACCTTGACTCAAGCAACATGACTTGATTAGGAATGAATGGTGGCTCTGGAGTAACCTCTGTTCCAAGTCCCTCAAAGTAAGGAGCTAATTGACAAAGACATCTGAAAAAATAATAATGGCATGAGGCTGCTCCTCTGGACTTCTTCAAGAAATCCTGATATAATATACTGTATGTCCTAGCTTTTATTGTGCTGGAACGCAAAGACTACTGGGGAAAAAGATATATACACTAGATATATAGAATAAAAAGGTCTGTTGGGACAAGTGAAAGATTTTCGCAATATAATATATAAGTGCAATGTTTCTCAAATGATTGACTGTGAGGGAGGGGGTTTCAGATCTTATGGGACATCTTCAGATTTTCATAAACAATAAAATAAAAGTTGTTCAGGGACACATATATACATAAATACCTTGATTTTAAGATATTGCTGTCGCCAAACTGTCTAGCTGCCCCTTCCTTTAACTGTATGCTTACTAAAAATCATTCAAACAAGCAATTTTAAATCTTGTATTATATATATATATATATATATATATATATATATATATATATATATATATATATTGAAAGCAGTCGGAGCCCTGCACAGACTCCTGCAGGGCAGGGAGGACACAAGCTGCGGTATATTGTTACTGCAGCTGAAGCCAGACATTTCCTGGACGTCCTGCACGTGTTGTGGAAAAACACATCACTGTCCGCTTCCAACGTGAAATCCATTGCCCTTTACCAATCCACAAAAGAATGTGAGTGACGCATTAAAATCACAAAATTAACAGACAGACATACCTGCAAATGAATGGAAAAGCAATAAAATAGGGACAATCTGTAAGATGTTTTCAATTTTCGGTCGGTCACATGATGACCAGTATGGAAAGGTAGGACTCTGTGTTTTTATTATTTTCCTAATAATTATTTTGATCCATTGCTAATGTGAACATATTGACTATCAGCTTTAAGGGATCTAACTGACTCCAAAGCAACTCATTCACAATACCAGGTCAAGTCAATTTGTCTCAAAGGGCTTTACAATCTATACATCATACGACACCCTCTATCCTTCCGACAATCAATGTTCATTATTGAATTGCTCTCTCCCTCTTCTTCTTCTTCTTCTTCTTCTTCTTCTTCTTCTTCTTCTTCTTCTTCTTCTTCTTCTTATGATCATCAGTGCACACACACACACACACACACACACACACACACACACACACACACACACACACCCGCACGCACACACACACACACACACACACACATACACACGCACACACACACACATACACACATACACACACACACACACACACACACACACTGATCATCAGACAACCTGAGAGGTGAGTTGTTCATTTAGGGTTGGTACCTGTTAACCTCTTCAAAAGAAGATTTAGTGACGTTTTACTGGCATGTTGGTTGTTTTTGTCACCAGGTGTGGTTCTGGTCTGGTACATCACATCTGGTTCGTGAAAGTAATACTCCAGTTACAGGTGGAGTTACTATACTGTATAGGGAGACATCATCATGGCAGCTCCATCTGTAACTGGGGAGGCATACGCTAGTCTCCAGATTCTGATTCAATGTAGAGCTGCCATAAAATAATATATTGGCCAAGCAACTGGTGATGTTAGCCCAGTGTTGGCCTCTGCAGCTGGCCCTGCACAGACATAGGTTTGTCTTTCGTCAGAGGTGCAACACTGTGTCCCCAATCTCTGTTTCTTGTAACCAAATGTACCCCCATTCCCTGTTTTTGAAATCTGTCCAAAAAAACTCTCTGACCCTGAAGATACATATTGAAACAGTTTCTACACTGCAAGGTATTTTTCCTGAAACATAATCTCACAGAGAGCCTGGTGCATATGGAGGGCACTGTGAGGTACTGTGTGGCACAGTGGCACAAATGAGTCTTTGTGTTGCCGTGTGGGTCTTACATCATCTCCCGACTGCTGGAGGGTCTGCTGGAAGATCCCTGTGGTACACTTGACCCTACACTGAACCTATCTGATTTTTTATTCTCACAGAAGCTGCTGTTAACTACACAACAAACTCATATTGTTCCCATGCAAGGTTTTCCAGGTTCTGTCAGCCCTTTTGGCTGTAGTATCACTTTCCTGTCCTGTGTTGGCCCCTAAGCTGCTTTGGATCAGTAGCTGCAGGTAGTGCTAGCTGGCAGGTCAGTGTTGCGGCACGCACGGCAGTATGGCTTCCTCATCTGCTGCTGCTGCGCCATCTCACCATGCCTGCCTTCTTGCCCGCCTGAGCTCAGCTTTTCCAGCCGTTACTCATTCCCACTAATTAGAACGAGGGGTCTTGCCGGTCCGCGAGGGAACCACTTTCACATGGGAAGCCCTTCGTTTTGTTTCTACCTCACAAATGAGAATAATCCTTCGGCTCTTCTCTGAGGTCGTCTTCACTTGGCAAAAAAAAAAATTCCCCTCGTGAGCTCTGCTAAACCAAATTCATACATAAACAATCGATGGAAACACTTATGAGCTGCTCATCCTTCATCCAATAGACATTTTTACATGATCGAAGTTGACACAGAAAAACTACTACGTTAATTATTTTCCTAAACCACACAAGCTTCAAAACAAGGTCCTATTGATCAAAAGCAAGCATAATTACAACTCGCTGACATGCTGGCTGTGACTCACCAATTCCAAATCTACACTTAGTTAGTTGTTACTGAAACCATATGACCACATACTCTCTCTAATACGACCAATAGGAGCGTTTCATAAATAAGCACCCCTAGCGGTGGCAGGAAATATGACTCACAGGAGCGTTTTTACCGTCCTCATACCTAAACGTGAGAGTTGTGGTTTGAAACATGTTGTTAACATTGTAAAACAGTCACAGTTTGGTTATGTTTAGGCACAAAGAATACTTGGTTAGGTTTAGGCAAGAAAACTGCTTAGTTAAGTTTAGAAAAATATCCTGGTTTGGGTTAAAATGAGTTCATTTGCTATGTTACATTACTTCACTTTCGTACATACACTACCGGTCAAAAGTTTGGGGTCACTTTGAAATGTCCATTCCACTCCATTACAGACAGAATACCAGCAGAGATCAGTTGCATTGTTTTTTTAATCAGGGCAGCAGTTTTCAGATTACATTATGTGTTTACATAATTGCAAAAGGGACTGTTGTAGAAAGAAGTGGCTGATCTTTAATGCAATATCTACATTGCCCATTATCAGCAACCATTCAGCCAATGTTCCAAAGGCACATTCTGTTTACTAATCTGATATCATTTTAAAAGACTAACTGAGAAAACACTGGAGAATCCTTTTGCAATCAGGTAACTTCTAGTCCTGCTCTTGCACAAGACAACTAACTCGAATGTGACCAACAACAACAGGACTGTAACACTGCAGGCTTCCTCTGCTCTTTTGTTTTTTTTAACATGCCACAGCATTTTTCAGAGTTTTCCAGCTAATAAAATTGTACCTTGGTAGCAACAACACTCAATCCCGAGAATGAGACTCTGAGAGCCATTGTGCATGTTTTTATATGAGAGTCAGTAAAGTTGGTATGTGGCACAGTGAGTGAGGTGACTGGATTGGAAATAACAAGGAGGAACACAGAGCCTGAGCCACTGTGGGGAATGGAGAATGCTGGTAAACCAGAAAATCTCCCTTAAAATTACAAGAGGCCAAAGGAGCAAGAGACGAGGATTGGGAGCCAGGACGGGAGAAACAGAAAAAGAAAGAAAAAGAAAATACAAGAAGGAAGCAGTGGTAGTAGAGAGAGATCATAAAAACTGGAATACACCCTCTGAACATCCATACAAAAGGGTGTTCAAAGAAGAAATAAAGAGGAGCATCAGTAAAAGCTTTGAATTGCGACAACCTTCTGAGCTGTTATATTGCTCTGCAGCCTCCATGAGGTTTGAATATGTTATATCATATTTGTGTGAAAATAGCACAAGCTTCCTCTTGCTTCTTTGGTCGAAAAACATTTAGCTATAGTGGCTGGTATTTTAATGCTTATAATGACTTTATTACATAATACTCACACACATACATATATACATGCATCCTAAAGCGGTGTGTAAAAAGAAAGGACATTTGGATTTAAAGGTCCTCTATAATCAGATTTTTGGGTTGGTGTTCCTGCCACTGAACTAAAGGCTTGTCAGAAGTCTTGTTTGTTTTGTGGGACTCACTTTCCAAAAACAAGTCCATTTGGCACCCAGGAGGTGTTTCTGGCACCGGGGTGAGACCCAGTTCAATGCTAGTGTCCTCTCTCCTCTGTGCCCCCAGAATAACACAATTTCTCAAAACAGACTTCTCTCCAAAGCAAAGCACTAGTAAATCTTTCATCAGGCTCAAGCAACAAAGCCATAAATCAGCATAATGCAGCTTCTGAGCCAGGGCATGTAGAACAGCATCACATTGTTATATTTTCATCATCTGCTTAATGTTTTTCCTTTTCTTAACCCATATTCAGTGACATAGTGGTTTCCCCCCCATCACATTTGGCCTCCGCACTTAGTCATATTTAACCTGCGTGTCAGATATCTTTATGTTGACACATAAAGCTAAAATGCATTTGTTAGTCCACTTTAAAACCCACTCACTGTAGTAAGTGAATTAAGTGCTTTACCTTGTTTCTTCCAGCAGATGGGGATAGAACTCCAACCAAACTGAAGCCCTTGATAAGGGATAATTATTACTTTATTCTGATTCAGATGAATGATTCTGGTTTGTGTTTAAAATGACAAACCATTGAGATCTAGGTTATTTCAGGGATTCTTTTCTCATGCAATCATATAAATATAAAACTTTGACTCTGAAAAGGCCTGAAATATTGACAGGAATTCCATGCCAAACCCAACAAAGCTCATAAATCCTAATTCAAATCTGATGATAAATTCCTTTCAGCGGCACTATTTCCAACAACATTTTTGAACCAGAGCCCATCCACAAACCTGACAAATTTACCAAGGCTTGTACGACCAAAGCCTGTCCGGTCTCTGGGTCTCACTGGACTTGATGGAATAGAGCCAGGCTCTAAAAGGGGAAGATAATCAGTATGTAAGTGTGCTACTGCCAGAGCAAAGCAGCTAAAGAAAGACACATTCAAGTCAGTTAGCTACACATACACATGTGGGCCTTAACTGCATGCACATAATCCTCCTTTTTGTATTAGACAACATGGCTTGGGTGTGATGGGTGTTTTCTTTAACTAGCGTATCATTAATAATGTGGTGGTCATGTTTTTTTTGTTTTGTTTTTACAGTTGTGGCTCACGACTCTGTGTTTATTCTGAGAAACTAACTTACTTTCAAACTATTTCTATTGTCATTTTAGTAATATTGTATATTATGGTCGATAACATTATAATGTCCTTTTGCATGGCTAATGTGTGCAAAATGAGTTTTTAACAGCATTGCTTTTTTGTGTTCTATCTTTTGCTTTGTACTGCATCAACGTTTTGATGCAACGTGTTGCTTTGCATGGCTAATGCACAATGTTCAAAGTATTGATTTTGTTGTTATTGTTGTCACTTCGGCATCTTACTTCTTAACCTTCTTACTTTATTAGTTTTAAAACATCTTGCAAAATGACTGAAGTAAAAACATTTACAGAAATGTTGATTCATGTGCACTGTTCTTATGATTAAATACATTAAATTAAATTACATTGAATGGTGATAAAACATAACTGATGCTAATTTAGGAAATATTATTTGCTTTGGATTGATTGAACAATTTAGGATTTAAAGTTCAAGTTTTAACTGTAAAATATTGTACTTATATAAGATACATCCTGTATCTTATAGCTTAGCTTAGTCTTTAATTTAGTTTTTTTAAACCTCTGTTTGAATTCAACATTTAACTTCAAACTGCTGATGACTGTGCATAATGTGACATTCGTGAATACCTAAACGTCACGTTAACAACAGCACAGGAAAAAAAAAAAGCTGAACACAGCCATCCATCTAACAGCTGTTAGTTTGTGTTTGTCTGTGATCATCTGACTGTTAAAAGAGATGGATGGGTGTCTGTCAGCACTTCAGCCTGTCTCTCTGTCATGCTGCTGCTGCTGCTGCTCACATTCCACATGTGAATCTGCTTTAACTCCTCCAGAACACTGAAGCTTTGATGGCCGCTGACATGAAAACATGAAGAACATGAAAATGTGCCAACTTCTAGTGTCGAAAGCTGTTCAGTAACGTGTGTTTAATTGTAAGGAATGGAGAAAGTGCCTGAAGGATGAGACAGCCAGACGTCTCTCACTCCAACAACATGACCTGGGAATACAGTATCTCTTCTTTTATCTGACCCAGTTGAAATTCCTCAACACCTGTGTTACCATGAGTCAGCACCCACTTTATTAAGGTCACCTTAACCCTTGTGTTGTCTTCCCGTCGACCATGAACTTGTGTTCCTAGCAGGTCAAAATTGAAAATGAACTTTTTTTTTTGGCGCTTTTTCCGACAATTTTGTCACTTTTTTTTCGATGCTTATGGCGCTTTTTTAAACGTTTTTGTCACTTTTTTCAACACTTTTTAAAATTTATGGTCAATATACCCAACTTACGGGCGCCCGGATAGTTCTGTCAGTTGGTAGAGCGGAGGCCCATATATAGAGGTTTACTCCTCGACACAGCGGGCCCAGGTTTGACTCCGATCTGCGGCCCTTTACTGCATGTCATTCCCCCCCTCCTCTCTCCCCTTTCATTTCTTCAGCTGTCCTGTCAATAAAGGCCTAAAAATGCTCAAAAAATAATCTTAAAAAACAAAAAAAACTAACTTACATGACATTATACCAATTTAATAATGTCAAGCAGACATTATAAATTATTTTTTATTGTTAGTTAAGATCAGAGGATGTTGTGGTGGATCACAGATAAATGCTGTAAAATTGAATAAAACACCCAAAATTTAATTTAATTATTATTTAAATGTTGTATGGGTTCCATACAACGTACATCCATGTTATTTTTGGGGCAATTTGGTTCAAAGAAACCCTTTGAAAACTGGTCAACTGTTGACCCGAGGACAACACAAGGGTTAAGATGTCTGTGTATTCATTTCCAGTGTTGATAATAGAATATTTGAATGCAGTGCATGCTTTCTTCTGTCTGCAGATTTGGAGGAGGGTCTGGCAAAGCGAGACTAGTCTGCGGAGAAACAGTTGCTGCTGTAAATAAAAGGAAAGAAACTCAAAGGTCAAAAAAACGTTTGCTATGGGGCACTACCGCCCCCTATTGGCATAGCCTGTGTTTTTATTTTATTTTTTGCTAAAACTGTTTCTGCAGCTGCCTTTATGGTAAGATTTATCTGACAAAAAAGGTTTTTTTATTTCATTTAAAATCCTTTATTTTATACTTTCTTTAAAGCAGATCAGTGCTGTATCAGTTTGTGTTTAAGGTACGCATCATTAACTGCAATATGGGTGACACTTAACTGAGAGAGTGAGCACGGACATTGTATTATTGCACTGTATAATCTATTTTTTATCATCTGTATGTCCTGTTTTCACTGTTTTGCTGAATGTCCCTGCAGGGATAATAAAGTCTACTTGTTACCTTGTAACAGGGTAAGCTGTTTAAATAAAGGTCAGGTAAATTAAATGTTTAAAAAAATACAAAACCCAATCATGTCACCTAATGGTTCTGCTCAAGTAGACAAATTCAGAAAATGAAATGTCACACTAGATCAGTGCGGTGTGTGCTAAATGTCTAGGGAACAGACTTGCAGCAGAATTAGGAATTACAGTCATGTTCGTGAGAAAATGTCAGTCGTCTGGGTCGGCACATAATGAGAAAGTAAAAATGTTAAGCCTTTCAAATCACATTCAAATGAAGCTATATGAAATATGTGAACTGTGAAATGCAGTGATGTAACTGAAAAGCAGTTTACAGGCTCGTTTTGAACTCTGCTTCTTAATGTTGCCATGCATTAACAGTGCCTCTCTGAATAACGCATGTATAGCATGGATAATCAGTCTACTGAGTTTGGAGAGCAGCGCTTAAAATGAATAGAAGAAAACTGTATAATCACAAGTGTTACATTTTAAATGAAGGGGTTTGTAAATACATTATGAGTGTCTTCATGTCCATCCTATTGCTTGTGATTGAATTTAACATTAAGACTAATTTCCACATTAAGCTGGCTAATTTTAAAAAACAATGCTTGTGTTCGAAAGCAACATGCATCCACATTAGTATTTTCAGGACATTTTCATAAAGATCTATGTTCACAGTCTCTGTTTTGGCCCTCTGTCCACACTAAGGCAATGGTACTTTAACTTGAGCTTTTCAAAAGACATCTCCAAGGTGGATAAATCTGGAAACCCCAGTTTTATGTGCCAGTGTGGACAGGTAAAAAAGATTTTAGAAAATGGGGACGATATTGTAAACCTGTGGGCTCCTTACACATTACTCATACTCATTTGTTTTTGTTGTATATCCATTTTTGTCATAAAAATATTGATAATAGCAGCTTTAAGAAAACGTACTAACATCTAGTCTAACCCTCGCTGTGATCACTCATTTTAAATGTCAATGTAGCCAATCACTTCACACAGGTTAGGTTTTAGGTTAACCTATTTTCATGTTGATTTTGTTAGAAGACTTTGGGATCATAAACTAGTGGATGTGCTGAGACATAAAAGGGAACCATCTTGTAACATCACTATTAATAAGATTTGGTGGGAAAAAAACATATTATGGTTTGTTTTGCTTTAAAAGAAGAACTGTGATGAATGCTGTTGATTGACAAGTGATCTTTAGGAACTGCTGTGCAGATATTATAAATGTAGACCAAAGGTCAGCATCACCTGACATAAGTCTGCTGACATTATCGCTTATTGATTCTGTTCATACTCTTATTTATGAATTCATCACCTGAAGCAGGCTGGTTAGAATAGAATACAATAGTCTTTATTGTCATTGTAGATGTACAACGAAATTGAATGTCTGTGGTTGTCGTGAAGTGAGACCTCCAGACATCCCATAGCCTTCTGAACGTGTTTCGCTGTCGTTGTTCCAATTGAATCACCCGTCTGACACAAACCCTGCATGAGTCCCAGAGAACAGGAGAGGCTTTGGGCAAACTCCCCGAGGGATGATGCTCTGTCCCTTAAACCTTTCTGACAAGCCAGGGAAAGCTCAGGTTAGGTCCTGCCCTGCGCTCGCTCGCTGTCCGTCTGTCTTTAAAGGTCCAATGTGTAGGAATTTCTCCCATCTAGAGTTGAGATCATATATGGCAATCAACTCTCTCGGACCACGCAGTTCAAAGTACGTATTACAGCTACGGTAGCCTTCACGCTTCAAAAAGCCGGTCTCTTGCTCTTTTCAATATCCTTTTTATTTTTCTGGGCGAAGAAGAAGACTCCTGTTCCTGAAATTTGGATTTTGAATATGTGTGGTCCTCCACGTTTCCTTCTTCAAACTTGCCGGGGCCGGGAAGCTACGATACCCATTAGCAGCATTAGCAGCACCTGTGAGTTTATCATGTGACAACGAAAACGCGAAAGGCGGAGCAGAATGTCCTGTATGTCGCTTACCGGCTAACGTATTTCAAGATGGCGCATGAATATGGAGTGTCTACCCCAGTTCATGCAAATGCAAATGCAAAATTTCAAGCCAAAAGGAATACTTGGAATTGATGGTGGAGGTAAATATTCATGAAAAAGGACAAGTTTGTGAACGGGCAACACAGATTTTGACAATGAACAACTAAACACGTTACACACTGGGCCTTTAACAGTTAAATATTGGTGACAAACTTAACATGTTTCAACTGCGATCGCCTGAACGACAGGATATTTGAGATCAGCATTCCCCCTGTAAATCAAAATCAAATTTCTTGAGACATGAAGTGCGGACTGTGAGAGAGCAGGAAAGAAGCATACATTTTTTCAAATGCAATCTTACAGTACAGATTATACAGATATATATATATAATATAACAGCCAGTCGGTCTATTACTGCTTTCACCATCATCACCATTTTCCCGAGAACTGGGGGAGAGGTTGCCATGGGGATATTTGCTGGTCGTCATTCACCAGCACAAGCACAGGTAATTGTTCCTCTCTCTCTCTCGCTCTCTCTCTCTTTCGCTCTCTCGCTCTCTCTCTTATGTCCTATGTTGTTTAGTTTGAACAGTATTAACTAATCAGATAAAATATGTTTGTGCATACTTTTGCTGCATTATTTGTGATATTTGTGTTTTTTTCAGATGTCAGTTTGCCTCAAGCACATTAATGTACCAGCAAGTAAGAGTTTTTTTTAAACCAGCTCCTGCTTGCATGTCTATCACAGTAACAGCAATGATGTAACCTTGACAAAAACTGTAGATTTAGTAATGGATTGTCCGTAAAGCCTCTGCACAAATGACTGCACCGAATGGTACATGGATTTCATTTCTATAGTACCTATATACTGAGTCAAAAGCTTTTTACAATAACTCACATTCACCCACAAAAACACGCACGCACACGCACACACACACACACGCACACACACACACACACACACACACACACACACACACACACACACACACACACACACACACACACACACAGACACTTACTGTTGTCATCTCACTCTTGGAAAGAAGGGAAAGCTCCAACAAAGAAGTATTTAAAAATTAGTTATTTTAATTAAGTTAGTTAATTGCACAGTTGCACACATGTACAATATTTGCTAGCAGCATCAGCCCTGCAAGAGCCTCTAGGGAATGAGTCATCATGACAATAGTTTGTCTTCATGACAATACACACTGATAAAAGAAGAGAGTTATAGGTGAGGGGTGAGGGCTTCAAGCAAAGGTGCCAGCTGAGCTCAGAGGCCATGTGCACACTATAATGCAAATAGAACTCTTTTTCTCTAATGTCAGGTATATTCATCTGAAAACAGAGTGTTATGGAAAACACTGCTGTATGAATGTCAAGCTTTCACAGATGTGGTCGAGTGCCAGAGTCGGGACGACACGACACTAACACTAACACTGATCACACCTGTCTCACACACACACACACACACACACACACACACACACACACACAGGACCAACTCTTGAATCTGTAATGCTAAATTTGACTGTGAAAGCCAGTTTTATTCTTCGTCCTGGTGATTCCAATATTATTTCACTATAGTTTTGAATGAATTGCGTACAGAAGTTTACTTTCAAATGACCATTCAGTCATCTTTCAAAATCCTCTTCGGCTTAATAATAGAGCGAAGTGACGATGAGTTTCAGGCCAAGGTAATTGTTTCACTCACTTAAACTCAGGCAGAAATACAAAATGTCTGCAGAGGCACACAACTGTGACTCACTACGTTTTCTTCTCCGAGCTGTCAGACAATCTGAGCTGAGCTGAGAAGAGAGGTTGGGTCTCTCGGTCTTCCGGCACTCAAACAGCTTCCTTCAGCCTGTCAGATAAGGCGGCATTTATTTATCAAGGCCACAACAACAACAATTGTGAAAGCAGAAATGTATTGACTTCCACCTTATATTTATAGACCTAAATGTGTGTTTTGTCTGTCTGTTTTGAAGCAATTTGTTTTACATTGGTATCCAAAACAGGTTCAACATGTTATAGTGTATTTACAAAGCAGAAAAGAGTAATTAACCATATATTTATAAAAGAAAAAAGAAAAAAAAAGTGATATGGTATGGGTAGCAAGAGGAAATATTTGCTGGTCTTATCTTTATCTTCTCACAGGATTACATAATTATTATTTTGAGATGACTAATTTTTGTGTTGTTTCTCTCCCCCCCCCCCCCCCAAAAAAAGAAATGAGGGTTAAAGAGTGAAGAAACGAAAAGTAAATGTGATGCTCATATGATATTCTGGACAAAATATGTTTGGCCTAAATAAATTACAACAACAAGAAGAATATCTGTCTACACAGGAAAATAAAATGTTGCGTGTGAAAATTCTGACTTTGGAAACATTAGTTTGACTCAAACGTTTTAACTCAAGGTCCACTTACTTTCTTTTTTCCAGAGCTCTCATTTTGTTTTGCGTGAGGCAATTAAGAAGACATTTTATTTTATTCTATTGTGTTCTATATGTGTTTATGCTTGGGCAGGAAGGTGTGAGCATACATGTACATTACTCTCCTGACATATTCTTATTTGTTGTTTCAAAATAAAAATGAAAGTGAAAAAAAAAAAAAAAACTACTACTACTACTGAACTGTACTGTTTATATTTGAATTTAATCCTTGATATCCAATTTGATATTGTGTAGTCACACAGTAGGGGGTGAGATTGTTTCTCAGAAGCTGAATTGAAACATAAGAAAACAGACAACATGTCACGCTGATTTTAGAAGGAGCTCAAGGAGAAACTAGCTGGAATAAAATAACTCTAATATCTTTGTAATTGTCCTTTCCTGTGGGGTGCTTTTGAAATGAACTGAGAGGACTTTGCTCCCACTGAGTCATTCTCCATTAACACCATCAGTGTATATCATGTCCTTCGCCTCACCCTTGCACTATCCTCAGCTTGCTAGAGAACCTGCGCTTAAAGCAACTGGGTACCTGTTGTCTGTAGCAACAACGCTAATTAAATCAGTCTTTGCTTCCAGGTAGTACGACTGATGGTTACCAAAAATAATAAATAAATAAATAAATAAAGTCAAAAAGTTAAAAAAAACAAAAAACAACTCTTTCATTCTGCATCTATTTGTAAGTCCAGTAAGTGGACTTGTTGTTAATGAATATATCCATGACACCAACAATGGCTCTGTCAACCATTTAGTGATGGATTTCTCTAATGAAAACAAGCTTTGACTAGAGTGAGCTTATTACATTGTCATTATTGTGCATTTGAATAAACCAATCCCATGTAATGCTGCACTGTTATTTTTTTATGATCCTCTTTTAGCGTACAGCCTTCTGCAGCTGGGAGCAACATTTCAATTGATTTTAATGAATGTGATTGAGATTGCATGATATACTATACGTTAATGCTGTGGGGTGCATAAATGTTGATGTTAAAACAACTGAAGATCAGGTCCATGATCTTGATATTTCATTTGTAGCATGAGTTCAAGGAGGAAAGCAAGTAGTATTCAAATATTCTCAACACACTGAGACTGCCTCCCAATTATTATAAAGTTTTTTTATTTATGTTTTTTTTTTTTGTCAGCCAAGCTCAGTGGCTGATTGGTAGTTAAAGGACAAATCCGGCGCAAAATGAACCTAGGGGTTAATAACACATGGGTACTGAGTTGACCTAATCAAATGTGACCAGTTTTAGCACTGGTAAAGTAAAAAGAAATCACTATTTCTACACCACTAACAAGGCTCAAAATAGCATCATACTTCCACGGTAGCATAATGAAGGTCCCTACATGTAAACCAAAGCATTGAGAACTTTGTAAGCACTGTACTTAAGTAAACATTTGAGATACTTTTACTGACTTTACTTGGGTATTTTAATCTCATGCCACATTCTACTTCTACTCCACTGCAATTCAGAGATGAATTCAGAAATATTGTACTTTTTACTTTACTACAATTATTTGACAGCAGTTGTTAGTTACTTTACAAATTAAGATTTTTACACAAAAAACATATGAGAATATCTACGAAAAGGTTCTGAGTAAGAGGGCGCCCGGGAAGCTCAGTTGGTAGAGCGTGCGCACATATTCAGAGGTTTATTCCTCGACACAGAAGCCCAGGGTTCTAATCCGAACTGCGACAATTTCCTGCATGTCTTCCCCCTCTCTCTCCCCTTTCATAGCTAAGCTGATTAAAGGCGGAAATGCCCAAAAAATTATCTTGGAAAAAAAAAAAAGTTCTGGGTAAAAATAATGAAATTCAGTTTTAAAGTTAAATTAAATTTGTTACTCCAAACTGACTAAACATGAGGAGAAGGCCCATTACAAAGTTAATAAAATCTGCTCTACTTCAAATGAGAAACATCCACATGCCGAGTGAAGTCATTTCATTTCAGATGTGGACTGGATGAATTTGCATAATGCTTTTGCGTATGAAAAACAATTAGGAACAAATCCACTGTTATACATATTTCACAAGTTAGTCTGAAATGGTCTGGAAAAAGGAATATTTATGCAGTAACTTTTTTTTTTTTAAATATAGCAGCACAGTTAAAAGAATGCTTTCATGAAATGCATTTACAGTAAAAAAAATAGAAATCCTGTATTATACAGGCAGGCCCTTTAAAGTCTTTTTGTGCGTTAGATCCTGTTGTTATTTCTGATCACGGGACAATTTGTTCATGTCCTTTTTAATCTCCATCTCTTATTGTGTGTGTGTCTTCTATTCCTTGATAACAACACTCAATTGATTGTGCCCACTGGCTTAAAGGCCGTTTTATGCTTCTGCGTTGAATCGACAGCATACCCCCGCAGACCCCTCTGCGTCTACGCCGGACCCTACGCTATAGCCTGACGTGCACCTCTCGAAAAATTTAACTACACGTCGCTCGGCTGTGGCAGTGTGTGTGGGCATTTCCCCCGACTCATTTCCTGGTTCTCCTTCTCCTAAACAACATGAAATCAAGGAGAGGGTTAACTTTTCCTGCTACTGATTTCCCACCGTGGTCAGAAAGAACGGGAGACACTTTGTTTCTCTCACTATGACTCAGTCAGTACTAGCTCCGAAGCTAATCACCTTCACTCTCTCACTTCTCCATCTACCACACACTCCCCCCACACACACACACACATACACACACATGCCATCTCGACGCACACACCAGCGCACAAGTATAAACACCAGGGCACTTACGTAGGCTACGGCGAAAGCTCTGCGTGGAGCCTTCACAGAAGCATAAAACAGCCTTAAGACTGCACCGGTAATACAATACCATTTTCCATAGTGGACTTTCCATGAACATGAAGACTGGGAGGGGGAAAACAACAACGATGACAATACCATTGAGAACATGAATAATACCACTGACGACAATTCCTGCTTAGATTACAATAAACCAAAGCTGACAACAAACCAAAACTTTGTTCTCCTGCTTCCGTTGCTGAAAAGCTCCTCATGTGCTCCTTCTTACACAGACTGCAAAGAAGATTAAACTCTACTTTTACAATCTGGATTGCAACTGCTAGATTTCTTAGAATTATAAATGTTGCAACCATGATTTCTTCTGTCCTTTCTGCTAACACGAGACCGTTTCAAGCTAATAAAAGATTGTTTTAGAGCAACTCTGACAACTTGAACTGAACCTGAGTTGTATTGTTAACACACTGCTGGATGTCCAAACCCAGTGGTTGTGCTGCTGACAGAATCCGTTAGAGCTTTTTGCGTAGGCAGTAAGCCTCTGATCTCTTATCAATACATCTAGACGTTCAAAACCCCATCAGTTACAGAATCTGTGAAAACACACCGAAAATCATTGCTTTCTCTGAAAAGTCACTGGAGAAAAAACTACAACTACTGGAGTTTTACTACCCATGTACATGTAAGTGGTTGTGTAAGGACCCAGAGTCTTTTGTACTTATGGTGCATTATGTACTGTATGTGATCACTGTAAATATGGCAAATAAGTACAATGGAACATACAAATGGAGTACATACCGTAAATCATCACTGATTTCATTAGTCAACAGTAAAAAAAGACATTTGCATGAAAGTATGTTTTAAAAAATAATTACTTTGAGAAAACAATACCATCACAAGGTCAGTTTAGTAGCTGTTCTGGAGCTTTCAATCATACCACATGATTTGATGATTTGATTCAGATTCAATGTTGATTATTGACCCTGAAACCAGATGCTGATGAAGACCATGTAATATGACCAAAAGCGCCAGTACTGCTGATAAATGGATTATGTGGTGAGATTGTTTTCCCAATAACGAGAAAAAGTCATCACGGTGCTCTGCGAGAAGTGAAAACTTGGGGGGGGGACATCCTTAAAAGCCCATGGAAACTTAATTTCAATTTCAAAGGATTTCTTTATAATATGTAATACTCATGACTATATAACAAACAAAGAGGGAAATATCAATTATTATTTTTCAAGAGTTTAACACATAAAAAAATGATCTAATTTGATTCATCAGGACTGTGTGGGTGTGGCATGATCAGAGTTGATTGACAGTGGTGGCAACATAACGAAACAACAACCATCGATTCAAATGTTACAAAAATTCTGATTAGTGCACAGAAATACATGACATCATCTCATCCCCAATGAGACCCACCCACTACAAACCAGTGGGAAAAACGACAAAAACATGAATTTGAATGTGTAATGACCAAAACTGTGGCAGAAGATTTCGTGTCCCTGTAGGATCCCATACGTAGTAAAAAGCTGAGTTTAAGGCCCTTTAACACTTGAAATGTTACAAAAGTCTTTTGTGCCATTCAATGCCCAATGAGTTTTAAACTCACTTAGTTTATGTGAATCCAATCTGTATTATATTACTGCACTGTATCTCTGTTGTCAAGGTCTTAATGGTTTTAGGAGTAAAATATTGATTGTTTGAATAAGCCTCGATTCAAATCAGGTAGAAAATATGACCCGAGGCCAGAGTATTCTTAAACACTCACACCAAAGAAATCAATGATCTTCTTTGAATTCTTTAAATTAATTCCTTGAATGTCTAGCAGAAGCTACTGTATTCTGCAATAAGCGTCTTAATACAGTCATTACCAAAGCAGATGTATAATATCATAATCACATATTACTCATCTCTTTCTCGCTTTTTAGCAGTAGCAATGGATACTGTCTCCAATCAGGCGTGACTGCACAATTTTGCCTGATAACAGCATGGGTAGAACGCAGCATAGATTCAGGTTCTTTGTGGACATAGCAGGGGATTGTAGGTAGCCCCCGAAGGAAGTTACGGCTTGACAAATATTTGAAGTGCAGCCCGACTCTGTTTACCTCACCCAAAGCTTTAGGGTGAAGCTGCTACTATTGAATTATGAATCACAAAGGGGACAGAGTTGACAGTATCAGAGTCAGAGAAGTTGAAAGTTGAAAACCATTTTACAGAGCTTCTGATATGAAAATTTGCACTTGCAGTTGTTATTTGCTTGATTTTACATTTCATTGAGCAATTGATTGTCAGGAAACCTGAGAGAAATTGATCGAAGGGGACTAAAAGATGCCTGACCTAGATTTTCTTTCTTTCTTATTCTTATCAAAACATATTGGTTATTCTCTTTAATTTTTTTTTCTGTCTATTTGATGCACTTTGTGTTCTAGAAAACAAGTCTAAACACACAGTTAAACTCTGAAATGTTCACATGTTTATAATAAGTATTTGCATACAGTAAATTTTTTTTATCTTTATCAAATCCACTTACATTAAAGTACACATAACAACATCTACCACATTAGAAGAAATGTGAATATTCCAAAAGTAAGCCATGACAAAAAAAGGCCAGCAAAGGGCGAGTTAATGCCAAAACTTGACGTAAAACATGACTACAAAAAACAGTCCCACAAAGAGTTAAGTGAAAGGACTGACACAGAGATGTGTTCATTAACAGAGTGCAATCACAGCATAACCATTTTACAAAATGTTTTGTTAGTAGGTTCAATATCCTCACTTGATTATTTGCTATGGAAATATAATATTCAGTATCAGTGCATCTCTCAGGATAATTGGATTTGTACAGTGTGTTCATTTAACTAATGATGCCAGCTATAATCAAAACAAGGAGATTCAAAAAGGCATCTGCCTTCTCAATTATCATGCAGCCATTGTAGAAGTCCCTAATAAAGGAATTGGATCAGTCCAAGTCTTGGTAAAGTTGGAAACATTTCTCACAGCATTGTAAATATTTTATATGAAAACTGCGGTGCCTCAGGCACTTCTACAATTCTACTACTCCGTCTGAGAAAATTTGAAAAAAGGTTTAAATTAACCAAACCAAGCATCTCACCGAGCAGCTTGACTCATCAATATCCTGCCAAGGCATGGTCGACCCAAGAGGCCTACCCTGTAATGAGTTGTGTCCAGTGTTGCAGATCAGAGGCCAGCAGGAATAGTTCATGGGTCCACAGTTGGGATGGTGCTGACCTTGTTGTTTCTACTGATTCTCCGCTCAGGCCGCGGCCTGGGCAGTTTGGTCTGGATCAGCTCCTCGGGTGTGTTACCCAGCGGAGGCAGCAGCCTCTTTTTGCTGTTCCTGGTCTCTGGTAACCACTGAGGTGGCAGCTCAAAGGGTCCAAAACCAAACTGTGTGGAGTCCTCAGCTTCAGTAGGTGTAGCTGGTGCCACCTGAGATGAAGAGGCGTAAGCACATGTGTGGACCGGAGAGGCCCGGGGTGCTATGATTGAAGAAGGGCCGTCCTTGGTGATGATCAGCCCTCCCCCTGTCCCCTGCAGAAGGTCTTTTTTGGTGATCACTTCCTCTCTGAAGCTCCCAAGTCTTGAGCCACCCTTGTGGTCCTCTTTAGACCCAGAGCAGCCTGCTGATCCTTGAGAAGGGATCTCATTCTCTGCATTCTCTGCATCCTCTTCTTCACCTTCTTCTTCAGAGGGCCTGAAGATCTGCTGCTGGCCAATGTTAAACATCTCCAGGAGCTGGCTCCCAGATCGACCGGCTGTCTCCAGTCCCACAGGCTCTCCGATCACACCCTCTGCTCCCAAAGACGCCAGACCCCCGGTGCTGACCATGTTACGGCGGCTGTAACGTCTGTGAATCCTGGCCAGCAAGTCCAGCCAGCTATGACGCACTGAGCGGTTAACAGTCAGAAACAAGAGTGGGTTGGTGAGCAGGGACACCTTGGGTAGCCAGAGGGCTGTCAGATACAGTGAGATGGGTAGCTCTTTAGCGTCTGACAAAACGGTGCGATAAACCACCAAGGCCCCATAGGGGGCGCTGCAGGCTGAGAAAGCCAGCACCACAGCCAGCAGAGTGGCGTGTAGCTCAGCTTCTCTCTGGGACACATACGGGATGGAGATACTGTTCTGGGGAGTCCGCAGAGCCGCGATTATCACCTTCTTCTTCTGGCTGGTACTGAGCGCTCTGCGGATCAGCAGCATGAAGAGGAAGACCAGAGCAAGCGGGAGGATCACTGTGGTGACGTTGTAGATCAACACATACACCGTGTGGCCCAGGGAGCGGGCGTGGTCATCGGAGCAGGACGAGGTGACATACACATCCGTCACATTGGTCACAGCGAACACAGGAAGGCTCACCACCGTTGCGTGGACCCAGATATAGATGACCAGATCTCGGGATCTTGCATCTGAGATCTTCCTCTCTAACGGGTACAGCACAGAGTAATATCTAGACACAGAAACACAAATTATTTCAACATTTTGGGCCCTATCTTGCACCCGGCGCAGCGCAGCGCAAAGCCCGACGTAAGTGACTTTGCTAGTTTAAGACCGACGCAATTCTCAATTTCCCATCCAGCGCCCGTGTCGTTTAAATAGCAAATGCACCTGCGCCCATCTTTGTGCCCATGGGCGTGCTGGTCTTACAGGGAGGTGTGTTCAGGTGAATTCTTGGTGTATTGCTATCTTGAGGCAGCGGGAAGTGATCGCGCCATTGACCAACAAAAACCTGGTCTAAAGTCAATAGCGCAGCATTTCATTGTTATTTTAACAGCACATTAGTAAAATGCGCCTAGGCTTATGCACAGCGCGCACACTATGCTTGTTACACACACACAGGGATGCACAGCAGCACACAAACATGCAAAAGATTACAAATAAAAATATTATGGGGAAAATCCGCCATCATAATAGCAATGCGCCAAGGTACAAACGCGTCTGGCTTTTAAAGGGAATGGGAGATGACACTCTGATTGGTTTATTGCATGTTACGCCCAAAACACACCTATGAATTAATGAAGACACTAAGTACAACGCTTTTGAACCATGCGCCTGGTGCATGGACCCTTTTTTCTGCCGTCAAACTAGCAAAAGTGGATTTGGACACACCCTAAACGAACCTGCACCATGCGCTTCATGCCGTGCACTCGCCGATCGTTAAAATAGGGCCCAAAGACTTGCATATGGACCTTTTTCCGTGACATATATTTTCACACAGTAGAAAAAGCCCAGGTGTATAATAAAATTAGATGGCCCAATTCCATTTAGCTGCACATTTTTCAATTAAAAATTGTGAATGAAATGAAATGAAATTAAAAGTGAATGCACCTAAATGCCCACATCCATAACAGAAGCTGAAGTATCCTGCTCTGAAAACACATGTCCACTATTTTTAGTGGGTGTGCAGTTTATCATGTACAAGTTAAGTAAAACTGAAACTATGACCTTCTCACCGCAGTAGAGCTTCAAGTGGTTATGCTGAAAAAGAGAGTAGATTCGTGCACCTGTTATATAAGCGGAAATACTGACAAAAAGGAAAAAGGCACAGTTGTTTTTTTAGTCTAATCTGTAGACACCAAATTGCTGCAAAATAGATTGCTAAAATTGATATATTTGAGTGAACATTTTTAATAAATGCTTCTGCAAAATACTTTAAACAGATAACTCTAGGGGAAAAATGAACAAATATGAGTTGAGAAAACAAAAAATAGAGGCATTTTTATTGAAAAGTAGCTAATTTATATGTGCTAATAATAACATAATTTATCAATCCAAACAAAGGTATCTTTAATAATATTGTCTTTGTTGACAGAATTGCATTTCTGAAATAATGCTATAACCCGAAAAATGAGTGCAACATAAAATCCTGTAAGCTGGTTATTAAATAGAGGCAAAAGTGTGCATATTTAACATAATTTTATTGGAATGGGATGAAAGGATGTTCTGTCTGTGGTGTAATTACCTTATGCAGAAGTTGAAATCATGCGAGTGTGTTTAATGCACACCCACAGACACATAACTAGATCTCCTCATATCTGCCTTACAGATAATAGGATATAGATTGTCTCTCATCCTGTTGATGTCCCTTAATAATAGGCAAAACAAATTGTGTGAAAGACTTGCTTATTTGTCTCTTCATCATTACATGCTAGTGTATGAGTGTGTGTGTACAGAAGCCATTAACTGCTGCAGTCTCAGCCCGACTGTATACACATCCTCGATTGCCATCCTTGAGAATAAATAATTCATCGGTTTGATAGCATTCTGACTGTATTAGTTGCTATGGAGGCAAAATGAGCTCCGCAGCAGTGAAACCAAGGCTGAGGCAAGGCTGCAACAATACACAATCTGACTGCAATCGCCATAAAAAAAATAAATGAAACACTTAAATTTGTTATACGGTAGTCAGTGTGGTGATAAAGTCCTGCATGATTTTTAAATTATGGAAAATGAGGCTTAATAGTGTAGTAGCCTGTATATATACTGCAGTCATCCAATATTAATGTTTTGCACGTACGTTTGTACATAATACATAATACAAGTCTCATACAGTTTGAGGAAACTACAGGATTTAAATAAATGGTGGTGTTATGAATTACATATCCAGAATGAGGGAGCTTCTGTGCTTTCAACTTGCAAACAGCAGGGATGTAATTTATGGTAACATTATTTATTTTTTTAGGCAAATGGATAGCGCTAAGTTTGTGTAGTCTGTATCACTGCTGCCACAGCTGACATATCTGTTAAAGAATGAGTGCCAGATAAAGTATTTTATTTTCTGGTTTAAAGCAAGTTTATTTCTAACTACTGAAAATGAAAATATCCTACGTCCATATATATTATGCTATGTAAATATATTATTTAACCTCCTCTGTCAGTACCGACTGCTCCACAAAAGTTATGAGACAGGAGTCGATGGTGTGGACGTATTGTCCCATTACAGACTCAACTAGCTTGATAACGGACAGTTAGCAAGCTTGGAGAGATTTTCTTTCCCTTAAATAACTCTTTAATGACAAATAAGCCGAAGCTACGACAGCATATTGTGACTGACTAGTGCTACTAGCACTAGTCAGTCACAATATGCTGTCGTAGCTAGCTAGTGAGCTAGCGGTTAGCATGTAGCTACAGTAGTTAGTTAGCCAGCTAGCCAATATGTCTTTGAATTTGGTGGTTAGAATCATATAGGAAGTAGTCTCACGTTGCCAGATCTCCACAGCGCCGTGTCAGCACTGGAGTATGGTCTGGCTACACAAGTTAACTTAACATTCTGGTATAAGTGAAAAACGCTATGGGTTATTTGTATTTCTTTAAACTGTTCACAATTGTCTTGGGCGGTGCGGTGACAGGAGGAGGACAAAGCCTGACATCCGGCGCTCGAGAGACGCTGCTCATGGCTTTATACCCGCATTGTACATCCAGTAAGCCAATCTACATAAGTTACTTTCTTTGATTTCACATAGCCTATTGTGTTTTTTTTTAAGACAAATTCGTTTTTTGATGACAAATTTTAGGCAAGAAACAAATGAATTAAATTAGGGTTAGATAACTGGCAGTGTTGAAAAGGCTTTACATGTTTAGAGAATTTTCTATGGAGATAAAACAATAACAGAACATTTAATTGAACAAAATTAATAATTTGTAGGACAACTAGGTGAGAAAGACATGCAGGAAATCGCCACAGGTCAGACTCAAACCTTGGACCACTGCATCAAGGCATAAACCTCTTTGTTTATGTGCGCCTGCTCTACCCACTGAGCCAACCCAGCCACAAGACTCAGAGATTTAAGACAAAGAGATTTAAGAGAGATTAGAGTATTTTTATCTAAACATACAGCTCTGGTAGTGGGGGTAATATAAGTAGCAACACTGCCAGTAGAATTACTAATTCAATTATTGGTAGTGATACTAAAATACTGTTTAAGAAAAGTTTAATTTGACTGAGAAAGCCATAAAAAAAGTTTAGCTTCCAGATCAGTAAGGGCATGATCAGCATTAGTGTAAGACCATACTGTATACGTGGGCAGCAGCAGCCATCTCAGGCTGCTTTTGGCTGCAGCTTTTAGCGCTGCAGGAAGGACTGGGACACAGCTGCTCAGCGTGGCGTACACATGCTCCATCGATCACCGCCCCCAACCCGTCTCGTCCACGCCACAGGGTGTAGATGGAGATTGAAAAAGACTTTCTCTCCTACAACAAAACAAGCTTCCAGAGTTGCTCCACTTGTGCAATGTGGATGTTTGTACTTCCACATCAGGAAGAGAATAGTTCCAACTGACTCAGCCAAGCACTGTATTGATAAACTGATCAGAGAATCTATTTGAACCATCCACTTCTCTCAAAAGCGAGTGGGAGGTACCCTGCAGGTACTGGTTGAAAAAAAAAAAAACATGACTCTCGTCCTACTCAGGGACAGATTGCTCTTTTTACTTGTGTTGTAAGATGTGGATTTTAATTTTAAATGTTAACTACAATTATCTATGACTGTATTATCTCTGTCTACTTTAACTATGTGTGTAAATTAGTATTTTATATTTTCTGAACTGACCTGTCGAGTGCGATGGCACTGAAACTGAGCACAGTGACCGAGCAGAATAGCTTATGGAGGAACTTGATGGCCTTGCAGAGCAGCAGAGTGTGAAGCCACCAGCAGCAGCGAGGGCTGGCTCCAAGCGCCATGTCGAAGGGAACGCACACCAGGCCGGCGCAGATACCCGAGCACGCCAGGTTCTTGATGAATCGGTTGGTCGCAGACTTAAAGACATTCGTGCAGCAGGTGCACCACAACACAGTGGCATTTCCTGTGGGGAGGAGGGAAGCAGAGACTTAGAATAACATCAAGATTTAGATTTCCTTTTTAGAAAAATGTCATTTGTTGCATCTTTGCATTTGTCTCGCTCAGTTTTTTTTACTTAGTCACATGCCTTTTAACAAGCCACATAAACTCAAAAGTATCCTTTTCATTGGACAGTTTTAATAACCTGGTAGGATGGCACGTAACCCAAGAGATTTTCTTGGCAGAGCAGTTCAGACTGCTGTTTGTCCTCCTCCAAGATGCAAAGACTTGATGGCACAGAGGTCTTTCAGTTATCTCTTCATGGAAAAGCCTTCCAATCTGCTTCACCAAATCCCATCTATCCATCTACATTAATGTTTTAAAAATACCAATAAGGATTATTATGTCTTAAATTGTGGTTTTGTGAAGACTGATTTGTAACAACAAGAACAACTGTAAGAAATATTTGATTTTGTGCTGAATTAGTATAAGCCTAAGTAATCAACATAATTGTTATCCTTAACTATACGTACACTAATGCAGACAGAAATGGAAGAGCTCTTTGCAGGGTGAAGAAATCAGTACACGATCAGGTTCAAGCGAGGAAACTGGCTTTTCTGTTAAGATCCCTCCATAATTTGGAGCGATGAGAGAGTAATGATTGTTAATTAGGTTTAAAAAGGTGAACTTTATACTCCCTGTGAAGCACTGACGGATGTCAGGTCACACAGGGCTGCGTGTGATACGAGCCTCTCCAAATGTAATTAGACCTGCAGTGTTAGCTGTGCTCTGATTGTCAGAGACACAGCAAGATGTTCTCTGGTGAGGAAAACTGCCATTTCTTCCTCAGGTTATTTGTTTCTGATGTCTGTAAATGTTCAAGACACAGTCAGAAAAAAAACACTCACCATCAATTGCAAGAAAAAGATCAGGTTACTACAGTTTACAAAGATACAAATAAAAGCTATGAAAGCAAGGTTAGATATAAAAATCAATTATGGTGGAGTAGTCTGTGGAAATTTGGCCTGAGAGGTTTTAGATGGAGCTGGAAGAAGCTGTTTTTAGGAGAACATGGTGTGCTTTACTGCTAGTTTCTAACTGGGCAGGATTTCAGAGCAGCACACAGGAGTAGTATTTCAGGGAAACCCTAATGTAGCTGTAATTAATGCTCAGCCTCTGCATTCTGTGAAGCTGACTCACATGGGATAATAAAATTAGCACAAATACTCATTGTTTAAAATGCATCATTACATAAAAGAGGATGTTTACAGCAAACGTATATTGCAAATTGATATTTTACAAAACAACTCATATTGTCAACATTGTTTGCCAATCCAAAACAAACACAACAAAACAGGTACAAATGACTATGTTACAAAGACCGGTCATGGTTAAATGAAAACAATGTTGACTGTTGATAGGAAACGTCATGTAAACAGCGGCCTTCTGTGTCAAACATGTTTTGCATCCACCCTGGGGTCTCCCGGAGAATATTTTAGCTGTAATTAAAACAATTTCCCACTTAAATGAGGACTAAAGAGGGAGCGTGCTCATTTTTTTCAAATACTAATTGACAAGTAATTTCCTTATATCCTATTTAAGCATTAAGGTGTACATTATGCCACTTAAGTGTAGACAAACTACATAAATTACATAAATAAGAATTTAAGTGCTTTTTGAGAATATCTATAAAAAAATAAACATGTATTTGTATAGCAGTTTTTAAACCAAGGGTTACAAAGTGCATCATCACATAACTGTAACTCATAAAGTATGTCCTTGTAAGTGCCGTCAGGTAGACAACATTGGGACCTCTACTCTTTTATAATCAGAGCTTGCATTGTCTGTAAAATCATGTTGTCCTTTTGTGCCTGAAATACTCACGTGGCACTTGTGGAACACCTTGGCAACCATACTCACAGCAGCCAATGGGGAGAAAAAGCACACACTAAAAATTATTGTTTGTTCCACTTATCAAATAGCTGTCCAACTACACATGAAAAACTCAAAATACTTCAAAAAATGCTTTGTTTGTCTACTTTATACACTGTCTACTTTACGCACATGAAAGTAAGTTGTGTCATCTCTGGATTGGTGTTAATAAGCTGCTGTTATCAGTGAAGCAACTAATCCAGGTGTCTAAACATAGCAGCATTAGCTGATACAAATGAAAGTGTGAAACATCATAAACGCACTTAACACCTTCTTAGTTGCATCCCTGTGGTGTTATAATAACTTTAGTTTCAATGAGTGACTTATTTAAACATTGTAACCAACAGAGAAAATAGAAATCCCGATCCACATACTGTAATTTCTCACAGACATGATTTATTAATAATCACTATTATTATTATTTAGTAGTATTGCCGTGCACACTGTGGCACATTAATCAGATTTACAGTCAAACTTCTGTGCTTTATTGAGAAAAAAAGGATAACTGTAACTGTAAAATAATTCAACATTTTGGGAAATACACGTGTTTTGCTTTATTTTCTAAAAGTTAGATGAAAAGATCACTATGACTCTAATGTCTGTGCCTTAGGTACAGAGGAGACCGTTAGCCTAGCTTAGCATAAAGACTGGAGGCCAGGGTAAACAGCTAGCCTGGCTCTCTCCAAAGTTCAATGGAAAGTGAATTAGTCCAAAGTTAATCCATTCATTTTAGGGGTGCCAGTATTTGTAATTTTAAACTTTGAAGAGCGTTAACTTAGTTGTTTCCTCCTGCCTCCAATAATCATGCTATGCTAAGCTAAGCAAATCACCTGCTGGCTCCTTACCATGTTTTGTAACTGTTTTGTTTTGTAATTATTCAGATTACACAGTTTGCAACAAGTTCTTATACCTGAACAACAAAATTGTTTGTTTGTCAGTGAATTGCAACACAACCCATATGAGCATTAATGTGTTGAAGATGAAATGACTGTTTATTAAGGTTGCCACCTATGATGTAGAAAAATAAAAGGACGCCACAGATATTTCTCTCAAAACAACGTTGATTTCTTATACGAACTTGTGGCTTCTACAGGACCGGGACGCACTATTTTATTTTGAAATATTTTAAGGGACAGGTGGCAACCCTACATAAACAGAAGAAACCAAACACATTTGAAACATTACTCATCTGTCATTGGGGTTCATCTCCAAAGATACAAAATATGTATGCAAGTTATTATATAGACTGAACTTGGGGGAAATATACTGCATGTCAAGTCGCTGTTTCTGATACTCTCAGACAGTGTAGAATAAGATGAATTTAAATAAATTTACTTGTGGGGTATAAGGAGAAAAACTTATAATAATAATATGTTATTAACACCAACAAAAAGTGCTTATACTAACAACACTACCATGCATGAGGTCACATTATCTTTTCACCTCTACACCTCTCTGAAAGTATAAAGATATACATCCAGCATTTTTTTATTACCTGTAACTTCATTTTTTATGCCTGTGCAAACGAAAACATGAACTGATTTGTGTGCACGTATCATACATTACTTGCAAGAAAACTGCTGGCATTTTTTAATCCCTCATACAGATTTCTTTTTGGAGATGGGAAGAAATGAAATCACCCCCACATCAGGACAACAAAAGTGCCTACATGATGGAACTGACATATTGTGTGCATCCCTTATGATAAGTGCTGTCTGGTGATGTATCCTGGCTTTTATCATAGTATAAAAACCTGTTTGATAGCGCACAAAGTGGCTGGAGAGTTGAGAACACACTTTTTTGAAAATCTAAACCTCAAAAACAGCCCTCTGGAATAGCATCAGTTTTATTATTCATTGTTTTACTCTCTGGCTTATTTATGTAATCATAGTCAGGTCGAGAGTTGCCTGCTGATTAAATTGCTTTGATTTTTCTTTCATTTTCTTTTTGCTGTATATGTAGAATAAAACGACTCTCCAATTAGCCTTACAATGTGTGTTCGAATGGTGATTGTTCCTAAAATAGATTTAGGTATTTGATGCATTTCGACAATACTATATTTTGCTTTCCATAATCAATGGTCACACATGGTGTCATTGGAAATGTCAAGCCCACCTTTTCCAGTTTACTCTCCTGAGACAATTATTTCACTAGTAAAGGGCAACAACTATTATTATAATTTTTTATTATTATTATTTATTAACATTTTTTCTGTTTATATTTTACATATATTTGTAGACCTAATCAGTCTGAATTGCTGTCCGCTTTAGTGTCTTTCTTGATTCTACCACTGGGGGCGCCAAAGCCAGACACTTTTTTATTTTACACAAAGTGGCTTTAAAATTTGCTACAAAACACTGATTTCAACATTACCGTGTCACTCTTGAATTAAGGGTCATGTCTGTGTGTATTACATGCTTTATTTACATCCCATTTTACTTGTTGTTCTCTGGTGGTGTGTTCAAGTACTGTGGGAATCTCTGCCTTTAAGACAGCTGGCTCTTTGAACTTTTTTAACTTATTGTACATTATAGGTTCATATAAATGAGGTTGTTTGATAGTAGAAGTCAAATATATGTATTGTATGTTTTCCAAGCCATATACACAACATACAGAGGAAAAACAGGCATTTTGAGCTATGCTGCAAAAAGGCAACTTTGTGCAGCCATTCATGTCATGCTCTCTTGACCCTGCCACTGCAAAACAGGGGGTTGTACTGATTCAGAGCAATAGTCATTTGGCCATTTTTTGCTGGTTTTGGAGTTAGTTTCACCATATTTCATCATGGTGAACTATCTATGCAGCCTATCATTGAGGCCATACTCATAATTTGTGAAAAATACCACATTAATATGCTGCGCTCATTTTAGGCAGTAGGATTATGTTTTTTGGCTGCCAATAAGATGGAGGGGATGTCAAACTGTGTGAGACTGATGTGCTTGTGCGGTCCATCAATTCACACGGCTCCTTCCTCACTTCCATCTTCATCAGCAGCCTGTGATTCTACTGGCACAAGCAGAAATATTTGTCAGAGTCGGTACAGATTCAGCTTGTAAGAAGCTCAAAATGTATATGGTAAGTTATTACTACTAATATTTGCCAATTTCATGGTGAAATAGGTAGCTAACACCTGTCAAGTTTACCATGTGTCTCTTTGGGTTGCCAACCTAAAACTTCACTTGAATGAAAAAAAGGCATCAAATATACATTATACGTTTCGCTTAAGTCTTAAGTAAATGTTTGCTTCTTGTATACATACTGTAATAATGTAATGCTTAACATCCAATACTCAAGTTAGCAGCAAACTAACATGCAAAACAGACACGTCAGACAACATCATTCATAGTACTGAATAGCATTCACCAGTCATATAGTAGGCTATTGTACTCCACAGTGCATCCATATGGATAGCTATAAGAACTAGGCTGCTGACAGGATTTTTTTTTTTTTATTACCAAAGAAGTGGTGTGTGTCTTGACTTCCCTTTAATTTCAAAACAACAGAAGGTAGTGGAGTTCATTATAATAAAAATGTGGAGGATACAGCCTGAACCATGTAAGCACTGTCAAAGGGAGTGTTACCACCTGTCGAGGGAAAAGTCAGGGGAAAATGAGCATGAGAGCATGAACATTTGGAGGGATGTCCTGTAAGGAGTCTGGAGATTGGGCATGTTGGCTAAAAACTATGGGTAGAATATGACATAGCCTACTTGAAGTATGCACCGACCAATGGTTTGAAAGGGAAAAGCCAGCAAATTTGATGGAAAAATACAGACTGTTTTATATATATATATATATATATATATATATATATATATATTTTAAATTGGTTGCTTTTCCATGTTTTGGTCATGTTATGTAGTCATTTATGTACACTATGTGTTTTAGATGTAAAACCTACATGCATTAGGCAATTAAGAAGAAAAAGATGACTGAATGAATAGCCTAGAATCCAATTCTAGCTTTATTATGACAGTGACCATCTTTCACATTTACAGAATACTGCTGCTTCATATTCAGGTTATTTAGGCATTGATGATTGGGCTACTTTTACTAAGTCTTGCTTGTTGTTGCAACTTTCCTCATTTATTTTATTATTTATTTTTCTTACATAAAGGGTGTTCCCATAAGGTTCCCTTGACCCAGATTTAGGAGTTAAACTGTTGAGGCTCATAGAAAAAAATGAAGCTATTGAATGCTTTAATTGAGTAATTATATATCTATATCTATCTATGTCTGCAGGAATCTTAAGTGGTTTGGGGGCCTTTCTGTCAAGTATGGACAATATATTTGTATGTGGCGACTTACCGAGTAGCGAACCTATGAGGATGAAAACCTGGATGGTGGTGGTGAAGTCCCGGTAGGCTTGCTCTCGGATGAGGCGCTGCTGCTGATCCAGCCCGGTCCCCTCGGCAGGTGGGCTGCTGTCCCACCGCGTCGCCGTGCTCGAAGCATTAAGAAGATCCAGCCAGAGGTGGGCTGCTGTGAAATTGGCTGCACCGTCCCCGACCGTCGCAGCCTGGCTCCCACTATCCATGTCGGTTCACCCGGCGATCCTGACGGGTTTTAAGACGGCTGGCGGGATGTCAGCAGCCAGCATTGGAGAGGCATTTCCGTGGGGATGATGGTGATGCCTTGCAAAAAGGAGAAAAAAAAACTACAAAACACAGCTTGCATGCATGCTGAGATGTCAGTGAAGATGGGAGACCGACACAGGTAATGCGTGCAGCTGCCAGGAGTAAGATGTTTTTTATATGTCTGATGAATCAGAAAAGAACATGGTGTAATGATCATACATCAAAGCACAAGGAAATAACAAGCCTATAGGCTGTATGACCCATAATCCCCCAATGCGGATGCATGGCAGAAATCAGTCAATGAAATCCGTGCGCAGTGAGGTTGGATGGATGCTACTCTCTCTGACACCCAGTGCACCTAAAACCACACCGGCTTGCGAAGTGTCCGTTCCGGTAAAAAAAAATGCTTGCAGCACCGAGAACACAATATAATCACCTCTCACCGTACAATAAAAAAAAATAGTGTGGCAGTCAGGCTGATACTCCGGCTTCCGCTGGCAATCGCACTGTCAGAGGCTGTTAATTAGTAGAGTGACTGGTGTAGGGAGCCTTGGAACTGAATATCTCACAGTGTGAGGTGCAAGACTGGAGAGAAAGAGCCCCTCCTCTTCTTTTAGCATCAAGAAACTCCACTGAATCGTATGAATGGCAAGCTAAGGAGAGTGTGGCCGAATTACACACTAATCAGTAATGCTGTTGGTATATAAAGATGGGTAAACTTCCTATCATCCAAACAGACAAAAATCTGTTAGCCTTTAAGTAAATATAATTTATCCAGAGACCCAGTTAAACAATGTAGGCTACATAGGTTTACATTTTATAATAATGAGGCACACTATCAATCGGTTTGTCAACCCCAAAAGGTAACCAGACATTACATTGGGTTTAACCTCAACAACTGTACCGTTGTCTTGCTCACTGTTATTTCACAGGCGCTTGTTAGATTCCTCTTTGGTTTGCTGAATACCAACACTTGTGAGGACGTACCTCAGTAAGACAACACAGTATTTCATGATTTACTTTGTGTTTTAATAAATAACAGTAAATCAATTTGTAGTCTCCTTTATAAGGCAAGGCAGTGGACCCGCAAGGAGATGCTCATATGGACCCATTGTGGAGAAACAGCTAAAGATCAATGCATGAAAATGACTATTCATACATCCCAGTAGAAAATAAACCTCTCTTGAGCAGGACTAGAATTAGTAAATTCCATCTTTGAAAATATTACGCAGAGGATCAAAACTCTTAACTCATTTTTTTGCTAATACTTATTGTAGTGCTAAATACATTCCCTTTATTCCAATTCCTTATTTGTGGAATCAGCACAGTACACATATGTCTGGCATTACTTCTACAAATTAAGTCTTTTCCTCCATCGTGTGTTAGGAGTCATGCATGTCTGTACCAGCTTCTGTAAAGACTGTGTTCATAAAGGTGGATGTACTGAGACGGCGGTCAGTGTCTTTGTCTCCAACTTCAGAATCAGACTCTCTTCTATGATGCAGGCTACATTGTTAATAAAATCCCAAAGAGAAAAAAACATACATCAAAGTAAATCCACTTCCCTTTGAAACAGACAACAGCCCTTCATATAAAATAACAAGGGTTTGAACTTTAACATTAGAATAAAACCGCAACAGTGGGATCAGTGTCATTTCTAATATATGCTTTTGTTTCACAATGTTTCATCATGATATGTTCCACATTGTATTGTATGTGACAAAAACATATCTCAAATTACATGTAAGATAGATCAAAACTTAATGTAGGAAGGCTGAGCTGCCACTAGATGCAAACATTTTCACAAATGTAGTGTATTTAGTTTATTCTAGGAGACTAATGAACATCACTGCTAAGTGTATAATAATGACACTGATTAGTGTAAGAGGAGGCATTATTACAGATCGAAACAAGATGATGAAAGTGTTGATTGGCTTAGCGTAAGACTTTAATTCATATAGAACATGTTTACTTATTGCTTACAATCATTTAAATTGTTTATTTTATGTTAAGGTTTCTAAACCTCCAACAGCAGTGATATCACAGTATTATTAAATTCACAAAAAAGTCCAAAGCTTCAACATAACACTCATATCATTTAATACCCTTTGGAAAATTCCATTCATTAGAATCTAAAGGCACGATTAAGCATTGCTAATGACGGCCATTCTGGGACGCTTGATGCAGCATTGCTTGCTAACAAGTACTAGTTGTCCAAGTGGCTCTTGAAGAACTCCTGGACTTTTTCCCACAGGTCCAGCTGAGCCTCAGAATGGGCTTTTGGCTCCCCACCAAACACCACATCACTCCCTACTGCTCCATGAAACCCAGACGAACAATAAGGCATGTGAGGGACTTCCAAAAAGTGTCCAGCTTTAGGGTATGTTACAACCTTAAAAGACTCTTTGCCATGATTTCTTAGCGTTGCAGCAGCCTGCTTGGCAAAAAAAACACTGTTCCAGTTGTGGTCATCTTCAGAAACAGCAAACAGGAACTGGCAGCTGGCACGTTCAATCGGAATCAATGATGCCCTGTTCTTTTCCAAGGAGGGGTCAGGTAAGGCATCTCGTATATCTACAAGCCCAGACTCTGTGATTTTAATATTCTTCATGACAGGGGGAAGTGGAGGTATAACAATGTCTTTGTAGTGTAAAGGAATCACAGTATTTGCATTGCAGCCATTAATACAGACGGTCGCTGAGATCCCAGAGAGGAAAGATGACATCGACAAAGCCAAACCGCCACTGTGAGAGATTGCTATGATGCCAATCCCTGGACCTTTAACCTGCACAGAGAGGTATTGTGTTAATCATCATAATCGATTTTATAAGATCAATAAATAACAACCATGCCTCAAATCTATCCGAAACCAGAGCTTAAACAAACAAGAGTTGCAACTAACAATCATTTCCATTACCTTGTTTTCCTAAAAAAAAAGGCTAAAAATACTGAAAATCTCAAAAATCCCTAAAGCCAGAGATAATATTGTCAAACGTCTTGCTTTGCCTAACAAACAGAACAAAACCTAAATATTTTCATCTTATTATTACATTAGATGAACAAATTATGGGAAGCTGGGACTAGAGAATCAGTTATATAAATAGTTCAGATCAGTTTCCTAGAATTATCTTAATTATGCATAATTTGCAAAGGACTTTGAAAAAGTCTGTCACAGCCATAGATTTGTGCCATCAGAAGCCAGTAGAGGGCAACATTGACACAGTAAATATTGGCCTATATATCTAATACATTCTCACTGTGTGTAATTAATTCATTGGACACATTTTTCACAATAAGAACAAAAATCAAACATCAGATAAAATGGAGATTATTATACATGTGATTATCTATACTGTTTTGATCTTTAATACTAACCTCTGGCTGTCTCCTTAGATAAGATACAGCCTCTTCGAAGTACTCCAAATCCAACTTTTTAGGTCTTTTTGGTAAATCCTGGTAGTCTGTATAGGCCAGTGCCAGAACAACAAAACCTTTATTTGCCAAGAGGCTGGCTCTGGGCTCAGTAAGACGTCCACCAAATGTGTACAAATCCACAACTCCTGGGAATGGTCCCTTTCCTGAAGGGAACAAGAAAACAAAGAGGGAGAGGGAAAGTTAAGTAGAACACTGACATCTCTCCGATGTCTCAGGTATCATCAAGAGAACACAACTAACCTGGTGGTACGAAGAGGACTCCTCGTATTCTTCCCTCTTGCACAGGTATTCTCTTCATCCCCTCTGTCATGTATTGTCTCTCGTTGGTTTCAGAGGCCAACACCTCACCAGTCTCTCCACTCAGTGCTTCTATCTCCACCAGTGTTGGGCTGAGCACATTCTTCTTTAGGAGTTTACTGTGTGGAGTCTCCGGTGCCAGGGCCCAAAACAAACCCATGGGCTCCACTCCGGTGTAACTTCCTCCAAGAGAGGGTGCACGGTAGACATCCACCTGGCCGGTTTCATCCGCTTTGTACAGAGCAGAAGCCTTGAAAATCACCCCTCTGTCATCAACTAGTTTGGACCTCAGTTGAACTTGTTTGTGAGGAGCGAGTCCCTCTACTTTTACCTGCACCATTTTATCGAAGAGACACCGAACACTGGGGAGAATTTTCAGGCGGATCTGTGAGTACGCCATTTCAGCTCTTCAAGATGGGAGAGAAACAGGGACTCACTGTGATGGCTTAAATGTCCTTCCGCTTTACTCTGTTTGTTGTCACTGCATCTGTTAAGGCAATCAAGAATTAAATGAATGTCTTGCACACACAAAAAAATCACCTCTGTGTGACTCAGCTCCATCAAATGTCATAATATTCATTAAAGAGCCCCTATTACACTCCTTTTCAGCGTTATATTAACGGCAGAAAATTGAGTTTTCATTATATATGACATACAACAGTGTAAAATTAAACACCAAGGTGTCATTAGACCACAGGACCGAAATAACTAATGAAGAAAAGAGAAATATTTTCACCAAGAAACTTTATTTATATCAAAATGTAAAAAAAGAAGTAAAGAGAACTTTCTAAATGATAGATGAAAATACAATCTATATACACAGCAGCTAAATTGTATCTTCAACACTAATAGTGTCCAATCCTCTATCATGGATTACCGTCATCTCGCCTATCGCAGCTTTGTTAGCTGGTGCTGGGGCTATTTAGGACCGAGTCAGGATTGTGATCCAGTCCTGTGTTGTACTCCGGATAAGCCAGGAGTTTCCTGATCCCACTGGTCAATACACCGGCATCCGCCTGCCACTTGACTGAATAGGGAGACATGTTGGACAGCCACTTCCTCCTTTGAGGGTCTCTCATATTGGGATACCAGGTCCTTGGGGATGGAGATTTTATGCATCTCCTCAGCAAATGGCACTGGGTCCTCAAACACCTCCTCGAAGACGAGCCTCATCAGGTCATCCACATAATCTGAAAAATATTGTATTCAAAATAACATTTTATAGTTCTTTCATGAATCCACCTCCCTTGTACATATCTCAAGTATGACCATAAGTATTCCATTGCGCTTTCCTGTTATGTTTGTTGTAAAAAATAAAGTATTTTACTAACTGTATGTGGGGACCGTTTTCACAGGCCTTTCTGAGCATTCACCCTTTTCTGATTGGGGGAACACATCCTTGTAGACAGCTTGCCCTAGAGATGTTGTTGCTTGGCTGTAGTCTGCATTTTCGTTGTAATGCATGGCTGCTAGGTACAGCCTACAATCACACAAATTGATGAATATAATGACCTATTGGAGTTCAATTTTTCTTTACACTTAATATTAGCCACTACTCAGTTACTTTTTTATAAAGCTATTACGGTTTCATTGTAAAAATGTATTACCTACACAACCTTCCCAGGAAAGGGTAGACCACATTCTTGGGTATAAAACGCAGGATCAAGCGGTGGAATGCCTCCAGCGATGAGGTTTGGAAGTGGTGACTCAGCTTTTCCACATCTTTGAGAACTCTCTTATTGCAAAGTATTTTTTCCACTTTGTGGAGTGCCATTGACCCTTGATTAACATTACAAAAACAATTTCGAAAATTATTAAAACAGGCAATACACTAATGCATTTACATTACAACAGAAATTTGAAGAGATATTAGGTTTTATGTCTGTTGATATTATGAAAAGAATTTTCTGTAGCTTTTTTAAAAATATATTTTGAAGGCCCATTTAGGGTTCATACCTGGCTGGAACCACTTTGCCGGATCCCTCGACACTCGGTCCGGATGTTCACACTTGGGAAAGATGGGGTTTTCATGTTTGTGAACATTTTGGATGTGGTTGACCAAGGATGTCCACTTGGCCACCTTTTCAGGCCCTGTTTTTGACGAGTTGGCACTCCAGTAAAGATGATTTTTTATGCTACGCAGCCACTTTCTCAGCACCAGACACTCCTTGTTTTGTGCCACTTTGTCCAGTTTCTTGGACAAACCTGATAGAAGTAGATATGCAATAAATGTATAATCCAGACATAGTTTGAAGATGACTTGTTACAGAGACAAAAAGCATAGAGTATGTCTAGCAGCCACAAAGTATGTTGTGAAATACAGTATACAGGGATAAAAATGTACCTTTTACAAAGTGCCACACGTCATAGAACTGTGTGATGTTCCTTTCCCTAAGAAACTTCTGAATTTGTAGATGGCGGTCGGTAACGATGTAGTCCACTATCAAACCATTTGATTCAAGAAGATCTAGGCATCTTTTCAATCCCTCCTTCTCCATTTGGTAACTACCACGTACTTCATTGCTCTGGTGGTGGGTGGACACAATTGCAAAGCTGTGAGACATAAACACACTGAAGCATGTTTAAACATGTTTTGCAAGCCTTAAAAAAACAAATTATTTAACTCACCTGAACAAGCTGAAGGTCCAAAATAGTGTTGCTCTCCAGGTGCATCATGGTGTAACTGCCAAAATTAGCTGAATGGCCTAAAGAAAACATGACAGAGAAGGGGACAAGGGTTTAACACAAATTAAATGCTACAAGTTTAATGACTGTAAAAATATCAGACACTGTCAGAGTTTTGGCCTACCTGGTGAGTCTGCTCGCATGTCTCCACAAAGTCTGAGTGTTCCCTTCTGCTTTAGCTGCTGCAAAAGAATCTGCTGGTCCGTTGTCCATTTGTGGATAATAGCTGGCTCCAAGAAATTCCTAGCATGCATCCTGAAGGTGTCGTACGGAAAAATCTGGAGCTGCATGGCCTTGAATATCTAAGAATAGATTTTTTTTTAAATGTCAGGATAGAAAAGGTCCATTGTTTGCAATTTTCATATGCTGAAAAAAAGAAATAACATTACCTTTTCCAGTTGTATGAAGGATGCACCTGTGAAATATGTGGCTGCTGACAACAGAAGGTTGCCAACAGGAGTACTTCGAACCATGGGCTGGCTCTGCCACTGCCTCGAGTAGTTGCATTTTGGGCAAAACTGGTTGAATGCCACATAAGTACCAATTCGTAGCCGCCGGACATCACACCTAGTATTGCACATTGGACAGTTGTCAAACAGCTCTCTGAGGCAGCTTTCAAAGACGACATATTTATCATCAGCATATGTGGTCCTTGGCACAAACCTAAAAAAATGAATAAAAAAAAATGCATTTTTACCACATACTTGCTTTAGTTTTCAGAAATGTTTTCCTTTGCTTTCAACTCATTCTAAAATATAGCTAAAATATGAAACTTACGACATGTCAGATTCCTCCGTAAGAACAAAGTCGCCCGGGTTATATGTCGAGTCTAGCAGCTCCGCAGGCTCCGCTGAAGAGTCTGCTTCCTCTTCCTCCTCCAACTCAAGACGAGGTCTCTTCCTTGGTCTGACTAACTGGCCCTTAATTGGTGTAGATGACGGTGGGGAGTCACAACGGGATGTGGTTTTAGTCCCAACACTGACACAAGACACCATTGCCTGGGTGCCTATAAATATAAGCAAAGATGTAAACATATTTTACTGCTATAATAATTATAGTATACATATATAATAACGTGAGGGTTAAATATATTTCATAGTTTTTATTAAAGTGCATTTTAATTCCTATAGTCCACATAACTCAACAATGGATCTCAAATGCAAAACCACATTTGATGCCTCCGCTTTATATACCTTTGCTTCTCATGTGATGCTCCCTCAGTGTGCCCCTGGATAGCTGTGTGCCGACCGAAAACATCTTTTTAGAAGCCACAGACTGTGTGCCCACTGAGATGGTTTGTGGATGGTCAGTCTGGCATCCTACTTCTTGAAATCTAGTTTGTGTGGTACCAGTGTCCTGCTGTGATGTAGACAGAGTCAAATAAAGTAATGGAAACATTTGCAATAGAGGAGCCAGTCAACATCTAGAAAGCTGAACAGTATCGAAAAAACCAGCAGAACACATATGTTATGCATGTAAACACATCTACATCATCAACCGCATATGCCGCTACTATTTTCAGTATAAGTACCCCACCCCCGGGTGATCAGCAGGCCCAAACAGTTTTCAGCGGTGATCCAGAATGAAAATCTGAGGAATTTAGCGGACTGTTTTTCTGCTTGTGGTGGAGATGTTTACATTCTGAATTTTATTTGTATTTATTTTTTAAATCTGCGGAAAATTCTACGGAATTATGTATCCGCATTGGAAAGTTATCCAATGGATAAAGTTACAGCGTATTACTAGCAACGACAATGTTATATCAATACAGAGTTTACAGGCTAGCATGCTAGACGTAACATCATAGCTTGATCTTGCGAGCAAAAACAATCCCCATTACTTACGTTGTAGAATGTTAGATAAAACTGGTCCAACAAATGATAAGCAACCCCATTTGAACGCAAACGCACAAGCTAACGTTAGCAACTTAGCCGAGGACTACAGCTGAGTGAGCACTGTGTAACAAACCAGCTTAGTCACAACCATCAACACTTACACAGTACAGTAGCTACGTTCTTTGTTTTTAAACAAAACAAATCCACAAATAACAAAGCATACTTACAAGTTGTGATACGGAAGCTCCAGGTTGGTCAAACAAAGTGGGAACTGACCCGTCTTTCAGTAACAAACGCTTGGAAAACCCTGAGTTGAACTGTGCCCAGTTCACAAAGTTATCCTTGGTAAAATGCCGAAAACACAAAAAAATATTGAGGTTGTACTGATCAGGACGAGTTCCATAAATAAATTTAAGCCATTGATTCTTCTTTTCTTCTTCTTTTGGAAGTCCAAACAATTGCGTTATGCTTGTGCACCCAAGCACACAACGCCTCCACTGGGACATGATCAATTTAATCCAAACAAATTGTTCAATGCCGACCTGCCTGCCTCCTGGTTCTCTTCCTTAGAGAGAGGGCGTGCCGCTGGACGGGCTTTCTTAATTGTCTAGGTCACTGATTGGGGAATTTAAGGCAGGAATGCAGACGAGGCGTTTCAGGCAGTTGAAGAGAAGTGCTTTTGCTGTGGGAGAGAAAGCTCCATTTGGAGTGAAACCTTTTTTTTGTACTTTATACATATTACATACACAACAAAACTATATAACACACTTCATGATGGGAAACCCAAAAAAAGCATAATAGGGGCTCTTTAAAAATATTCACAGAGTAGTACCGACATTGCGTTACTGAGAAAGAAGAGCTGTGTGGCACTTTTGGCATTTTTTACTCACGCAAAATAAGCATAAGTATTAATAAACACTGATCCAACTGTTTGGTGTAGTGACTGTACTTCTCTATAACTTAGTTTTCTATATTGTGTTTACAGTGCCATCTCTTAACTTAACCAGATACATAATAACATAATACATTCTGCATAGAATAGAAGAAGAATATATTCTGCATAGAATAGAAGAAGGCACTGACATTTTGGAGCAGGTGAAAATACTCATTTATTTACAAGGGTAAACATAAGATGCATGAAGACACTTTTCACCTTTCACCAACATATAAACCCATGAAAGAGTCACATGACAGCACCTGGGTGTTCTATCTGTTAAGTATTTGAAATAAACAACATTTGTCATGACGCGATGGGGTTGCGTCTGTAGCCAACTAGCTAACGTTAACTGAGAAATTCTTTGACTGTCTTTAGTTGATAGAAAAGAGTGCATTTGCACGGTACTGGGTAATGACCTTACTGGGTGAAAGATCAAGATAACACAGCTCACTATTCTGCATTAAGAACCAGCGACAAGTAGTTATCAACCAAAACATGAAAGCTAACTTTATATTATTATTCCTCATAGTATATAAAAAATACGATATAAATCTATGATTACTACTGTGGATATAAGTTAGCTAGCTTAATTAGCTAACGTTGACAAAGTTAGCTAACGTTAGTTAGCAGGAAAGTAACTTCGCAGGTTTGAGCTTGATAATGGTTTTTGTTTTAGTTTAGCGCCTTTGTTTCGAACAAACTGGCTATACGTAGACAAATTTGGACCATACTGTAAATACATATCCAAATATTATCTCCCACCTGCCAGAAAATGCTTGAAAATCATACCTTTACAATTACGAAGCATTGATGTATAAAGAGGAAACAACCATTGCACCAAGTAGGAGTAGTAGGCAACTGGGCGCAACCACTTTTCCAAAGAAGGGGGAGGGTGGATTTGGGATCAACTGCCTCTGAAATGAGAACTGCTTTCTGTACTCAACGTATGTCGAAATATTCATTTAAAATATATGTATTTAAAATAAAATATAAGGAAAAACAATACGAAAAGGAAAGCAGGGGTTTTACCCCCCTACGGAATGTGTAGAATGGCACCAGCGAGAGATTTAAAGTTAGCTTATTTCAAACATGAGACGATTTCATTTTAATAAGTAATAACAAAGATTCTCAGGTAATAATTATTTGCCAAAAATATGATCGACTTCAGGAACATATACATGTATGTAGAAAGGTGAAGCAGCCACTAGATGTCAGCATTGGCACAGAGCTTTACATGTGCATATCCTACTTGAAAGGTTAAAGACACCTTTTCTGTACAAGGGTAACAATTACTTTCGATCTCCTAACACAGTAGCCTATGGTTTTTAGAGCGTTGGCGATTTTAGACCCTTTTTAGCCCCCTACATTTTACCTCAGCCCCCCTAAAAATGATAATAAATTTTTTTTATATATATATCTGTTTTAGTGCTTCAAGTTAGAGTTTGCGAACTTGTCTGTTAGTGACAGAGGACAAACACTTACAGGTTCAAAGGGCTTAAAACAGGTTTGATATCCTGTGTGGCTGTCGCCAACGCTATGCACCTGTAACCCAGTCAAGGAAAGGGTCAACAGAAACGTAGTGTTGGCCAATCGGAGGTGGAGTCTCTATCTAATCAAGGGGGTAAGCCTCTCCCAGGAACGCGTAGCTTCTACGGTGCCATTTTGATGCTACCAAGCCATTCACCTCCCGTTAGCATTCCATTGACTGCCATTCATTTTGGCGGCACTTTGACAGCGAATAACTTTACATCTGAAGCGTTTAAAGACTCTATTTGTCCATTGTTTATTTCTAAAGAAACACGACAATGTATAAAAGGCTCCATTACCTTGTATCTTACGTTATGGCTCTGTAGCAGACGTTTTTGTAAAAATAGGCTAACGATTGTGTCATAACCACGCAACTTACTGTCGCATAGTAGAGGAATTACCGTATAGTACAGGAGAAGCATGCAGGCAGTTTCGACTTACATTCGCTGTTTAAGTTTAATTACTAATGTTAACTAGCATTTTAGTTAGCAATAATTAGCCTGTGCCTATGTTATCTCCTTACATATACCTACGCTCTCCGTCTCTGCAAGTTTCGGAATGACTGAGATTTCTCTTGGCACAGCTACCAGAAGACTTAAAACTTTCAGACAGGTTGCTCACATCACATTAAGTCGTCTCTCTCAGTTAGAGGCTGTGCAGTAACGCTCAGCCATCACCGGAAAAGTGCTTCTAATATCCTTCACCGGTCTCCGTCCAGAGCAACAGGATCTGTTGGTCCATTTTATATATGTCTATGGAGGGAGAGCAGGCGTGTGGTTGTGAAGTTTAAAGTTGGTAGTACCCAGAGAAGAAGTTGGTAATTTCATGGCGCAGATTAGAACCCAAATTGAAATGTCAGCCATTGCTGAATGTTAGAACATTGTGTCAAATTGATCGTTATTACTGTGACTTATAAAGTGTCAGGTTTAGTTCCATCATAGTGTTAATAGTGTCAAAAAACGTTTGTTGAAAAGCTGATGTTGTTGTTCTGTAGCTAACTCAGAGATTATCGGCTAATGAAATTACTGATTTAGCAGGGGGGGGGGTTAACACTTTTGCAAGGCACTGTATCCGTGTCACATTCTCATTAGGGGCTGAGCCCCCCTAAAGGTCTCATCCTAGAATCGCCCGTTTTAGAGTATGTATGTCCTAGTGTTATTGACATGAATACAGTAACACAAGAACAGTATTCATGATAGGAAACTAATTTACACCACATGTGCCCCCTATGGAATATATTATCTGATTAGTTGGACCACCATGCTGCATATATTTTCATATTAATGAGCAAAATGGCAGGACACTGGGCTCAGCTGCCTCATGTTTACAGTATCTGTAGGGTAGACCTCTGTCTCTTTTCCTCTGTGTCTTCTTGTCAGAGGATCTATAGGACTTAATGGCATGTCAAGGTGTTAAGCAGGAGTTTTATCCAATGAATCATTGGTTGGCCTCATAAGGTTGGCCAGTGCCAGAGCTTCTTAACCTCTGGGACGATAAAGGGACGGAAATCTTTCATAGACAAAGAGGGGAAATTAAGACAGCAGGAGGATGTAATTAGAGATAAGCGCAGGGATGGTGCCAACATTAACTGGAATTTGAGCAAGTGAAAGCAAAAGTTGATTTAATAACAGCTATGTAGAATCAACAAAGTTGTAAAATATAAATGAAATAGCCACGCAGATATCACGAATAACCTCACAAAATACTATAAGCCATTCAAATAAATCCTTGTCTATAGAATATTGCAATATAAAAAGATTGGCTTGCTAAATAGTAAAATTTTTGTATTTTCTTAAAGGCACCTATGTATATGTTAAGTGAAAATGACCAAAAGGATACATGATAGACTACTGTATGATATGGATTAAATTATCCTCACATTAAAGTGAAATCTAGTGTATATTTTCCTTTTTTCCATTTGGGTGATGATTTCAAAAATAAGCGACTGCCTCTTGATTTTTGTTTGCAGTGACGAATTATGTTTTGCAGGTTACAGTGCAGAGCGAACTGCGGTTAGGCACAATGAGAGATCTCACTTTTTTTTCCCTCTGAGTGAATGAAAGTAAAATTTCCATCCACTCGTTCTACCTTCTATCTGTAAGGACATTGTGTGAAATACAGTGCAGTCCTATATAGTGGAATATACTCATACTGCCTAAGTTCATCACCGGTCTATTTATTCATCATCTTTTGTGTTTAACAACATTTAAGTGTATAGGCCTAGATCTGATGCATATGCACACTGTAATGAGTCAATATTGCTATCTAGATCAGGGGTCACCAACCTTTTTGAAACTGAGAGCTACTTCATGGGTACTGAGTCATACAAAGGGCTACCAGTTTGATACACTCTTCTGAAATAAAAAAAATTGCTCAGTTTGCCTTTAGTTATATATGATTATTAATGATTAATGATACTTATCTATGTGAAGACACTAATTAATGATCAGTTAATCAGTTAATGATTTCTCACAATAATTATCAACAATGACTTAACAGGGTGGGAAACAGATAATATCAATATTCAATTTTCATTTTTAGAACAGGCCTGAGGGCTACTCATGTGGTCCTTGGGGGCTACCTGGTGCCCGCGGGCACCGTGTTGGTGACCCCTGATCTAGATAGTCTCACTTTGCCAGACCCGGTCTGGCTAGTCCACACAGCATTCCATAATGGGATAAAAATGTGTTCTGGTTTATTGCCATTTCTTTAAACCAATCACAATCATCATGGGCGGTGCTAAGAGCCCGGCAGAGCCACAGTTCCACTGCAAAATAGCCTCAGGAAGGAACTTGGTGGAACACGTGTAAGTTCAAAAGTTGTTTTAGTTGTGCAACAGAAAACTCAGATTGGACAGATAGTCTAGCTAGCTGTCTGGATTTACCCTGCAGAGATCTGAGGAGCAATTAACCATTGTCCTCATAAATCATCATCATAAAGTTTAAAATTCCAACACAAAGAAAGCGGGAGGTAATGGACATCTGCCGAAAAGAGTGAAATCCGGCGGAATTTCCGGTAGCAATTGAGCAATCCCGGAAGTGGAACATAGTGGATATACTAAACTCAACATAATAAAACCAAGGATCCAACAAAGACTGAACTAAAAACCATGACCTATATACAAGCTAATCTGCTGAAGGAATGAAGTGCCGTTGGAGTGATGGGCAGAGAAACTCAGGTGAGGGGAATTAGGTGAGGCTTTAAAAAAGCAGGAAGTAAAGTAAGACTTGACACATGATAAGAGGGAGGTTACAAAATAAAACAGGAAACAGACTAAAGCGAAACCCCAAGACCGACAATCCATTCTGCAGATAATCACAAAATATAACTGCACATTTAAATAGTGAATTTTTCTAAAATTACACATATACCATAATGCGTGAACTGTTTGTATATAGTTAAGACATTTGCAGTTTCTATTGTTCTGAATTTTGGTATATTGTTCTTTTTTTTGTCACTATTTCCTTTGTCTCCCCACCAAATAATGTGCTTTTATTATGAAGTCGAGCCTTATGGTTGGCTTGACCGATTAGGATCCGCCCTTTAACCGAAGTAGCCATGGAGACCGCGCGAGAGCGAGGCAGCTGGTAGAGTTCTCACAGCGAGGGTTTCCGCTCACCTAAAATAAAGAGCTGGCGAGCCGAGGACAAGGAACAACGGAGCAGTAACGTTACTGACGGAACTAGACGTTCAAAACATTAGATTTTTTTGTATTATTTTGCCACATTCTAGTTTGGGGTGTATCCATTTATACAACCGTGAATTCGTCGGATATGAAGCAGTGAGAGGAGGGCTCGCCGCTGGTAACCTTTAGTTGGTGAGTCTCATCTGTTTTTCGTAAGCTAAGCACACATAACGTTAGGCCACTACGAGATCTCTTGTCTGTCTCTTTCCTCTTTACCGGTTTGTATTTTTTTTTATTGTAAAATTAAAAACAGGAAACATGTTTCCCACGTTGGGGTAATATTTAATAATTTGTCAAGGGGAATAATGAGTTGTCAATTTTGTGTTTGTCACCTAACTAGCTTAGCTAAGTGTAACGTTCATGTTAATTAAGCTTGCTTTATTCCAAGCACCATTTTCACTTTTCCATTGCCCTATTCTATTAACGTTACTTCTTACAATCCTGAGCTTAGTCTACATGTGTGTACGTAGCTACGTATGTACGTAAATGTGAGTGTATGTGTATTTATATTTTTTATATACTTAGGTTATATCTGTAATGGTCAAATATTTATGTTTAACGTTACCTTGTTCGGCTTTGTTGTCGTTGTTTTTCGCCGTATGTCCATTTCTATGTACATTGAGAGCAAAAGAAGAAAAATCCGAGTGGCCAAGTAAGTGTGAACGCATACAAGGAATTTGATTCCGGCTTTTTGTTGCTCTCACAGAAATAGACATACTACGGAATAAAACAAGGACAACAAAGCTGACCATGGCAAACATAAACATTTGACTACTATGTGCAGATAAGTACATATAAAAACTGTATATGTATATTACCACGCATTCACATACGTACATATAGCCTACGTAGACAAACAGCTCTATGAACATTGTAAACAGTAATACAGTAGTGCAATGCAAAAATGCAAATGGTGCTGGAATACATAAATAATTATTGATATAACCGGTTGCTTTTATATCTGAGGTAGCTGGATGACATACACAGTCAGTGTACAGTATGTTTGACAGATATTTACATGTTTAAATGATGTGTTTTACACTGTAAAATATATAATTTACTTGAAAGGTGGATGACTGGTGTTACAGGGTGAAAGCTAAATGCGTGGTGGTACAGGATAAGCTATATGTTAAAGTTAGGACACGTTATTTCTGACAGGTATCCAGGTTGCTTTAACGTTTTTTCAGATAACATACCCATGCTTGACAAAGTCCTTAGCGATACAATAGAAAAGAAAACCGGCTCGAGTAGCTATAGTTAGTCCAGTCTCTAACAGTTAATAGCTGTTGCGTTACTGTATTGTTACATTTTGGTAATGTTTTGAGAGAATTATTTATGGTGTTTTAACTTGAGATTAGCTTAAACAAAGATCTAACAATTGTAAATGTAGCTACTTTTTTATTTTTAGAATGGGTTGGCTTTGCTTTGGTTTTGTTTTTGTCGTGTGTGTGTGTGTGTGTGTGTGTGTGTGTGTGTGTGTGTGTGTGTGTGTGTGTGTGTGTGTGTGTGGTCCTAGCAGCCCACCACACTCTTTGTTTAAATAGCTTGCAATACAGTTGCACGTGTCGAAGCGTGTGACTCTGCTTTAGAGCTGCCATGAAGGCAGTTGACCACGTTTCATTCAGTTGCAGAGGTGTATTATTGGGTTTTGAGGATCTGTCTTGCTCAGATATTCCTTATACGCTGGAATTTCTCACTCCCTGGCTTATGTTCCAATAAGAGTTTCTTGATAGCTGGGCAGGGTAAAATGTGACACTTAACCACAGCAAAGGGCAGGGAAGTCCAAAGGTGAGCTGTTGTTTATCATCTTAATGGAGACCAAAGATGAAATATACAGTACATTTTGAGAGACCTTCAGACAGTCATATTTTGAAAGACAGAAGTCATGGAGAGGAAGGTATCTGGGACTAATGTTCCCAGTTAGGCGCGCTGTGTCTAATAGGGCCAACCAATGTTTTGATCAAATCGTTGTGCACCACATGTTGTTGTGAGAGTTGGGGTAAACTATAATGATAATGTATTCACCACACTGTTATACTGAAACTGTGGTAGCTGTTCCTAATTTATTGTCAGATTGGATTTTAGTTCGATTTTTGCATCAGTGTGATAAACTATGATGACAGGGTTTAGCGAAAAATATGGATATTTTATCCATTAACAATTTATCTGCTGAGATTTTCCACCATCAACTGTATTATATATCTTATATGTTATATATATTGATAACATGTTAACGCATATTTGCCATGATGGAGGATTTCCATATTGTTCAACTCCCAGAGGTGTTTCTTCTTTTTAACTAAATGAAATACAGTTGCTGTAAATTAATTCCCCACAAGTATAAAACCCACTGTCAATGAACATTGTCCTGCTACTTTGTCGAGCTGGACGGTGTTTCCCGACCAAATCTAAAAACTGACCAAACTGTATGTTGTTAGCACCAGTGTTGGGAAGGATACTTTCAAAACGTATTCCGTTACAGAATACAGAATACATGGGTAAAAATGTAATTTGTAAAGTATTCTGTTACATTACTCAATCTGAGTAACGTATTCTGAATACTTGGAATACTTCCACATTGAATTGCATTTTATAAGTGTAGGAATGCGGCCATCACATACAGCTTACTAAACAGGCTTATTCTGTTGTGTTCTTCTGCTCCAACTGGCTGAATGTGTACCTAAACAAGCAGATAGATTGTTGTATTTGTAGTCCCGAACTGCATACCACAAAAATGTAACTGCAGTCTAAGCTACTACAAGTTAATTTTAGCTAACGTTAGCTAACATGTCAAATGGGGCTAGTCAGTCTTTCAACGGCTCTGGGGCTAGTGAAATCAGCACATAGGAGAATGTAAAGTCGCACGTGTCGCAAGGTGACCAGTAAAACTACAGCAGACGACTACCCCTGGCTAATTAAAAAAAAAAACTTACTTTAAGATGCTTCTTCTGGTTGGAGGTGGAGTCATTTGGATGCTGACAGGAGGTTGGTTGCTGGCAAGCAGAGGTTGCACTGCAGTTATATTTCGTTCTCCCTTCTCTTTATTTAATGTGAAATGCTGTTAGAATTTCCAAGATAGAAACGCATTCCTGCCCTGACTCTGTTGTGCCGGTTCCGACTCCATTGTGACTGATCATGCAAATAGCCATTATTTCCTGATATTGTATAATGTTTTTAAATCATTTAATTCTAAGTGATCCACATTACCCAATGTTTGTGTTCTATTTAAAAACATCTTATTATTCTGGACAGTGTGAGTTCTACTTTTTTATGGCTTGATTCAAACCTCAACTTCACTTTTTTGTCACAATCACTCATTTTACTCCCACTGTTCAGATTGTTTTGTTTTTACACATTGTACACACTGGCTTTCACAGAGGAACTAGCAGATATACAATGGGCAGCTTTAATGGGGGTGGTGTATGGGTGGTGTATGGGGGTGGCGCAGTGGGAGAACTGGGTTCGATTCCCACTGCAATACATCAGCCAATGTGTCCCTGAGCAAGACACTTAACCCCTAGTTGCTCCAGAGGCATATGACCTCTGACATACTGTATATAGCAAATGTAAGTCACTTTGGATAAAAGCTTCAGCTAAATGACATGTAATGTAATATAATGGTTCTCAATTTAAAACCCATTGTCTGACTGCAGTGAGATTTTTACAACTCCCAGTCCAGCATTCAGAGGCCTTTTCTGTTTGACAACATAGCTTAGAGAAAACATCTTGTGAGTAAAGATAAAAAAAAACACTGTTTGGCTTCAATCTCATTGTCAGAGTTCCCCACCTTTCACCACTGTCAACATAACAGTGTTTGTACGGTTTCATCTTCTCTCTCCCTATGTTCTTTCTCTCCACTCTTTTTTTCTCTTCTCCATCTTTCGGACTGTTTTTGTCCCTTTCCTTGCGGCAGTACAGAGGGATGCTTGGGCGCTGTGGGGCTTAACACTACATACATCATAACAAAGGGTCCTTTCTGTGCTGCCATGCAGAGCCCCATCTCTGGGCTCCCTCCACAGGCCCATACGGGCTCCACCAGCAGCAGTAGCATTGGGGCCTATCGGGTAGAAATCTCCTCCCGGCTGTTTCTTTGGCACACTGAGTGCTCTCTGTTCCCGGACACATGCCTGCGCTGCTGCTCTCCTTGGCTCCCTTTGCATTCCAGGAGCCTCGGGCAGCTGAAAAACTGCAGTAGCAGCCTGCTGGCTGGCTGGTTGTCTGACTGGTGTCTGAAGAGTTGCATAGTTTTTTCCCCAAGTGGAGGACTAAACAAACAAAGTATTTATGCTGTAAAAACCTCCAATATTTTAATGAAATGGGACGGAACATGGTCTACCCATCTGACAAATAGCATTGCTATTTTTAGCGACGTTATTTAGGCCTCTGCAACTAACAATTATTCACATTATTGGTTAATGTTTTGAGTAGGTTACATCTTCAGTTGGCTTGTTTGTTTGACCAACTGTTAAAACCCCCACAGATATTCAGTTTACAACTATATAAAACAGAGGAAAAAGCAAATCCACTGTCCTGTCCCGTTCTTTGTATGAAACAAGGAAGTTGTCTTGTCCTTTTGTATTAAGTATGTGTTTGCCTTTCTTGCAACATCTTTTAATCAAATATTTTAAGTCGATCTAGGTTACTTTTTTGCTTGTATTTGTATTCCTTTCACTAGCCATTCTGTTGGTGCTTCAAGCGTGATAAGATATATCATATAATGTCAACTATCCCGTTCCAGTGACATTAATATAACTGAGAATAGTCATACTGCAATGATGGCTTGACTGTCAGCCATTTAGAATGACTTTGAAATGATACTGATGGCTATTTCAGCACACACTGTTTGACTGTACACTGTACAGCAATGGCACTACAGGCCCTACATTGTGATTTGGGTAAGCTGTTGTTACCTGGCTACATGCAGCTGGCGGCAGGAAGTGTTTGTTTATGTGGTTTAACACAAAATTTTGTTCCAGGAAACACAAACTAAATCTCTTGAAGGTTAAAATAGCAGCACACTCTTTAATGTGATCTGTCAAGCTCAACATCTTTGGTAGTGTCTGACAGGAAACACAGTTGCAAGTTAGAAAGTTGACATCCAAACTTGAAGTATTTTTGTGCTTTCGCTGTCAAACTGCCTGCTGTGTTATTAAATCAGTTAAATCCATGAGCATACATTCAGTGCATTAAAATATCTGCAATAAAATCCTTTCAGGCTCCAAGCTATCTTGTTCCAGCTAATTGGAATTCTGTAGTTTGTGGGATTCCTTAGCACAGAGTTAATGACTTTGTCCTTTCTCAGACGCTCTTGTGTGAAAGCAATTAAGCTAATTCTGCTTAAGTTTTCACTTTGCCTTGTACTGGCCGTTCAATACGCTGCCCTCAGCTCTCTCAGGAGGTCAGCCCTGCATTATAAATGCCATCCCAAGTGGTTATTTACATCCCAAAAAGTGCCTTTGAACACAACACATGTTTTTTTGTCCTGTCTGTGACTTTTGTTTGTCCTTGGTATCTCTAGATAGCAAGAACATTATCTGAGTTGAAGTAGGGCCTCTCTGTAACCCAGGCCTTAGCAGCAATGCTTTGATCACAACATGGACAAATGAGAATGTGTCTATGGACGAAATAGCTGGCACTGGTCCCCTACATGTGTTTTTGACTGTCTGTCCTTTGGCTCTATGCAGTACCCAAACTGTCCTGCCAAATCCGGCTTACGTCACTCTCTCCCACTGGCATGCGCCACATGCAGGTATGCCTCTCCATTCTTTTCTTGGGGACATCAGAAAGGTGGCAGGCAGTAGGGGGCCCTGCTGTTTGTGCGTGTGTTGGAAAATCTTGATCTTTGGTCATATAAAATGTAGCCTAGTGCTGGACACTCAAATGTGAACGCACAGGGAGTTAGAAAAAACAACCATGAATGTGCATAACTGTAGTTCCAGGTCGTCTGTGGCAGTGCCAGTGGCCACGCAGCAGATCTGCAATCAAATTCGCGGCTCTTTAAGTGCAGCCATGCCATTACCGTAGCCATTAGCTCAGCAGCCTTGTGTAACTGTAATGGGCCCTCTGCCCTCTCTTGAGGATATGCTGCCTGCCAGCAAGCTAGTTCCCCATAAAACGCAACTACTGCTACTTCATCCCAATCTCTCTGTAACAACATTGCCAAGCCTATGTGCACCTGCATCTTATTTATGTAATGATAGTGTGTGTCTCGTTGTATCCCCCCAATCAACCAACACATGCTTTTAGGAAGTTATTTAAGTAGGTTATCATGGAGAGATATTTGTGAAGAGAGGATGGTGGGTTTTTTTGCTGACATTTACAACAGATATCACTTTAAGTGGATACAAACTACAAATTAATCATAAATAAATGGGGCAAGGAACAAATGAGATGCTCATTAGGCTAATATTGTTCGCTAATATTGGCTTATACAGTATGTTGGCCATATGAGCAGCTAAAGAATACATGACATTTCAGAAAGTAGCACCTGATGAAGTTATCTTCACATAAATTATGCATCAAATTGCTTGCTATTGCTTATAACAATGTGCAGCATATGGCGGGGTAGAGTCACAGCTGAGCAGACGGTGGTATGGCATCTGTTATTATTCAACTGTTAAGTACTGTACCCTCTTTATCACAAATCTTTAATAACTACATTTGAGGAATGCCTGCTACTATAGGGGTTACTTTATGGACATTTAATGCGTGAAGAAAACTTGTATCGCCCAACTAACAAAAACACTGACAAATAACTTAAGCTTTGCTGATAGGCAATGCTGCCCAAACATTAGAGAGCCATAAACCTATTAAAATTTTACTTCTTCAATGATGAAGCTATGGTAAAATGCAGCTTCTTGGGCAAGCTCCTCTCCTGACCACCAGGATTGTTTGCAAAAGTTGCAGTTGTAGTCACAGTTTTGTTTTGCGCTGCACTCTTTCTCTCACACATTTTTAGCCTCTCTCTCCCTAATGCTCCTACCTCAGCAGCAGGGGTCTGTTTCCCTGTTACATCATCTACAGCGGAGTGTAATGGCTGGTTTATTTAGTAAGGTCTTGTGGCAGAGCCAAAATGTCAGGATCGAGGGGAGATCAGAGGAACTCTCCTGCTGCTGCTGCTGCCACTGGTGTTTAAAAAAAAAAAGAGTGCTGGAAATTGCTGTCTGTCTGCCTGGGGGTCAGTTTAAATAGCAGGATGCTGTTTAAAGGTGCTGACACACAATGCAGATGGCAAAGAACTAGTGACAACGAAGGCCGACTGTGGCGTCGCCTCACGTCTCCTAACCCTGGCCAAAAACTTGCATTTGAACACACCACAAAGACTGCAGTCGACGGCCAACTAGCATGTACGTTCTGCGCCTGCGAAAGAGGAAATAACTCTCCATGCCACCAGGCGGCAGTAATTTATTCGTCATACAAAAAGGGAAACCGGATATATAAACCGTTGCTATGATACATAAAACAAAACCGCATTTGCCCTCCTGAATTAGTCAGCAGCAGCACAGAGCTATCTGTTCTCTTGGCAAAAAAGAGTGGCCGCCGCGGCTGGCTGGGTAGTTAACTAGCTTGCTAATTCCAACATGTTAACAGTCATGTTACACTGCTAACAGAAAATTTGCCGTACAAAGTTGTCACACATCTGGCGATAGCACTGTGCTTTCCTAGAATGTAACAGTAGTTTGTGAATGAATCATTAAGTTGTTATATTTGACTAATTTAGTGGCATGCCGGCCAGCTGGCTAGTTAGCTTGCTTAGATTAGCACTAACCACGATAGAGAGGAAGAGAGGTCTACGGTCTTTATATTAAGTTTTACATTATAGGACATTATTTTATTAGTTTATTTTGTATTGTGTAGGTATATATATTTTAAAAAGATTTTGGCCAGTTTTGACAGCCCTATGTGTATTGGATGAAAATGAAAAATGAGAAGAGCCTTCTGTGTGTGCCCTTTCGACTTTAGTCGTTTGCTTGCTTTCAGTTAAACCAAATAGCCAATCAGATTAATTTCTCTCACTGACATCTCCGTCGGCGATTCAATATGTTGAGTTGGCCGAAAAAAAGCCGACTGGGGTCGACGAGTAGTGACGGTGCCTCACACACCGCAAAAACTAGGGTTGACATACACTCACTGTCGGCCAAACTTGGAAAGACGGCTGACAATCTCCTTGGTGCGTCAGCACCTTTTAGGAAGCAAAGTATTAGAAGAGGAAATACACCAAGAGTCATTCATTCATGCTGTTCTTATCAGTAAAACCAACTGCTATTTGATGACGTGCAGAGAAGGCCTTTTTCTCTGTCACTCTCTTTGCCTTACAGTCTTTCTAGCGCTCTCTCCATTCCCTCCTGTCTCTCTGTGTTGCTTTTGGTTACATAATCCTCGTTGAATGTTGATAGTAATCCGCGTCCTCCCTCCCCCTCTCTCTCTATCCCTACAGGTTAAGCCGTAGAGGACTCTCGCTGGTTGCCGGAGGAAAAGATGTACGATGGAATGGTAGCGTTTCAGACGAGAGCCCTGTCCTCCTCTTCTTCCTCCTCTTCCTCCACCTCCTCCTCTCTAGCCCACAGGCTGGCTGTCTCCGCGCTTCTCCTCCTCTTCACCCTGCTCCCTCATGGTCACGCATCAGGTAAGACACAAACACACACACACATTTTTTTTCTCTGTCTTCGTTCCCACATGATACACATCGACTAAACTGCCATCTTTACCGATCTCTTGTGAATTGATTGAGGCTACCCCCCCCCTATCTTGCAGGTCAGTTAGATTTAATTAGCTTCCTTTACCCTTGGGTTGTACAGGTTGCTCTGTCTCCGAGCTGCAGCTGAGAGCTCAATCCCACCAACTGTGTGAATCCATTCACTGCCCTAATGAGTCACAACAGTTTTCCTCCGCTATTGAGTGAAACAGAGAGATGATGTTGTCTGTGGTCACATTGCTGTCATGAGGTTTTAATCAGCCATGACATTTAGCGTCCTCTGAGCGCTTTTAGCACAGCTAGCGAGCTTTGGTTTATTTTTTTGGTTATTGATGGTTATCTGAACAACCTTCAGATCAGGTTTTCAAATTGATTTTAATTGTTTTCTAGTGGGGGGGGGGGGATTTGGTCCACACTTGGAATTAAAGTAAGCATAGGTAACACAGGTATTAATGAGCCGCCACAAGACCTATAAGGCTTGTGTCCTTTTTGTTTTGTTCTTAAGTTAATGGCATGTACTTACTGAACCCCGTCACTTGTGCCAGCTTTCCTTTCACTTTAGCTGTCCAATATTCTAGTCCCCCCCCACACACACACACACACACACACACACACACTCACACACACTCACACACACACACATACACTCACTCCCCTCACATAGCCAGCTTGTGAAATGAGCCAGATGTCCTTGCCACAGTGAGGAGGCAGACTATGTATGTGTCAATAAGTAAATGTGTGTGAGGGTTGGTTTAAGGTTCTGGAATGTTTTTAAAGCTTTAATTGTTTAACTTTCTTTATTTGCCTTTTAAATAAATGAATGTGTGTGTAAGAAATGGCAGCAGAAGGAATAGAGGGAGAGAGAGATGGGCAGGAGGAGGGCACTGCTGATCCCAAGTGTATCGTATCATATCTCTCTCTCTCTCTCTCTCTCTCTCTCTCTCTCTCTCTCTCTCTCTCTCTCTCTCTCTCTCTCTCTCTCTCTGGCTCTCTCTCTGTCTCTCTCTCTGTCTTATGTAATACACATGATTCATGTAGAGCCTAGAGGGGCTGGTATCACGCTCATGTTCTGCATCCAACACACTCACACACATACAGTACACTGCCTACCAATACCAAGGAGATGTGTCCTGAAATCCCCAGTCCACGTGCTCCGTGTACTGTATTTATGTGTATATGCATGCATGTGTCCAAATTTACCCCATACTCGGGTTATGTGTGGATGAGGAAGGCTGTACCCTAAAATCCTGTGAGTCAGTGTATCAAAAGACAGACCCTGTATCAACCACGTTCATGACAGTTGGTGCATTACATAGGGACAAGAATGTCTTTTTAGTACCCATGGTGCAACTGCGCCTTGCCATTCAACTGATGGAAAAGGACAAAAAGATCTCTAGACTCCACCACAGACTCCACCACTAGGACTGTTTTCAACTGGCTTGTGACAATTCATGAACTGTGTGGTCTAAACCTCTCCAGACCTTACTATCTCATTAGCTTCTTTAAGAAATCTTTACATAGTTTCTTTACTAGTTTTAAGCATGTCATGGAAAACTCTAGGTGGTGCTTCGTGTGAGCTAACAACAATACAAAGGTTATTTTTAGGTGTTGCCATAGCTGTGTATTTGTAGCATAATTACTTCCTTGTAGTGCACAAGGCAGTATTCATTCTGACTCACATTTCAAGAATGCTGGCTCTTCAAAATGGTGTATAGCTCTGTCTATGGTGTGTATTTGCTCTCTTGCATTAAGTGAATATAAGCTCAAATATATTAATAACACAGGTAATGACAGGTTTCTAGGGAAACTGTATTGAAGTAATGTGAGCCTTTTCCCTAACCTGTTGAAGATGACTGAGTACAGAATTTTAGATTTCTGATAAGGGCATTTTCCATTCAGGCACTGTAGTATGGACTTAAATATGTAATCACACATCACAAGCTACTTATATTGAGAATGGAAGATTTAGAATCGTAGCTCCTTGATAACAGCAGTAACAGAAAAATAGTAGTTCTGATCACAGTCCTGTTCACATGAAAAAAGATGACACTTAATGATGCTTATTGATGAAAAATAGGTCCTGAAGAAAAGTGAATATAAATCAGGCCAGTAAAAATGGGGTGTGTGATGTAAACATAAAAAGACATAACAGCAAGTCCAATACTAAAACAGCCAAACTATGAATTGTAGCATTCACAGCATGGGAGAATGAAATTAAATCCATAATTAGAAATATTATCATAAAGGTGAGGCACTCATTTTAAAGCTTTAAAGTCATTGTGTTATTAGTTCTTCTGTTCACCAGCTGCTCGCTCTCTCCTGCTCAGCATACATAATGCACATAGGTAATCCCTTGACATGTTATAGGGATAGAGATTGCTCTGGAAATTTTCATGAATATGAAATTTCATCACTGCTGACAGACTAATTCCAGACTCATGCAAATACCAGTGTGTGGTATGAATAGAAATGAATACAAAAAATTATACTTTACAGCATTTGCATCCTAGAGCGCTAAACACTAGAGACAGAACAGAACTGTATCAAATTTCTATTTTTGTCTATGAAGGTTCATGTGTCACTTTTAGTCTTTTTGTGGATATTACTCTTTTAGGAAATTTGACCTTTTTAAGTGATGGGGTATAAGATGGAGAGAGAGGATGATAGACAGTAACGGTTGAGGTACTCTTATTTGCTCCCATTTGTGGTGTCTTTAACAAAGAAAGGAAAAGCTTTGAGCTTCCACATTGGTGGCTTCATGTTCTCTGTAGAAAGGTCAGGACAACAATTTCTTGTACCCGTTAATACGCTCTGTTAGGGAGTGGTCACAAAGCCTTTTGGGGCCGAGGTATTTTTTAGAACCAATCACAGTCAAAGCCATGTCTTTTTGATCTGTTGTTCAGCTGTTCATTGTAAACAAGATTACCAGCGGGGTATCTGCTGAGCAAATGTACTGTAAATGGCTGCCTCACATTTGTGTTTGTGATTACTGTGTATGATTACATTTGTGTTAATGATTCAGGACATTTTTTCAAAAGTAGCAACATGCTAAACAAAACATCCTCTGCATTCAAGCAGGATGGCAGTAAACAACGACAGCAACAAAGTGGCACTCTGGGTTTTGTGTATGCACAAGATAAATGGCATCAGTCTGGAGGATTTTCATTGTCTTGTTCATGTCTTTTTTGAGTCTATCTGACATCCCACTAATGTTGGCTGCATAGGGCTCAGTTCCTAATATGGTGTCAATTCCTTACAGTGAGCCTTTGTGGTTTGTTTCAGAGGAAGTGGACCTACAGTGAGTCAGAACTGACCAAAGGGTCTATTCACATGGATCACATGCCGTGTTTACTGCTTTTAACAGTGGCAAAAAGATTCGGACCATCCTTGTGGGTCCACTTAAATAGATAAACTGTGCCCTCTAGAAACCCATTTTTTCTAAAGTTGAGTTAAAGCTGTACAGGAAAGCGCCAGCGAGGACCAGAAGTCTCCCACAAACAAGCCTGCTGTGTGCTCTGTGTGGTGGTGACGTTTATGTGTGTTTATGTGTGAGAACGGGAAATGGCTTTCCCCCGGCCTGGAGGAAAAGTGGAGTCATACAGTAAAGTCAAGAGCAGGGGGAGGAGAACAAGAGAAGGAGCAGAGAGCTGCCTTTCTAATTTCCTCTGGGATTTGTGTTTGTTTTTGACAATCGATTGTTATCCATTCTTGGCTTGAGTTGAATACATTTTTCTCCACCCGATGCAGGCCTATTGCACAGACGAATGCCTTTGTTTTGGCAGGTCTTGCATCACTGTGTAGGACCAACCCAAGGATATGAGGATGTTTTCTCGAACCTCGAGCTCAAGGAAAAATACTTGACAACTCCCTTTTTCTTTGTAAGAACAGAGTAGACTCCAGTGGCTAGCATAGCGTCACTGCTCTGACCACAGAGGAAAATTTCTGAATGAGCCATGTCCTACTTCAGGCGTCTTCAAACAGCTGTAGTCTTTGAAACTTATTGCTTTCTGTAGCCAAACAAAATGGTGTGTGTGTGTGTGTGTGTGTGCGCAAACCACAGTGTGTGAGTCTGCCTGCACACTGTTGGTTTCAAGCCCTCGCAGAACGTTTGCTAGATAGGCTGGATATACAAACAGTGCAGCCCAAGGGGGAAACAATGGTTCCTGTGCAATTAACTGTTCACAATAGTCCCCTAAAGTCCTGTTAGCAAGGCGGTTCGCAGGCAGGCAGGAGTAAAGCAATACGCTGGCTACTAACTCCTTTCTGAAATGCGTGGGCTTGTAGGGGGGTATTGGAAGCCACAGGCCAAAGCGAGCAAGCTGCAGCTCCACTAGATTACTAGTCTGCAATTAAGACTGCTGACTCTCTCTCTCTCTCTCTCTGTGTGTGTGTGTGTGTGTGTGTGTGTGTGTGTGTGTGTGTGTAGCACAGCCACTTTTCTATGATGTCTTTGTTCTTCTGTCTCACTCTCTTTCTTTAAGGCTCCAGCCATTAGCCAGGTAAGACCCATTAGCTGCAGTCCGGTCGAATCTATCAGCCTTTCTCTTTCATTACCTGTGTGTTTATCACTTGAGCCATCACTCTCTGCTCTCACCCTGTGTCATTTTACAGCTCTCCCACCCAATCAAGCCCTAACTTAAAACTTTAAACGCCTCACCAGACAAAGAAATACTCCATAGAAATAGATACTTCAGTGCGGACAGGCGACACAAGACCATTTCATTCACTCTAAACAGTTGAGCAGACAGTTCAATTACTTGGTAAAGAGCCTAGATGGCCAGTTTATTGTTAGCTACACAGTGCTGCCACTTCACCTACTAACACTATGCTTATCATAGGCATAGGTTATTTAAATGTTTTGACTCCCATTTTTAGTGTTTCAAACCTTTCTTCTGATCCAGATATTTGCGTTTGCAGTTTTGTGCGTGCAGTTTGCTGATCACCATCTTGTTATTTCTCCACTGATGACAGGGATAGTAAAGGTTAATGAATGTCGAAAGCAGGAAGTGGTGGCACTGGCACCACCACGCGCACCAACAGTTAAATCTGATAACATACAAAACAAGTTTGAGATATATGGAGCATTTGTAAGCTGTTACTGGTTATTTGTCATGCTACTGCAGTGGATTTAATGTTAAAACCTATGCAGTTATTATTTTTAAAAACACAATGTTGCGTTGTTTAAAGCTTTGTTTTTGGTCCTCTCTCCAGAACTTCAGGATTATTTTGAAGCTACATTAAGGCTGGGGAGAGGAGAGTCAGTTTGTAAATTGTTTTCCAGTGAAATGTGTGTGGTTGTCTGAAGCAGCAGGCAGTCATAATGATTTCCAAAGGGCCTCATCTGAGGGACCAGCCTGCTGAGTAGAGGACATCTCTGACTAATGAGCTGCTAAATATATCCCCCAGCCTCTCCTGTCTTCTGTTGCCATTGCTTCTGTTATTTCATTAAGTCTTTTCTTCATTTTTTTTCTTTGCTTTCATTGTTTTCGATCATCTTTGTACTTATGTTTTGTATTATTTTTTTTCCAGTATCAAGCTGTCTCCTGAAAATCTTGCCAAAGTATAACATAGTATGTTGATCTTTTTCTTTTAAATTTCTTTTAAACTTTTGTTTTTTCAAACGGTTCTGTCTCATTTTTTCTTCGTCTGTCTTGTCTTTTTTCCTCCTCCTTGATGTGTGTTTTTCAGGCCCACTGAAACAGTGTGGGCCGATTTTTCGTTGCACTGTTAGTCAACAGCATCATCCTGTTCAAACAAGTTCATCAGCTTACACATAAGGCACCGAGCATCCTACACACATGGTGAATTTGCCAATGATTGAGACATCCATGCTGTGTCAGACTGTGAGCAACCATGTCATGACGCTGGTACAGCATTAATGTTTTTTTTTTTATAAATCAGTACGGAAGGGCTAATGGTGTTATCTTGCTGAGAAGTTAAAGGCTTGAGGTTTATTCATTTAACCAGTTTTCTGTGGCTTTTACCATGTTTCCCTTGATATAACTTAGGAATATTTAAAACTGTAAACTGAAAAAAAAATGCAGAAAAACATCCCAAATATTGATTATAGACCAAGAAGATAGCAGTTGTTTGCTAACCTTGGTGACAAATAAAGTTGCACCTACTCTAGGTGCTTCATAATACAGTTTTCTAGTGGTTGCTATGCTTTTAATGTGAAGCAGCAGAATTACATGTTTGGCTTGCATTAGCACCACCTTAAAACAGCAATTACAACTCCAAGCCACAGGAATTCTTCGGTAAGACAGCAGCTACTCTAAAGTACTAAAAGCTGTATATAAGACGTACTTCTTTTTAACAGTGCTTTCTTTTTAGCCGCCTGCACGACTGTCCGTTTAGCACAACAACATCTCAGTTGAGGGCGGCAACTGTCATGTTTGGACTGAAATGTTGCCGTCAGTCAGCGTGGTTATCTCCCGCTGGGAATGCACATTGTACAAGTACAGAGTGGAACAGGGACATGCCTCAACATGCCACAGCTGTAGCGAGACATTGGAAATGGGGCAATACTGTACTGCATCATCCACAACCCCTAATCTGTTGACTCATCTTTTAGCTTACGTCCAACTGTAGTTTTGTCAGAAGCTGTCATCAAAACTTCTACTAGTTTACTTGCTAAAAGAGGAACATGTAGGCTCCTCAAATAAAGTAAAACACTTGATCTGACAGACTTGCTGATTATGAGCTGAGTGGAAGGGCTGGGCTATACGTGTGCTATCCTGCTGCATTCATGTTGCTTGTTGTCATGGGTGGAGGTGGTGTACAGCTGTTTCTCCTTAACTGACTGCATTTCAGCAGACATGGCTTCATCATCGCTGTCTCATTTTCAGGCCGTCTCTGCTTCAATAGATGCAGGGGAAGAGAGAGAATGATACTCCACAACCCATGATTCTTAGTTGATCTTCCTCCTGAGGGAAGTCAGATAATATAGTTTGGATCAGAACAGCACCCCTGGAGCTGTCAGGGGTTCAACACCTTCCTTAGAGGCACCTCAGTGCTGTACATAGTTGCTGACTCGTAGGCCTGAGCCTGCTCCTCCCTTAAAGCAGGGCCTCCCCAGTTTCTGCACCACCCTTTCGACACAGCCAGAATTCAGTTTCTGTGTGATATCCTAATTAACATTCAATATTTCCTGTCTACCTCTCATTAGTTCCTGTTTTTTTTTTGTTTTTTTTTGTTCCGTCTAAACTGTGTCTTTGTTCCTCAAACTGTAACCAGTCCATTACGATGGAGTGTTGAGATGTTTAGTGGCCAGTTGGCTTAGCTCCACTCTAATGCCCTCTGTCCTTATTACATCATCTGTAAACAGCTCTCTGTGAAAAGCAGCAGCCAAATGGCAAAGGTCTTTGTACAGGCTACACTGGAGTCCATTTGGATAATTGTGTCAGGATTTATAAGAAGTGTGCATCTATGTCATATCTATATTTATTGGCATATCTATTTGTATAGGTCTGTAGATTTAAAAACAAACTGTTATCAGAGTCCAAAGACATCTTTAAATTGCTGGGTTAGTCTGACCAACAGCCAAAATAATCAAATTTACAATGAGAAATGTAGAAATATTTGTGTTGTGTTGTGTAGTGTTTTTATTGTTAGATTACTGAAACAATTTCTTTTCTGTTGATAGGCTAATCCTTTCATCACTAAGTAACAGCTTTTTGCGACACGTTATCTTTAACAGCTTGTGTTTGTGTGGGCTGAAGCCATTGTTATTCTCCGTAGATGTCAGTTGGGCTTGAGTCACAAATTTGATTAACTTACTTTGCACATTTGAAAATAACTTCTGACATATTTGTTGACTCGAGACTTGATGACTTCTAAGTTACATTTATTTCAGTATATGTAAGTGAACAACTATCTGTTGTTTATTGTGCCGTGCTTTCTTTCACACTCTCAGATGCTCACACAGCTATAAGTTACTGAGGAGTGTAGGTGATCTTACCGTTTGTAACATTACCTACATCATTTATGCTGGCAGCAGGCCCATTTAGGCTTATGATGATGAGGATGATGATGATGATGATGATGATGATGATGATGATGATGGAGTTTCATATCTGTGTGTCCATCCACAAACTGTTCCCTGTGTTGGAAGTCTAGCCGGTGATACAAACAGTACTTTGTATCTTCCTCATGGTGATAAACTGTTTGTTGGTAACTCTCCCAATGGACTTCCTACTGACAGCTAAGTTCCAGTCATTTAGTATTTTTTTTACATTTGTCTACCACAATCTTTTGCAATTCCTTAACTTTACACATTTATTGTAAAAATGTTAGGTTTCACTAAAGTTGACTCAACTTGAAGCTTTGTCAAACTTGCCTTGACATGGCTTGCTTGGCTTTTACTTGAGGCTAAATGGATGGTTTTCCAGGAGCTCGTTTATTTTTTTGTCTTGGGAATGTTTTGTTGTCTCTGCCAAATACAGTTAGTTTTTGCTAATTCTAGCATTTCTACTCATTTCAGTAGAACTGACATAGTAAAACCAGTGAATCGAGATGTCCTGATCAAGTTGTTAAACCTCAGATCCAGATCCAAGTCCTTTTAAAGTGCCCATATTATGAAAAAATCGCTTTTTCTGGGATTTGGGGTGTTATTTTGTCTCTCTGGTGCTTCCACACGCATACAAACTTGGAAAAAAAACGTCCATGCTGTTTTGAGTGAGATACGGGTTTCTGAATGTGTCCTGCCTTCAGTCTCCGGGTGAGCTGTTCAAAATCTGCACGGCTTTCTACGTCAGTAGCCGAAACGAGGTGGCTAGGGGGCTAACCGTTAGCATGCTAGCACTTGCGTGCTCGCGCTAGCTTACTACTGATGTACATGTACTACTGAAGTTGGAGAAACAAACAGCTAGCTCATGTAATCCTTACCTAGCTACTGAGCATGTGCGCCTCCACACAAAGATGGAAAAGAAGCACGATGCCTCACTCTGTAGCTAAAACAGAGACCTGACACAGGGTGAAAAGAGGAGCTGCAGCAATGTGCAGTACAACAAAAATATGGTGTTTTTTGAAAATGAAACCATGTAAACCTATTCTGGTACAACCTCAAATTACAATTATGAATCTGAAATTAGCATAATATGGCCACTTTAATATTTAGCATCTGTCTCGCTTGCTAATGCACGCTATTGTGTGAATTGGTGGCTGCTGTTTTGTGTGGTCAGCTGTTAATATGTTCAAAACTCTGTTCATAAGGAACAGCAGTTGCTAAAACCCAGAGCAATCATAGATTTAAAAAAATAACTTTTTTTAACATCGAGGCCAGGGGACTACAGATGAAAAATTGCTTTTTTCTGGCATTTTTAACCAATGTAAAATCAAGTTTTATTAATTTGCACTGTTAAAGAAAATGGATAAGGTTTTAAAGTGTATAGACGATACAATCTTTCAAAAAATATGTGGATTGTAGCAACAATGTAAGCAGACTTGCAGTATCTGCACTTACTTTTTGCAAGTCCGTCCTTTGATCAGCCTCCCCTTATGATACACTGAAACTGCTACCAATATCCTGGTAGCAGTTTCAGTGTATTTTGAGGTGACAGAAATCTGCAATAACCTACACTTTCTACTAAACACGCAGTATGTGGGCATGTAAGAACCCTCTGTTAACAACAAATGGCATTCCACTTCTCTCAGCGGAGCAGCCTGCATGTGTTAAGAGGTTATACACTTGCTGCCATTTGTTCACTCTCTTGGTGACTTGCTAGAGCAGCTCTATCAAAGTTCAGTTGGACACCGTCTCAGGTTTGGATGTTTTTTTCCCCCTGCCTCTTTGTTTCTTACATGGATAAATCAGATCACGAATCCTAAATCTTGTTATAAGTCATCCTGCTCTCTGCAGTATGACGGCTCCAATTGAAGTAGCTTTTGCTCTAGATGTTATGTTGTCTGGTAGTATATGTGCTGTGCTATTGCAGTGAACCTGTTCATCAAACAACCGAAGCATGCCGGTAAAGACAAGTTTGCTAGAAAAGAAACACCAGCTGCAGACTAGCTTTGTCGTACTGTCTTTTTGTTGTTGTTCCATACCATACAGCTCTCAACAGACGTAAACTGCCCTCCCCTCACTGGTACTACCAACATATCAACGTGCCAGGGTTGGGATTATCTTCCTGACTTTCACCTTCAACAAATGTTCCAGGCTCAGCACTCATAACTCTGCTGGCTGGCTGGCCCAGGCTGCTGAAATATGATCAGCCCACAGTTGCCTTGACAGTTTTTTAGGAGGAGGAGGAGGGGGGGGGGGGTTGTGTGTGTGTCTGAACACATGCACGTGTGTGTAGGAGGGGTCACACACACTCTTTTGTTTTTCCTCTGAAAGCTGAGAAGAAGGAATGTCTGCCTCCCAGCTGTCCTTAGCAGTGAGGGTGATAGAAGAGAGCAGGGGGAGCTCACTGTTCGCCTTCGTTAACATCCTCCCATCTGTTACTCGAGGGCAGAGTGTGTGTGTATGCTTGTATCTTTGGGGTTAGAAAGAGGGTCACACAATGGTGATACCCCCCCCCAGCCCTCACCCAGTTTGGCCTCTCATGCATATTTAACCCTTCAAATGCAAAGTTGTCTGTTGTCCTGTTCGGAGGCACGCTGCTTAAATCTGTCACTGTGCCCCATCCCTCAGCGAGCGGGGACAATGGGGTGTAATAGCAGCACACGTGGCTTGCTAAATGCATTGCAACAGCAGGGGAGGAATGGGTGGGGAGAGGGAGGATGTTTCTGTCTGTTTAGAGACTTCCTTCACCCTGGGTGTATGCTGCGTGTGTGTTTGATTCTGTGTGTTGCAGCTGCAGGAAGAGTGACGGGCGGACAGCTAAGTTCTCTGGAAATGTTCTTTCGGAACCTTCAGCCGTTAGACTCATTTTTTTTCTGGCAAACTTCCTGTTTACTGTAGAAATGACACTGTTGGCTTTGGCACCAGTGTACAATACGGACATTGGTTGACTTTTTTAGGAGTGTGTGTGGTGATGAAATGAGTGACCACACCTCTGTCTGATACTCATACCCCTGACTATGCACACACACACACGCACGCACGCACGCACGCACGCACACACGCACGCACGCACACACACACGCACACAAATTCACAACAACAATAGGATGTCAGTGAGCAACACAAACACGCTGTTTACAAAGGCGCATTGGGACCCTTGCAACCTACACTTGCATAGTGAGTAAACTGTCCGTCTGTATCTGTGTGTACTCAGGCTTTTGTATAAATATGCCGGCAACTCCCTCACACTGCCTCCCTGTTCTTCATCCTCCTCCTCCACCTCCTCCCCCCTTCGTCCGCAGTTAGGTCCCTCCACCTTCCCTCAGAGTCCCTGGAGATGGAACAACGGTGCTTTTTTAGAAAAATTGGTTCCATGCTTTGAGGCTTCAGCTTTGTTCGCATTCTTTCTGCCCCACAGTAATACAAGTCCAACTTTATAAGCTGTTTTTTTTCGCATTTTGTTTCCCATAACCTTTGCCCCTGTTCAACAAAATCTGCTTTAGTTTTTTCTTTGAGTCAGTTCCCAGCTGTTATGAAAGGACAGAATATGAAAGCAGAAATGAGTCGGACTGCATGTGTGTCAGTGTTACAGCATGACGACTTCTCATTCGCTCACCGCAGAATATGACACTGCAAGTATTGCTCACTCAGACATTAAGCGTCCTATGTTACAGATCCGTTTCCCCCACCCAGGTCAGCGTACAGAGTTATGTCACTTCATACTGTGTGAAGTGTATCTCACTGAGAGCTCGTCTGTGATGTTTGTTTATGTGTGAAAGAATGAAAGTGAGTGCAGCAACCTTAGTACTCTTATACGTACCAAATCACATTTTGCAGTTGCACTATGATTTGCCAAATAATTTAGTGAAACTTTCACTGGAATCAAAGCCAGATTAACGTATAATATCTTTACCGACGCCATGACGCCAAATATCCGTTGTGTTTCCCTTCCACCACCATGAACTGCAGCGACATACTGCCGTGAGTTACTGAATGAGACAACTGTCTGTGGTTAGTATACTGTACGTCTGTAACACCAGGACAGTTGAGTGTGTTATCTAAACTAAAAAGTTGCTAAGAGGGTCTGAAAAGTCGCTGAATCTAGTGAGAAAGTTGCCAAATTGGCAACACTGTCCACAACGTTACTCTTGCATCGCTTCCTGATTCCCAAACTACGGAATGGGCCGATGCCCAAATCACAGAACACGTGCGCGTCAAAACAATTTGTGGCGTTAAAAGGAATTTGCGTTAACTTTTAACTATTATTGCATTCATTTCGACAGCCCTACTTCAAATGTCTTGTTTTGTCCGCCCAACATTCCAAAACCCAAATATATTTAGTTCAATATCATAATATTGAAGCTATTATTAAACCACAGTCCTAAACTAGTGAATCTTTTTGGAAAAAAATGTATATGAAAACGGTTGCAGATTAATTTGCTACTGTACTTCCTTTGTTGCATGCTATTGCCCTCTCTATTCATCTCCGCATTTCCTGTCCTCAACTGCACTGTCATAAAAAGGTACAAAATGGCAAAAAACAACTAACCAGAGCCACTACTTTCCCTCAATGTCAGAAAGGAGTTGGGAGCCCTCCTATTCTTTCCAACACTACCCCACTGTGGGCTCTGCTGCATTGTACTGCACTCTAATAACAACAGCTTGGCTAAAAATCCCATGGATTAGCGGGAGAGATGGGGGAACGTGGCAAAAAAACAAAAACACCCTCAGCCCAAAAATGACAGAAACATCAGAAACAACAGAGCACTTGGGCCGTGGCCAACAAAGGAACAAAAACATATTTACCAGGCCAAAGCGAGCATCATCATCCTCTGGGTCTTTAGCATAATCCAACACACACCCCCCCCCCCCCCCCCCTTTAGCATACATTCACACACACACAAATTCCCCTGCTTCTTCTTGACACACTTAAACACACACTGGAAATCCCACCCTCTTTTATGGCCTATTGTTCTATAGAGCAATCAAACAGCTGGCTACAGAAGTCACCAGTATCTGATCTGCTTTAGAGCGCTCCCAGCTTGTAAAAGAGGATAATTAGAATTTTAATTTGCCTGAGCAAAGGGGGCTGAAACCCTTGTCCCCCCTTGTTTTCCTCAATCCACGCTCCTTGCAGCTTTTAGCGGGCGAGTGCCATTGGTAACAGATGGGGAAAGGGAGATATTCACAGCCAGGCAAACACTTCAGAGCAAGGCAGGGGATTTTAATGCCCCCCATAGCTTCCAGAGTCTCCTCCGGCACAGCCTTAAGACGCTGGATGTTGGGATTAGCAATCAGCCTCATGGGCGCTCTGTCCTGGCCCAGTCCTCCCACTACATGAAGTGTTTCTCCAACCTTTTAGCAATTAAGCTCTTTGACCAGCTTAGCTAGTTGTGTGCCCAAAATATTCCTAATAGTTTTAACCTTTTACGTGTCCACTTTATTTAACTCAATATGGTAAAAGCCAAAGCTTAAGCACTGTTTAAACACAAATGCACTTGACATTTCTGTCATTTTGGAATTCATTAAGTATGTTTAGCTTATTCGCCTTTTCCATTTGCTTTCACAAGGCACGTTTTGTTTTAGTCATAATTTTTTCAACATTGCACTAAATTTCTCTTGAGCAAATTCTTCAGACCAGTGGGAGAACCGCTTGCATTTAACTGTGACTCATTCCCTTCCTCATACGCACAAAACATGGCGTGCTGAAATCCATTCTGGCATTGCTTAGTGCTTTTAATCAGTTTTTTCCCCCTCTGCCTCTGTGTGTGTTTTCAAAGCCAAAACTCAATCTGGGCTGAGAGGGCGATGGAAAAGAGGGAGACAGCATGGTTATTAATCTTAACCACTCTACCATCTCTGGATACTGAACCAGCATTCATTCTTTCCTTTACCAGAGTCTCTCCGTTTGTGCTAACCCAACCCACAGTGCGGTATGTACTGTAGCTGACGGCTGCCTCCTCTTCCCATTGTTGTTGTACAGAGCCTGAACTATTGGTCGACCTGCCATGGCATGTCTCTTTTTGGCTTGTAATTGCTCAGGGCCACAGTGCTCCATGATGCTGTCGTTTTTCTGTGCTCTCTTCCTTTCTTCCCTCCCCCCACCAATGATGACTACCTTTTCCCATCAGTATTTTTCTCTCTTTGTTGTTTCTTCGTAGTCCCCTCGATACTTTCTAACCTCACCTTTCACTTCCCTGGTAACTTGAAAAAAAGTAGTGTCAGTTTTTTGTTGTTGAATATATTTATATGTTTGCCTCACATTCATGTTCTACGGTAGGCGTTTGACATTTTTGACAAGTATAATCCCATGGGAGAGTGATTTTAAATCAAAATTCTTCACTGCTCCAAGTTTAAGAACCACTTTTTTTTTTACTTTTTTTTTTATCTTGCCATATTTTGTCTTCATTTCCTTTTTTCAAGGTGAAATGGGACAGGTATGAGTTGTTCTATTCTATTCTCAGGGGATGTAATGTGCAAGGAAATCTGTGTGCACATGTATGCATTTCTAGTCTATATTTGGACTATGTGTTGTTAGTTGCTACTAATATGCAATATACTGTACAGTGTAGGGCTACAACTAATGATAATCGCAGATTAGTTTCTTGGTAATCGTTTGGTCTATAAATAGTTAAAAGAAATGCCCATTTTGACTCCCCAGAATCCTAGGTGATGAATTGAAATGACTTGTTTTGTCCAATCAACAGTCCACAACACAAATATATTCAGTTTACTAATGTATGTGACAAAACATATCCTCAAATTCTTACATTTAGGAAGCTGGAATCAGAAAATGTTTGTCAGTTTTGCTTGGAAAATGACTAAAACGATTCTCAAAATAGTTGAAAATTATTCAGTCAGTTGAAACATTTAATAATTGACTACTAAATGTTTTAGCTCCAATAGTATGAAACATGCCATTAGGTCAAGCATTAGGACAAGCAAAGTAATATGACATAAGGACAAGCATAGTAACATAAAAGTGGAATAAAATATGATAAAAATATCAGATCTTGGTAAAAATCATACTAGTGCATTGTGCTCTTCCACATACTGTAATGAAGTACCTGGCTGTGTGTGTTTCATGGCGGGTAAAGGCTTGTTGTGGAATTTCTTAATGCCTTCTAACCACTGGTACTTGGGTAAGTGCATTAGATGCAAATGGCATTTAGAAAACTCAGATGATTGAACTGATGATGATTTACTGGCAGGAGAGGGTGCTTTGTTGCATTTCTGAAGGGAACACAAGTTTCAAAAATGGACCTTTTACTGTCTTCATGGTTCGTTTAGACTGACCTGACTTCAATGACCTCTGATCTCTCTGTAAGAATTAACCCTCGAGTGCCTTACACGGAAACCATTTCTTAGCACTAATGCAGGGAATGCTTTATTTTGTTATTGATGGGGATAAATGTTCTGTTGTCAATTTTATGTTCATTTAAGCAAGAAACAAAAAAAATACAATATTTAATGATAATAAAGAGGCGTTGTTTACTTTATAGGCTGTGTTACATTACATTATCTGTGTCACATAACAGTGATATAACCAAAGTATGTATCCTGGGATTCATTCAGAACTTTAATTTGTTTGTTTGAAAAAGTAATAAATACATATTTTTAATTATACCTGATAGAGACAATCATATTGTTGATCGCAATTATTTCTGTGACAATTAATTGTACATTTGAAATTGTTACAGCTCTACATGCATGGCATGTGTACTGTAGCTGTATACTGTTTTTATATGAAAATGAAAGAAAAAAAAACTTTATATGCACATGCCTTTTCTGAGACAATCCTGCAGATATAAATTATATAAAGTCAGATAATGAATGCCGTTAACACTCATCTGTCTTCTGCAGTTGTATCGACTGCCTCCAGCGCACCACAAAAGATCATAACAGTGGCTGTTGGCTAGAGGCTATTGTCCTAAACGGCCCCCTAAGGCCTTTTTGTCCCCTGCTGCCTCCCATCCTGGGGTCATCCATTTATCACCTTTACCCCCTCCATTAACACCATCTACTCCTCAGAGAGCCTTTAGTGGCCGTTTCCAACTGGTATTAACATCCGTTCTGAGTGATCCGATCACAAGTGGACGCCTCTAAGTACAAGTGTTGGGCTGCAGAATGTTTCTCCAAATACATCTTGAGTGACCACTTGTGATCGGATCTCACTTCCTTGCTCTAAATGCAAATAAACGCGTACGTCATTTGCGCTTGCACCTACCTGTAGGCTGGTTGTGTGTGTACATTTCAGTTGTTCCTCTAACATAAATCATACATTAGAAATGTGTGATGGCTAATAAAAAGTGCCGCCTACAGCCTGTCTGTGTGCTGAAATAAGTATGTCTAGGGTCGCTGGGATCTGTGCAGAAGAAAAAGATGTTTTTAATAGTCTGTGTGTTCAGCTCTCAGTACGTTTGTAGCTTCTAACTAAATCTCTGTGGTTTGAAGTTTAGTTTCTATATCTGCTATATTTTACCGTTTGCTTCTAGAAGTCATGTTAAGTTACTGCTGAAGAAAACCCAACATTTCCTGATTTTGCTGCTCCATAATAAAAGCTTTTAAATAACAAAACAAGGGGACTTTTATTCTGAAGAATTTTTAGGAAATAAAACCGCTCCACAGCCACTGTTTTGACCACTCAGCGCTCTGCTTCTCAAATAGCAATCAGTAGAATTAGCTATGTATGAACAGGAATGTCTGTAGTAATATTCTACATATTTGTAGATGTCTGGTCCCAGCTTCTACAACATGACTCTTTTCTGCTTTCTTTGTCTTATATGATAGTTATTAAATACCTTTTGGTTTTGGACTTTTGGTCGAAGAAAATACGTAATTTGGTCTCTGGGTAATGACCATTTTTCACTACTTTCTGACATTTTATAGACCAAACAATAAATCAAGAAGATAGTCAGCAAAAATATTTAGTAATGAAAATAATAATAAGTTGATGCCCCCTGTAGAGAAAGATAGAGTTTGAGTAGGCTTGCAATATCCTCAGTAGTAGTTGTATACCTGTGGTAAGCAGTGTCAGCACTTCTTGAGCACACGCACTAAATCTGTCCCTGGCTGAAACACACCCTTTGGTATCACACGATTTAGTCCTGGGTGTGTCTTTGTGTGTGTGTGTGTGTGTGTGTGTGTGTGTGTGTGTGTGTGTGTGTGTGTGTGGGTGGGTGGGCCCTCGCACATTTGAGTGTTTGCTTTTAATCTTCTGCTGCCAGCTTAGAGCGACGTTTCTTCCCGGAGATTAGTGGATGTTAGAGGCACTGCTGTGGAAATAGTCTCTCTCTCAATCACTAAACACACACAGAAGCAAGACACATTTGCAGTGTTGGTGTGTTTGTTTATGTCAAGCAAGCGATAAGACCCTGCAGCAGACCATGGCTAATATGATTTTATAAATACTCAGACCAGGGATTAAATAATGAGCCAAATGGTCATCAGTGTTGATGGCGTTATTAATGTTCCTTATTGTGGGGATGTTTTAAATGTACTTATGTCTGGGCCTTGTTATGGAGAAAAATCACTGCACATACAGTATAATTCCATTTAATAAATCAAAGACGTACAGATAAAAGAGACTTAATTTGTACATAACAGCCCAGATGGATTTTAAGTATTAAGAGTTAGTATTGAAAAAACATTTCCAATGAAGCCAAGCCCAAAATCTTGCATAACCACTTTACAGATGATCCAGATTAGTAGTAATAAAATCGCTATGTCTGTTTGTCTGTTGGCCATTCTGGAAGATCAGTAATGCTGAAAGCAAAGTCAGCCTCCTGCTGTCGTGTCTCAGTTTACACAGGTGTTAATGTTTTGTCAGACCTGCTGGATTTAGTGTGTGTGTGTGTGTGTGTGTGTGTGTGTGTGTGTGTGTGTGTGTGTGTGTGTGTGTGTGTGTGTGTGTGTGTGTGTGTGTGTGTGTGTGTGTGTGTGTGTGTGTGTGTGTGTGTGCGCAGTAGGGCTAGCATTTTAGTAGGGCTGCACAATTAATTGCAATTGTAACAAAATCGCAATATGGACTAGTGCAATATCTGTTAAAGGCAAAATATGTGTCAAACCATTCCGAATTAAGTATTGTGGCGCTGCAGAGATGTCCCGGCCTACAAATCCTATCCTACAGACTAAAAAAAAAACATCTTTGTGTGGTACAGATCCTCGCAAAAATCACCCTATAATCATTGTAATTTCTTTCAATGTTAATAGTTTTCAATGAAAATGAGAATAATGATGCAAAAACAATCATTCCCTCCAATATCGTGAATCATATCGCAATCGCAGTATCAGTCAAAAGAATCGCAATTAGATATTTTCCTCATATCGTGCAGCCCTAGTATACAGTGTTGGAGCCGTGGGAGTGCAGCACTGCAGCACATTCAGAGAAGAAGCTGGCGTGACACTGCAACATCATAGATGGAGCGTGGGAAGGTGGATCAAAGCACAATTAACGTTAGGGCTTCTGCCTCATCCTGTCTTTATTGGCTGGCTTAAAGCTTCAAGTGTGTCATTAGAGCCAAGAAAATGAGCCTCGCTGAAGATCCTTCTCTCACCACTGGACAGATAGACCCAATACTGGCCTGGGATGAAGACAGTTTAATGAGCAGGAGATAATCGAGAGAAATGAGATCTATATGAAGCTCCTTGTGACATTTTAATCCACTCAAGGCTGTCTCTGCCTAACTTGTCATGTTGATAGATGCAGTGTTTCTCCCTTAACTGTCTAAAAATGCAGCCTAGTTTCAAGTTACAATACCTCAGAGTTTTAATTATCAGCCCAACCTGTCAACTTGACAGAGTTTCTCTGTGAAAAGTTGTTTAACCCAGTGGCAGCTGCCTGCAGCGGAGACCAGCAGACAGTTTATGTCAGCCAAATGATAGTACATCACAATATTCCAGCAGCACCACATTAATGTCATACTAAAATTATCACGGTTCTCTATTAGATTGTGATGGAGCCAGCCATAACAAACATCAGTAGTGATGATCGTAAATACTGTTTATTTTACGTAATATTGGTACATTATTCATCAAAGAACTAGCCACTTGTGAGACAAATTGTCCTTGTTCCCCAAGCAGGCCTGTAATACATTTAAATCCCTGCATCAATTGAAAATCAAGATCTTACATTTTTTGTCTACAGGCAATTTCTAACTCTACTAAGTTTACTTACATGCTTTATAATTATCTTGCTACCTTACATTATTAAAATATGGTTCAGGATCCTAATGTGTCTGCTGGCCTGAAGCTGGTCGTTCCTCACATAAGGAGTAAATGATCATAAGTCCAGCCTCGAGGAAGAAGCTTCATATCTTACTCTTGTCACTTCTTTCTGTGTCTTTAGGTTGTGCGCGGCCACCCGGCGTGCAGCACGGAGACTTGCTGAACCAGACCGAAGCTAACCGGGGCTCCTTTCCCCCGGGCACCCTGCTGACTTATGGCTGCGAGCCTGGCTACACCGCAGATGGAACCACCACCATCATTTGTACCAGCTCTGGAGCCTGGTCCCATCAACCTCCACTCTGCATCAGAAGCAGCGGTGAGCAAGACTCAAAATGACATACATGCGACAAAGCACACAAAAAGTACACTTCATTTAGTGTACTTTTTGTTTTTTATACAATATAAAGTGGTGTATGGTCTGTTTTTCAGATTTTTAAAAAGGTCATTATATCATATCTGTTCAATATCACACAGTATCACAACACCAATAGTGAAGATTGTCCTTGAGAGCCAGCAGGGAACACTGGGAAATTTCTCCCAAAATTTGAGCATTAAAACCACAAGAATCAAACCTGACCACAGGTAGAAATAATAGACATTTTCGGTGCACAGCAGCCACGATTGTGAAAATCTCCACTGCCTCGTCTCTTCCCAGTGTGTTCGCCCCCCACTGAGCCAGAGAACGGGGGCTACCGCTGTCACCCGTCTCCCTGCCACCGGCTCACCCAGAAGACCGTCATTGAGTACTTCTGTGACGAGGGCTACGCTCTGAAGGGAGACTACAAGTTCCTTACCTGTCAGAACGGCGAGTGGGACGGTCCCATGCAGATTAGCTGCCGACTCACACAAGGTCTGTTACCTCAGCTAACTTTTACCCTTATGTATTATAACACACACACACACACACACACACACACACACACACACTCCATGCAGAAAATGTAAATCAAAATCTGTGAATCACATTTGCACTTCCTCATTGTCTCTTCTTGTGCCCCTCAGACAAGGAGCCGAGCTCTCCGCTGGGTATACCTGCTCTGTCTATTGTGGCGTCCACAGCTAGTTCTGTGGCTCTCATCCTGCTGTTAGTGGTGCTGTTTGTTCTTGTACAGCCAAAACTCAAGTCCTTCCATCACAGCAGGTAAGATACACACACATTACTGTATTCTCACCCCAAATACTGTATATGCCAAATGTTTAATTCCACCATATCTGGATTCCAACTCCACACTCTAAATTTCATTAGAAATATCAAATGGTTTGATGATCACTGAGTACAGTATAATAACTGCTCCCCAGTGAGAACAGTGCCGACACAATTGGTCTTTACCTCATGCCAGCAGTTATTAGTGCAGCTATAAACTGCTCTTCAAGAAAAGTAAAGACTCTAGTAAAGATTCTAGTTTATTCCGTCCCAGATCTTATTTTGGTTGCTTTAGCTTATCAGTTATGTTAGAATATGTAATTTTTAATTAGTTTTCCATGCAGTGCAAATCATACTGTAGTTACATTCACACTCAGCATGTTTTTACACAGTCATCTTCTTACTGTATGTCTGCAATATATTTGTGTATATATTAAGTGTAAAAAGTTTTGAGTTGAGTTCATTGTTTAATATAGAAGAGAGTATTTTATAACACAAATGGTACAGATATCCTGCCTGCTAAACATCTCTGATCCTCTGACTTACTGTAATGGACTCCATTGTGAAGTTGTTTCGAGGGAAGTTGACACTTCCCCAGACAACATGAAAAAATTGCTCAATAAAATATCGTCATATTCTTGGAGACATTTCCCCTTTTTGTCATTAAGAGAATGTATATGCCCCACTTGACTCTTCAACCTTTTTTTGTGCATTTTGTTTTCTTCTTGGCTTTAGTGAAATATTGAAAAGGATTTTTTTAATAAGCATTTAGCTTGTTACCCAACCTGTTGTTGCCAGAAACTCTTTAGAGCTTTTAGTTCTGTTTGCTCTAGATATAAGAACACTGCCTTTTTTTGATAGCTGGTGCTGTAAAGGCACCACCCAATAAAGTGACACCGCATATTTTGCCAATCATTCTTTCCGTGGACACACCTTTTATTCTGTTTTGGTTGGAACTAGTTACATAAACAAGTCCTCGTAAGATGCACAAGACCTGGCAACTAGTTTATCAAGTTGGCATTTCCTAAATACTTGAGAAATGAAAGTAAAAGTTTGAAAAAAGAGTTAATCCCATCACAGTCACTAACCGCCTCTATGATAAAAAGGCCACAGTGGTGTGATCTAGTGCTCATTGGCACTCTTGCTGATTGTGTTGTGGGCCTGAGGGCTTAGTGCAGCCTGCTATAAAGGGATTGCACAGGCAACCCAAATCACCTCCTCTCAGAGCTTCTGCTGCAGCACGTAACACACATGACATGCCTATCAACATGAGCCTGGTGTCGTGATCTACCCTGTCCTTCTCTCATCTCACTTTTTTCTTCATCGCTCTGTCCATCAGGAGGGAGCAGGGCGTCTCAGGCCAGTCCAGCTCCATCATGGTTGAGGGCGTCCAGGTGGCACTTCCCTCCTATGAAGAGGCTGTATATGGAAGCGGTGGACCCTGTGGTGCTTCTGGCCCTCCTCCTTCCCCACCACCTCCTCCGGCTCCTCCAGAGTCTCGAGTCCCGATCGTGCTCTCCGAGGGTCTTCCTCAGGGAGCCACGGGAGGCCAAAGCCCCAGCAGAACCCGCCACCACAGAGACTTAGACTTCTGTCTCCCATCCACATCCGCCTCGTCATCCTTCTCCTCGCGGCGTCATGCCGAGACGGTGCTGGTTCATCAGGCCCCCTCTTCCTCCTCTTCTTCATCATCATGGGCTAGAGAGCACCCTGGGGGTGCATGCGCAGGGCCCCTACCTCTCCGTAGAGACTCTGAGAGTAGCGACCAGCACAGTCTGCTTTCTGTCACCTCTACGGATGACTTTTCTGATGGTAAAAGGAAACAGTCTGTTATTCCACCCATTTGCTTCATAACAAGAGCCGACCGATACTGCAGCATATATATATATATATATATATATATATATATTTTACATAAACACATAACCTACACCATTTTTGTAGGAATCCCTGAAATATTTTTAACCATTCTAAGTAGAACAGTGAACTTTGGTGGACAGTTATCTCACATCTTTGGCATTTCTGTACTGCAATTTCATATTACTTATATCTTGCAGACATACAGTATGCAGTGAGCAAATATCTGCGGATTTATCCGTCTAGCTCTGATAACAAGACACAACTTTTTACTCTGTTGTCAAGGACTAGTATAGAAACCTAGAAGACTAATTTCATTGGCCTACATAAATCTATACATTTTAATACAAATGTCAGCCCATTTTCAATGTTATGTATTGTATAGACTCAGGAACTGCTTGAGACAGTAAATCAGTAAATAGCCTACCCCAAATTAGGTTTATAAAATAACTTTCTGTATAAAATAACCCAACCCATTTAAATGATGAACAGTGCAAAATGTTTTTTTTTTTATGGAGAATAGTGTTATAAATAGCCAATTAGGAGCCTGTTTAGTACAACTTATTGTCTTATAGGCTAAGATCTTAATCAGAGAATGTGTTAGGTTAGGTTTCTTTATTAGTACCTAAGGGTACATTTGTTGTAAAGACAGGGTACAGCAGTCCAAGTAAAAAAACAACAACAAACAACAACATCATCATAAAACAGTAGTGTACAACAACTCCGGGGACAAAATATGACAATTGGCCAAATCGGACCTCTCTGACTTCTCATGACGTAAACATACATGAAATCCAGTTACACTTAATTGTTTTTGGTGATGTAATGGATTGGATGACGGTGTGGTGGGTAAATGGAGTGTAGAACCACTGCTCTGGTCTAATTTGCCTGTTCTGTTCCCCTGCAGATATTCCCCTTCTGAAGGAAGCATGAAGCCTCCCAGCCTGCTATCAGCCTCAGCAGCAGAGCCTTTACTTCCCTATCTCTCACTGCTGACCAGGACTGACTGTGGCTGTCAACCTACTTCCCCAAACTCCCCTGAGCAGCCAGCAGAGAAAAGACTAGAACTATGCCCCATTCCCCATGCAACCTCTTCTGCCATTGCTACCCACGCAGAGCACCACTTGACCCAGCTACTTGATCAAACTAAAGGCAAGCCTGTAAAACAAAGTGGTTCCAGCTCAACATAAATTCTGTAGATCCTATGTATATGTAAAACATACAAACTGAGTCACGGTTGTGTACCATAGGCTATGTTTTACCATACACTTGCCTCCTACCAGGTGTAGTTCTCTATATAAACATTGCTCACAGAGGCTTCATAAGAGAAGGCTATGGCAGTCGAGACACGTCGACTGTCTGGGATTACTGTGGATAAAAAGAAGAAAAAAAAACGTGTGATGTTTGCTCCTGATGCTGTGGCGCACAGAATCGTCTTCCCGCTGTACTTGAAAATTTGTGAGTGACGGCTGGGTTTTTTGCAGCCCGCTTTGTGAATGCTGCATGTTGTTTTGAGTTATTGCTGTCACAGCACGGTGGCCCACTCTGAATGAAGCATGAAGCCTCTTCTGTCTCTCTGTTTCTCTCTCAATCTAGTTTTCTGTGTATCCGGGTGGTGTCTAGCATATGGATTAGTGGGATTGAGAACCACTTCACAAAAGCTAAAAGCAGAGTGCAGAGTTTTATGAAGCACCATATCACAACTATAAAAAAAATAAATAAAAAAAACGCTCCTTTCTTTTCTGTTGCCAGCTGCACCCAGTATCTGGAAGGTGCTCCTTCTGTCGCATGAGTGGGATTGATTGGTGTTTTGGTTCCAGGACTGTGCTATGCATCTTACTTGTATAAGGAGAGGGAGACATATAATGTCACAATTTGTCTGAAAGCGGAGGAGAGGGTTTTCTTTCAACATGGCTAAACTTTAAGATTGTTTGTGATTATTTTTCTCCCCACTGTATTTATTGGTGTGTGGCCCAGTTTACTTTACTTTTAGTTGCTGAATCTGAATGCGTGCATGTGTGCGTGTGCGTGTGTGCGTGTGCGTGTGTGCGTGTGTGCGTGTGTGCGTGTGCGTGTGCGTGTGCGTGTGCGTGTGCGTGTGTGTGTGTGTGTGTGTGTGTGTGTGTGTGTGTGTGTGTGTGTCAGCTAGGCAGGAGAGGACATGTCCTCATATGGTAGGCCTCGATACAGCCATTTCCTGATTTTCCTCTCTTCAGATCAGAGACTGGCTTCACAATGTCCCTGTCTTTCACCATAGGAAAATATCCCTCCCAGCATTGAATAAGTCACTTGAACAAACCAGTGTCACTTCAGGCAATGAATCCACTACACAGTGTGTGTATTATTTATCTACTCTCAAGCTAGAATATTTATCATTTTCTGCTGAATGGCTGGAAAACACAAGTCCCCTTGGTGGAACTGGCACTCGCCCACCTTCACACTGAACCGAAGACTTGTGTGCATTATTGACACAACTGCAACTGGTTGCAGTGAAATGCGCCGCCCCCCCCCCGAACTGCCACATACACTCACTCACCCTCCTAACGCCAAGTGCAAATTTAAGACAGAATCACGTTATTTTGTTAATCTTCCTTTGTTTTCATTGCTAGTTGAAAAGCTTTGGTGGTTGAGCTGGTCACCTTGGAAACAGCATGACTCCGAGGGATCCTGAGAATTACTCTTCAAGCTTAACTGCTCAGAAAAAAAAAAACAGAACCCGTCTCCATTTTATTTGGCATTTGTAGCTGTCTGTCATTGTCAATGGCTACATTATTAATGCAAACAGAATGTTGCCTTAGACTTGTACATTTTCTTTTCTTATTTTTTTGTATAATCTTAAGCCTCTGCGTTGGTTGCTTTACAATTTTGCAACGTATTCTGTTTCCCCAATGGCCTTACTCTGTTCTTTTCTATTCTATGCATAAAACTGTCTTTGTGTATTTAGCAATGAGTTTACTTTTGTTGTGGACACAACTAAACAAATGGCCATTCCTCTCTGTCCTCCCCTAGCTTTACAGCTACTGTGATGATGATGATGATGATGATGATGATGATGACAATGATGATGAACCTACAAGTACCTATATTTCACTATTCCGTTGCTTCTCCTTTGCTACAAGACATTAAAATATAATGGGATAATGGGGTAAAAAAAAAAAACTGAAATTAACTTCACGTTCAGAAGCACTGTTGTACGGTGTTGCGTCCCTGAAAAGAACAGGTAAAATAAATACACATCTTGATTTTTAGTTTCAAATGCTTTCAGCTTTGGTTTTTCTCTGTACATGGCAGTGGGTGTGAAGATAGTAATTTAATATTTGTATAAAGTTTAATTTAATTTTACAGTGTGTATATAACTTTCTAATTAAAGCTTTCTTTTGAATGTGGAAGGTGATGTGTCATTATTTAAGCTCATGTGTTGTCCTGTGTTACTGTGTAAAATGATGGTGATTGATCTAACTGACATAAAGTACACATTTTCAGACTGAAAGTTAGGGCAAATTTCACGGATCTATCAACCACGGTTATGTGTATCTGCTTGTAGTAGTCAAAAGAATATGATTACATTTTCCTTTGGATTAGATCCTGGAAGATCTGAACCTTCAATGAAAATCCTGCTTCTGTTTTATATCAGCTGGAATGAATGCACTAGCCTACTTCCTGGCACTGTGTAACCAGTAATCATTGTAATAACTAAAGCTATTTATAGTGTGCCTTAGGTTTATGGTATAGTACATTAGTCACATTATAGTACCTCATGATACTCTTATCAGCTATGAGATCACTATAAAAACTCTGTACTTTAGTGTGGTACTCCATCTGCTCAATTCAAAAGCAATCATTTACCAGTCTAAAGGGAAAGTACATGTATTCCTAGTCAAAGGTCGTTTTAGTTTATTAATTTTTAATACTGATTCATAACTGCTTCCTGAATGATGCTGCTGTGTTTGATTAGACTGCAGAAGGACCTGCCTGAGGAGCTCTAAAGCCATAGTGTATGCTTCCAATTATGAAAAAAAAGTTCTTTCTAGCTGAACTTGTGGTTTATTGTCTTTTGTCCTGCTGTTACACTGTTTTTGCTGCTGAGTCCTATTACGCGCTAACTACTGTACAGTATGTGATCTTTTCTTCCTCTCTGTACCTAGGCTCTGTGTAGTAATATGGTGTCTGACTGACACCTAGTGGTCAGAATTAGAAATTAAATTTTCAGAATTTTTCGTGTTCTGCAGTGTCACCCTCCGTCAGAGACCAGAAACTGTAGAACATGTGCTTGTTAGTTGCAGGAAATATATGTCATATTTGTGTTTACAAACTTATGTACAAACAATAAGGGAAACATGTATTGAAATGCAGCATTGAATTTAATATAGTAGCCTACTGTTTCATACAAACATAGCATTTTTTTAAGTAAAAAGTTACGAGTAACTATTAGTGTCAAATAAATGTAGTGAAGTAAAAAGTAAAATACTTTCCTCTAAAAGTGGTGGAATGTAACTAAGTACATTTATACAAGTACTGTACTCAAGCACAATTTCAACATACTTGTACTTGCTTACATGCTTAGGTATAATTTGTATATACAGTGAACTTACTACTTAAGTAGCTAACATTTAAAATGCAGGACCTTACGTGTAATGGAGTATTTTTAGACTATGGTATTTCACTTTTACTTTAGTAAAGGATCTGAGTAGGCCTACTTCTTCCACCACTGCCCTCTGATATGTAAAGTAACCCTAGAAGTAACGGAAATACTCAGGTAATGTACTCAGCTTGTCAAAATTGTATTTAAGGACAGTACTTGAATAAATGTACTTATAGTCCACCACAGCACATGACAAACATATTATGGGCCTTATATTATCCATAGCAACATACTCCAGAAGGTGGCGGTAATGCAGCTACTGGCTGTCGTTAATCATCAAAGAAGAAGCGAGCCGTTTTCTTCCGTGCCCTCCTCCCCCCGCCCCCTACATGAACAGCAGAGGCTCCATTTTGTTTGATTATTGCGGTCACACAGTCGACACAGCCTGCAAAGAAACAACGCCAACGTCGTTTAAAAGGTATGTGTACGCCGATTAAAATGCATCATAGCACCACTTAGCAATTAACGTTTAAAAAATAATAATAAACATTATCTGTCGTGTGTAAGTATTGTTAACGTTAGCTCAAATTAGCGCGAAACATGGCGTAGTTAAATTTGGTCGCTAGGCCCCACAGTTGTCTGGCTATTAACGTTAGCTTGCTACAAAAACGAACGTAAACGTAAATGGCTGCATTTGTATCGTTAAGTTGCCGTAATTTATCGTCCTCTGTATTAGTTAAATCGGTGAAAATAATGTATGTAACGTCAACGTCTGTTTGCAGGTAACCGTTACCAACGACACCAACAATGAGTGGTTGTCGTATTTTCATCGGCCGTTTGAGCCCATCGGCCAGAGAGAAGGATGTGGAGAGGTTCTTCAAAGGATATGGCCGCATTCGAGATATTGACCTCAAGAGAGGCTTTGGCTTTGTGGTGAGTCAGTAGCTACATGGAAATGGGTCAGGATGGCTTCAATATGCCGAGAATGTCTCCCAACTCTACATTCAAATAACGTTATATGACGAGTTATACTTCGCTTAACAGCAACAGAATACTTAAGGGCTTTCTGAGGTTTTAAAACTCTTAGGTGCAGTCAACGTCTTACGCTGTTTTGCATATATTCGTGACGCCATCGCGAATCTATTTGCATAAACATTAGTGGCTGTCCTAAGGTTACTGCAAGGGAGAGATCACTAAAGCAAAACTTGGAGGGGCTTGTCACTAAAATGAGAATAGCTGGTCCACCTTAAAGGTCAGCCCAGACATTTTCTGCATGGTTATGTGCATTATAAATGTGCAATATGTAATATATTTACTGTATTTAATCAAAATGATCACAATGTATCATCAGCTATTAAGGAAACATGCTAAGTTGAAATCCTATGTTTGTTTTTTTAGTTGAAATACTACGTTTTGCTAAAGCCAATATTTTCTCCTTTTGAAATTTCCATTCTTTGACAGAATGTTTGTCTGTGTTTCGGCCTGTGTGTTGGTATCAACTGCTAAATTTGACAGCCGGCTTGGTTGCCAGATATACCTGTAAAAACTCTAACCCAGCGCGCTACAGCTGTAGTACAACCATGGAAATAACAAACAGGATCAACGTAGATAGATTCATTCTACCCACCCTAAAAATAAAAACTCGCCATCTTTCTAAGTGGTTGCATAACCAGAGACGAGGTAAAATGCGGGTAAATATTGGAGATGAGGTTAAAAGATGGAGACAGTTTAGAGCCTAAAAGGACACTTATTTCCTCCTGAACAGGTAAGGGTTGAGCTTCATTCATTTATATCACGGCTAACGTAGGGATAGTCATGTTCATTCATTTCAACATTCATGTGCTCTCATTAAATTATATAGAGTACTTGAGTTAGTTACTTTTTTTTTTAGACACAGCTGGTGAAGTGATCCTGACTGCCAAGCCACAGCCATGCTAATACACGCTAACTGCTAACGTATGACCTATGCCAGAAACCGCAAGTTTGACTTCCTCATAATGGAAACATGCAATTTAACTTTGGCAAAACACCCCGTAGCCTGAATTGTTGGATTGGGACACAGTGTTCTCCACATGTCGCTTATGTACGTTTTATTGTGGCTAACGTTACCATCGCCAGCAAGGTTATATGTTGGACAGTAAGATGATTCCCACTTTTTTACAAACTGGCATGCGACCATAATGTGTACTGACTGTACAGTGTATAGACAAGCTGTACAACGCCTCTGGAAGTAGTAGTACCGACAATCTCCCCCCTGCCGAAATTGTTCCCCCGCTTCTGGTCAGCGGGTGTAGCCGACAAACAGTGACTGTGCCCTGGGTACAGACTACCGTGAGGTCACGGTCTTTTGAGCGGCCGTTGCAGTGACGTTAAGCCGAGAAAAGGTGACTGTCAGCCAGGCACGAAACTCCACAAGGTCGCTGCCTTTTTAGCAGTCAACATAGCAGCGTCTAGCAACTCCACTGCGCTGTGGAGTAATGTCTGGCAATGCGAGACTAGCATCAAGCTAACGTTGACGTTGAGTGACGTTGGGTTTGGTGTTCTCACCCTGGCAACTCCTGTGAACGTTGACGCTGGGAAGGAGGGGCCGGGGGAGACGACTCTTTCAGTACTTTTTAATTTGGGCTGCAGTAACCATTTGAAACGCTAGCTGTCAGTATTACATATTGGACCTTTTTAAAGCTAAGGGAAGAATGGCTGTACTGCCATATTTAAAATAGTTTGGTGCTGTTCTACTCACACATTTAAGAATGATCTGTAACAGTGGGAAGTTAAAGGCACACTAGTTAAGAAGTGCTGTTGTAAATGTTGTGTTCTGTTATAGGAGTTTGATGACCCCAGAGATGCCGAAGATGCTGTTTATGAGCTTGATGGCAAGGAGTTGTGCAATGAAAGGTAAGAATTTGTAGTACATGATGTAAATACAAAATTTGGATGAACTACTAATTTTCCTTCTCTTGCTCTGTCTGTTACCATGGAAATTGTTTCATTCTTTTTAAAAAAGGGACATTTAATGTAATTTCAGGGTGACCATTGAACACGCCCGTGTACGTCTGCGTGGCGGCCGTGGCAGAGGAAGCGGCGGTGGTAGTGCAGGAGGACGTTTCTCTGATCGCTATGGCAGAGGTTCCCAGAACAGTCGGAGGTAAAGTTTTCACACCACCCACAGTTTTGGTAACAGGTCACCTGCTTTATGACGACGCATACGTTTTATTTGATGAAATTCAAATTAGGGCTGCACAATTAATCTAATTGCAATCACAATGTCACTCTGGGATTACGTAACCGCAAAAATTGTCGATTTGAGTTAAAAAAAAAAAGTGTGCTGTGTGCACTCCATGTTGTAACACCCTTCACTTTATATTACACCCATCTTGAATGTCATTGTTTTATAAGTGCATACACAATGTAATAATTTAATAAGAATTTGTTAGTAAAAACAAATTCTTATGCTCATTTCATTTTGTATGTTCAAGTTAAAAAAATTCACATTTCAAAATGTTGGTAGCTAATTTTCTGCATGTTCCTTGATAATCAAACTCTAAAATAAAATATAAAGTATTGTACATCGCAATGTGACTTTTCTCCAAATCGTGCAGCCCCAATTAAAATAAGGAAGGAACACATGTAAATGAATACAGAACAGTATGTGGTGTTAACGGCTCGTATTTGGTGAAAGGCCGATTATTGAATTATTGCAGCCTACAGTAGTTTATAATGGCCACCGTCCAAGCTTCTTTTTTTATTTTTTTTTATTGAGGTGAACCAGTTAAATTAGGATGTAATAAAATGCCTACCTATTATTTGCCTAAGTGTGTATCTCAACCCCACAATGCTATTGTTGAAATTGAGTCTTTACATTTTCCCTTGTTTCAGCCGAAACCCTCCTCCGATGCGCACTGAGAACCGCCTAATTGTGGAGAACTTGTCCTCTCGTGTTAGCTGGCAGGTTAGTAATGGCACATGTTTTTTTATGCACAGCAAGTCTCTACAAGCTGCAACACCACAAATGTTATCACCTCCAACAGTCTGCCTCCAACAATACACACATATTTTCATGCTGCTAAAAAACATAGAATCTCTGGACTCTAATCAATCATTTACTTAGCTTGCTAATATGTTTAAACAGTCAAACTATTTTATTGTGGTAAGGCCCACATTGTTCTTTTAAAAATTGCCGCTTTATTAAAACTGCATCTTATGCAGTTAAGTAATGAGTCAAAGAAGTAACAACAAGAAAACACTTAATTTGTTCCTTTTTTTTTTTTCAAATTTTTTTTTTTCAAATTTTAACCAATTCTTCACCCCTTTATTTGCCAGCCTGACTGTTGTGTCATATGGAAGAGCTCGCTTATGGTGGAGTTAACCCCTTCTGGGTCCTTCTGTCTGGGTTGAGCCTGTGGTGTCAGCCAGTCTATCCTACTCCTAGTTGATGCCTGCTGGTCATGTGAGCGCTCGCTCCACACTAGAGGTGCTGGCGACCCCTTCGCTCGCTCGCTCGCTCGCAACGCCCCCTGTCGAAGGCAGGGGGGCGACTGGTGTGTGGCTGAGAGCGAGAGAGAGGAAACAGAGAGTTGGCAGAGAGAAAGGAGAGGAAAGAGCGAGAGTCGATGGTGACGGTGGTGGCGTATTGACCGATGGTTCGTTAATTTGAGGGGCTTCGATCGATCGATATCCCCCCTCCCTTCCCCCTTCTGGTGTTCCCGCACATCGCGAGCGAGAGAGAGTGTGAATTCCTCCCAGGTGCCCATGGATATAATCTGCAGTTATCCCGAGGTTATGGTGGGCTCGAAGAGCCTGCGGTCCACCCCAAAGGGTTTCACTCTCAGGTAGTAGTTTCCTCTCTTCCACCCTGTTCACTCTCTTTACTGAGGCAGGGTGCTGAGACAGGGGCGGTCCCGGCATGGAGCCCTGTGCCCTCCTTGCCAGGGAAAATGGGGCTCTCGGTGCCAAAGGCTGCCCAAGTGGCGCCACTGCAGTTCAGTTCATGCAGATGGTGTTCATGTCTCTGTAGTTGTAATGAGTCCAAGAATCTCGAAGCTTTTGCAAATACTTTTGCCTGTCCACCGATGGCACTTTTCAAAATTGGTTGATATCTAAATTGGCAAACATCATATCATTTGCATATCAGGTTTTGTATTTGCTTTTTATAAAACTGTTGAAGAACTGGCTGATTAAACAGCATGTAAGGTTCTTGGACTCATCCTTCTTATCTGCAGTAGCCTGTGTAGTCCTCTCAGACAATCTAACCATCTCTCTTTTTGGGTAAATCAGTCCTGTTTTATGTCTCAGGCTGTGCTTGTGTCCTGAGCCTCTCCGTAAAGTTGACTGATGTTTACGTGTGTAGGACCTGAAAGATTTCATGAGACAAGCTGGAGAGGTGACATTTGCCGACGCACATCGCCCCAAGCTCAACGAAGGGTAAGATCATTATCTTTGTCTATTGGCATTAACTGGCTAATGAATATCACGTGTGAGTCATACCAAGCTCACATTTGCAATTTGAGTTGAATTTACGACAAAGTGCTAATTCTTTTTAATTTATTTTTTTGCAGGGTTGTTGAGTTTGCTTCTTGCAGCGATCTGAAAAACGCCATGGACAAACTGTCTGGGAAGGAAATCAATGGCAGGAAAATCAAGCTCATTGAGGCAGCCAGAAAGAGGTGAGCTTTCCCTCTCACCCATGATTGGCTTCCACTTTCCAGTCATTTTTCATACTAGTATCCCACGATAACTTCATCAGCTGGATGAGATGAGAGGCTCATTTTAGATGCTTGATTACATTGACCGTGTTGGTTTGGATAAGATGTATAAAGAACATGGTTAATCACACTATATGGATTTTAGTAGAGCTGGGCTGAACGGTTAGGATGTGCCATTTAGTTGGAACTCTGCTGTTGGAAGCAGTGTGTAAAACTTGATTTTTGATTACTGTGCAACTAAAGCACTTTGACCGTGCTACTAATTTAGACAATGAAATTAATACTTGTGCCAGAGAAATGTGTGTACTATACATTATATAAATATATAGGTATCCTAATGTTGTTCTTCGTCTCTTTGCCCTTTCCCAGGTCGAGAAGTCGTTCCCGGTCTGAGAGCTCCTCTCGCTCCCGCTCCCGTTCTCGTGGCCGCTCTCCATCCCGCTCCCCCAGACGCTCCCGCAGCCCCGCCCACAAGGCCCACAACCGTTCCCGCTCCCCCAGTGTGTCCCCTGCTGGCGGCGCTTCCTCCCCAACCTCCAAATCAAAGGAGCCCGCTAAACGGTCCTCCAAGACGAGCAAATCTGCCACCCCGCCCTCCCCTCCTCCTGCTCAGAGAGCCTCCGTCTCCCGTTCTCGCTCCCGCTCCCGTTCTCGCTCCCGTTCCCGTTCCCGCTCTCTTTCTACTGACAGCCAGCGCTAAACGCTTCGTTTAAGTTTAATGGGAATCAACAGTAGAAACAACTCGATTCAACAGTAGAATCCGCTTGGAGGAGTTGACACACTGGAGCTCCCGCGACCCCTTCTGAAAGCCGAGACCAGAGCTTTACTCGAGTAGAGTTTGTTTTTTCCTGTCTGGATTGTCAATAACTATCATCAAGCTTTTCACATTTAAACACCGATACATTGTCAGGCAGGAACAATGATATTCAGTCAATTATTTTATTCTCATTATAGGGCATTTGAATTAAATAACTTAAACAGAGGACACTTGTTAAACAGTGATGCTGTTTGTGTCCCCCTCATTGCCCATCAAGATTAAACCTATATGTCTGTTGCACCCAGTTACTCCTCACCTCCAAATGTATTCATCCAGCTAGGCTGCAGGTCCTCCACTGCTGCACCATTTCTCCATACTGCTGCACAGTTTCTCTCACAAAATGCCCAAGTGAACCAACGTCAGGTCTCACTGTTGAGTCCTTGATGGAATCTTTTTTTTTTTTTTTTTTTTTTGGCAGGACTTTGAGGCTTTTTGTGTGACCCACTTTTTTTGCAATACTTTTGCTTGTTTTTGCTCGTTCATGGGAGAGTTTTTAATCACTTTCCACATTTTTGTCTGTCATGTGATCGAAGTCCTTTTGCCCCTTTTTCCTGTATTTTCTGACCTTCTGTGTCTACCACAGCTGGTGTGTGTAATATCTATACCTGAGGATTCTTGCACGTGCGGTTTGTTTGATCAAATTTAGAATCTTATCATTGTTGAAAATATTTTTTGTGCTTAAAACTCAAATACAATCCACCACCGTAACCGGCATTGGCAGTATCAAGAACACTGTGCAATTAAACACATTGTTTCCACAGTTAAACAGCTGTACAGTAAATAAACTGTTAATGTCATGGATCTTACATTTTCTTGTAGTTGACTGTTAAACTTATTTTGTTGGGAGATGTAATTCTCCTTTTGAGGATAAGGTCAACACTCTAAAATGGCATTGCTTAAAGAATGCAGATTGTTCTAGCATTGTAATTTAAAGTTTTTATTTTTTTGGTTTAGGGTTTTGTGTACAGCATTGCGGACTTTTGTTTTACAGTGTATAATGTAATTCCAAGAATGCTTGTTGGTACTGTGACTTACTGTGGTTTAAATGAACGTGTAGGCAAGAGTTTGAAAAAAAAAAAAATGCAACATTTTTGTACGTATGGATTTTATTTTCAGTGAAGAATATGTACGTTTGTATGGTTTAGGAAGACGACTTAAACAATAAAAACAATTTTAACTAAATCATTCATCTTGTGTTTACCTGTGCTTTATTAGGAAACATCTACAAATGTGTCAATTCAGACTATACAATACTCGCAATCTTCAAAATAAGTCCGACATGGCTGTCCAGCAGTTAGAAATAAAATCATACAGTCCCCTCACAGGCCTCTTTCAACTTGTCTTCAGTGACTGCTGGCTGGTATGTATCTGTAGGTCAGACAGACAAGCAGATTACAAATGCAAACCATTAATGCAACAAAATCCCCGTAATTCCACATTCTAAAATAAAAATGCAAAGTTTAGCAGACATCTGTAACCGGTAAGATCCTGGACTCTACTAAATCGTGGTAGATTTCAAGATTCAGAGTTTATTTCTCTTACTGCACTACATAATCTTACATTTAGTCTATTTAAAGTTTATTTTTTGGCACCAGGAGGTTTGGCATGTAACAGGTCACCAGCCAGAATCAAAAAGGATTTGGTTGTACAGCACACCGTCTTCACAAGGCTAGCACCAAATATCTCAATATCTACTTGGTGGATTGGCGCCAATGTTGTACAGACATTCATGGTTTAAGACATTGTACAGTACTCTAATAACTGGTGATCACTTGAGTTTTCCTCTAGCACCGGTGAGTTTTGTTTTTTAAATTACAATATCTCTACTGGTTTGGTTTTTGACCAAATACCTGCAAAACTAATGACACTCCCATCTGCCTCATCTGCACTTTCTGGTTAGTGCTAATGAAGCATGACTGTAGACCCCCCCCCCCCTCCTGTTAGCTAATACTGTATGCTACATTGTGTGTGTGATTTCAGGTTCCATACAGTGCAAAGCAGGGATTTAAGTACAGTACATCCCTATAATTTCTTTTTAGGTTTAATCCTCTGGTTTGAGAATAAACTCATAACTGTTAATTTATTCTATATATTCCTCTATTCCTATTCTTTTTCTACATCATGTAGTGTGGCTGGTATGTTGTCTACCTCCATTAATACAGTGGTATGAAAACATCAGTCTGTATTACTCACTCAGGTGAAAGACCTTTATTCATAGGTTGTTTTTTAATCAACCAATTAACCATTTAGTCAATAAAACGTCAGATGTGTCAAGGTGTCTGAAATGGAAGATGCCTATCACAAATTCTCAGAACTCAAGGTGGCAATACCTTGTTTTGTCTGACCAACTGTTTAAAACCCAAATATATTCAATTTACATCTTTTTGAGATGCTGAAACCAGGTAGTTGGCATGTATTGCTTTTTCATATATATATCTTAAATTATGAATTAATTAATACAACTGTATGCAATTATTTTTCCAGTCCAAAATGAAAATGTTAGTGTTATGTGGTTTTAGAAGGCCTGTTTAACTCACCTTTCTTTCTGAGTGTGAACCTTTGGTGACACCTGAACAGCACGATGAGCAGCCCCGCCTCCGTCAGCTGGAAGAACCCGTAGACCGCGGGGAACAGGAACAGAGGGCCGATCAGCGCCGGGGGAAAGGCCACTTTCAGAAGGGTGGAGCACAGCTGGATGTTCTGACAGCCTGTTTCCATAGCAACGGTCCTCCGCTCCCTTATTCATAAGCCATGGATACATTAAGGAAGGCAGTTTATTCCACTGACATGACTAATACTACCCGTCACAATATCCACCAGAGCTCGAATTCTTGAACCACATAACTCACGATTGGTTGAGTCTGAAGAGCCAGGAGATGATGTATCCGAAGGAGTAGCCTATGAAGGGCATGAGAGCACCGATGGCCATGAGCGGAGGAGACACCACTGTGAGGATGGAGTCTTCCATATCGAGGCTGACAGCGATGCCGATTCCCACAAAGCAAACTGTCATAAAGGTGATGCCTACCTGAGAACACCATGATAGGAGACAAGTTAGATTTATTTGCATTTTATTTGGTTTTTATATTATCATTTAAGAATATGTCTGGTGATATTCTATATTTGATTTATTCTCACATATTGTCTGTGTAGCTAAAACCTGATCTTATTCCTGTGTGACACAGCTCCATAGGCATTTTCTGAGCCTTTCTTTTTGAAATTAAACGATTTGTGACAGAATTTTTTTATTTTAAATCTTTAACCCTAACCCTTTCAATTATTTGATTACTAATTAGTGCTATAACATGTCAAAAAATTAACATGTGAAATATGCCCATTAAAATCACACAAAGTCAACGCTGATTTCTTGATTGCTTGTTTTATCTGACCATCACTCCAAAACCTAAAGATATTCAATTATATGTAAGTCAAAAAAAATCAGCAAATCCTCACATTTAGAAGCTGCCGCCCACGAGTGTTTGCTCAATGAATGAAAACTGTTGCCTGATAATTTGATTTCATTTTACAAACCATGACCATCAACTATTAATCCAACCTTCTGACCCTCCTGTGTATGCTCTAACCTTTGTGATGGTCTTGGCGTACCGCGGCCTGTAATAGTTGATGAGGATGCCCACACTGCAGGGTATGAGGATCATGACCAGCGATATGAGGATTTCGACGTAGGGCATGGAGTTCTGCAGGTCGAAGCCCTGACAGTAGAGGTAAAACAGCAGAGGCATCATGCCCAGAGCCAGTACCGTGGAGCAGGACGTCATCACCATGCTGAGCGGAAAAACACAGGGGTGATAACTTCTTAGCCCCAGACATAACCTTTCTATATTTGTTTATGCCCACCAAGTTGGTCAAAACGTCCCCTTGACCAACACTTTGGTTTGTAGTGAGGAATCTAGAAAACTATTGTATTGGCTAGAAAACAATCTCACCACAAGGTCCACTTAATAGCTGATCTGGAGCTTTTGTATTAAATCTGTAATTCCATACAATAGCTCCATAGAGTTTGTATTGAGATTGTTTTTTCAGCACAATGAAGCTGCTTAGAGTATGACATCATGAAAATGTCAGTGTAAAAGCTTCAAGCATTTAGATGTCATACTTTACATTTTTTTTCATACTTCCATTTTTTTGTTATCATTTTGCAGCAAACTTGACAGCCTGTTGTTAAATGCATGAGGTGGAATGCACATTGTAGCCTCCAGGGGGCGCATGTGGAGCTTCAAGATTGTTAATTGCAGGTTAAGCATTATCTGAGTTGCATGAGAGTTGCATGAATTGTTACAAGGTATATTGTTATACTGCCTATACTAATATTTTGACTCTAAGTTGTTTGTGAACATTTATTATGGTGATAGATTAGTTAAAACAAAAACCAAAAAGCCTCATTCACTGTCAACAGCAGATGCAGGGGCGGCTGTGGCTCAGGAGAGGTAGAGCGGCCGGTGATTTACCAATTGGAATGTCGGTGGTTCGATCCCTGGCCTCCCTGGTCTACATGTCGAAGTGTCAAGCAAGACGCTGTACCCCAAATTGCTCCCGATAGTTTGTGTGGATGTTTACCTGATGAGCAGCTGGTGCCTATAGTGTGTAAAGCGCTTTGAGTGGTCTTTAAGACAAAATCAATGCTGCCCATTTACCATCCTCATTAACACAGACACAATTATGGACACAATGGCTTATATCTGATGATGTAGCACATCCAAGTGTTTGTCAAATTACAAATAATTTCTCATTGTGTGGAAGGAATCTGTTTGATCAGTGTTGTTTTAGTCATGAGGGCCTTCATTAATGCCTCAAGCCGTCCTGTGTGTGCAGCCAGATAAGCTCCTCCGACAGATAGAGCAGGAATGTCCTCAACAGCATGCTGCCACACCCGGTCCTTCATTAATAAGATACCTAATGGGGTGAATGGCCTAGCGGTTGAGTAAAAGTGTAGGCCATTATCTTATCTATGATAATATAATAGTTCTGATCAGACTGGTGATGTCCTGCAGGTCATTCAACTCTAATAATGACAGGAAACGAGCCACTTGTTATTAAATGGCAGGTTTGTACTCTGATTGGCACAGCACTTCACCAAAATCACAACATATTTTGCAGCCATACAGATAGTTTACGTTTTATATTTCTTATTGGGACTATTTCTTTGGTAATTGGAGAAGATAAATTGGACCAAACGGGAAATATTGAGGCAAGAATGACCCAACATTTGCATGCTGTGTCTTTGCTCGATCGATTTGTTTAGTCACTGTTCTTGTTTTGGTCATAGATCTTCAGACGGTACGAGACTTATCATTTCCACACGCAGCACATTATGAATCTCAGATTAAGCAACAAGTGATTTTGATGCTGATATTTCTGTACTTTTATTAGAGTAAGATTTTTAATACAGGATCTTCACTTGTAACAGAGTATTTCTACACTGTGGTATTGCTACTTTTACTTATGTAAAAGATCTGAGTACTTCTTCCATCACTGCTGTGTACTTGTATTCAGAGGACAATGGACTAACTCATATTGGATCACTCCCCTCGTTTCAAATAGTGTGCTATATCCTAAAAGAAGACACAAGGACACTGCATAGTTTTATAACTGAATTATCTGTGCTGTTAGGTGATTTAAATGGGATTATTTTAACCTTCCCTGATCTAGCTTCTGTAACTCCAGTGTTCACTTGTACCTTAATCACCTTGTGTGTATTCATGTATTTTTTGAATATATTTGTTGGTCAACAAATATGTCACAGCAAACAAGTTGTGTGTGTTACCTGAGGTTCATGTCTCCCTGCAGAGCCAGGGCCAGGATGTTGGAGAGGGCTCCTCCAGGACAGCAGCCACAGATCAGAATCACCACAGCCGTCATTTCAGTCAGCTGGAACGCCTACAGCATGAAATGATAATGAATTCATACAGAGTGATGATGCCAATAATCTATTATATCTACTATATCTATTACTGATAACACTGTATAATAGCGATACCCGTGCGGATCTGATTATGGAAATAATAAATGGAAACAAAGAAAAAGTGCAATGCAAAAAAGGGGTTTGTGTGGGGTGTAAGAAAACCATGTGAACACATAAATCAAACAGATTAATAATACATAACTTGCACTAATATGCTATCGTTGACAGGTGTTCTATTGCAACCATAATCATTATTTGGGGAGCTTATTCCCTGGAGTTGGTCGTCTACCAATTGGAATGTCGCTCTGCTACGCCCTGCAGTGCCCTGCTACTCCCTGCCACGCCCTGCAGTGCCCACTACGCCCCGCTATGCCCCGCTACGCCCCGCTACGCCCTGCTGTGCCCTGCTACGCCCTGCTGTGTCCTGCTACGCCCTGCCACACCCTGCTATGCCCTGCAGTACCCCGCTACGCCCTGCAGTGCCCTGCTATTTCTAACTGCTATTTCTAGTCATAGTTCCATTATCTTTATTGTTACTATAATTGCCACTGTTCATCGTACCCCCAACCAGCATCGTCAGACACCACCCACCAAGAGCCTGGGTCTGTCCGAGGTTTCTCCCTAAAGGTGTGGACACACAGAGCCGACAGCCAAACATCAGCAGAAAAGGCCGTTGGACTGATCAGTCTCCCCAAATTGGTCAAAAAAATGCCTCGGAACACACCAAAGCAACGAGACGTAATACGTCTCCATAACAGCAGGCGGCGCTAATCTGTATTGTCGCCCAAAAATGAAAACTGGCAGCTGATTGGACCAACGCGTCATATGGGTCTGACTTCTCCGGATATTCCAAGACAGACTGTTATGGCGGCTTGTTCAGAATACGATCTCATATTGTACTAAAATAGTTCACCGAAACGTGTTTCTGAAAACATTTTAAGTGAGAAATAGGCCGTGCAGTTGCTGAATCTGTCTTCATTTCAGATCGACAAAGGTCAGTTTAAAAGATTTTCGTCAAATTTTGAGAAACTCTAGTCACGCTCATTCCACTCCCCGTTTCCGGGTTAGCACTCTACCAATCAGATGGGTCATTTGAGTCCGACTGCCGGCAGTGCCCGCCCCGCTAAATGCTAAATGCTACCTACTAAATGCTTGCTCTTGGGGGAATTACTGGAATTGTTGGGTCTTTGTAAATTATAGAGCGTGGTCTAGACCTACTCTATCTGTAAAGTGTCTTGAGATAACTCTTTATGATTTGATACTATAAATAAAATTGAATCGGAATTGAATTGAATTATTTCAGCTCGTAAAAAGCTTTCTTGCTTTCTTCGTCTGTTAATGTTACTTTTTCCCTTTTTGTCCTGTTAATTAATATGCCATTTTACTGCTCATTTGTCAAAAAAATTATAACATAGTTAGGGTCACAGTGGCCTCGAGCAAAGTACATTGAGTAATAATAACAAGTGAAACAGGAGCAGAATGTATCGCTTTGCGTGAGAGCAAATGACAACGAGACACAGCACAGTGGCCTCGACCCTGGCGTGTGTTGTGTGACGATAACCCTCCCTGTGCTGGAGAAAAGAGGGGGCCCAAGGAAGAAAGTATAAGAGATGAGGGGAAGTATAGATCGGGGCTCACAAGGTCTGACAGTCTAGAGATACATGGACCGGCTCTGGCTTGTTGTCTGTTGCTAGGGAAACTGAGTCTCAGCGTGCTTTGTGATCCCACAGATCTGTATATTGAAACTCCGATGCTTGACTGATTAAACAAATGTATTTGACTTTTTCTTATTGTCTTATTTGGCTCTTTCTTAGGATCAATGTAATTCTAATTTAACGAATGCGCGGGGATATATATGTCTTTTATTTGGAGTCAGACACATTAGCCTCTTTCCGACCAAGTAGCTACAGGAACGTAGTTATAGGAACAGTCCACTTCTAAACAGTTCTACTAACTACTCTCTCCCAAAACCGTTTTTTCCATTTGCATTCACACTGGCCAAGTGGCCATAGGAACTGACCTTTTGTTATTATAACAGAGCCATCTAACCACCACTATCCGGAAAAGGGAAAAGACCCTGCCCTGAAGTAGGAGCTGAAAGAGTTACAGGAACTGTGGCCAGAGGAAGTTAATAAACCCCAAATTGGTCCAGTCGGAACAGGAGAAACAAAGGGTTGTAGGAACGTTATGTTCTAGGAACTGCAAATATCCCTCCGGTCGGAAAGGGGGGACACAAAGGAGGAAAACCCCAACATCCACCAGAATTTGAAAATACAGCCCTCCTCCTGCAGCTCTCCCCTCTCTGTCCTCTGTCCACCAAGTGAGCATGGGCATATGCACGCGCTTCAAACTGTATGAGTACTAGTCATTCATTTCAATCATCCCGATCGTGATTTTGATCCCGATGCCATTTCATAGTGTCAATTCTCTGAGAATTACCGTCCTCTTTTCTTTGCAAACCTGTGGGTCTGTAAAGCCCTTGAGATGACATAATGTGATTTGAGGCTCTAGCTCGCTAAATAAACATGAATTTATCAATTCAATTAGCCAAAGCTGTGAGCCTTTGGCTCCGTGACAACTGACAAATGTGTGTAGTAATAAAAAAAAAAAAGCATTAACAGCAGTGACACTAAGCTTATTCTAAATTAATTTAGTGGATGGTCAGGTTTTGATATTTCATCATGTGCAAATGGGGGGTATTGAAACTCCAGGTTATTTTGGGGTACAAAAGGATTTATTGCCAAGTAAGTCAAACTTACAAGGAATTTGCCTTGGTGGTTGGTGCATCGTGCATACATACACAAACAAGGCTTACGTGCAGTTTAGTGTGCCAAAATATTTTCCAAAAACTGAGTGTCCCAAATGATTAGGGTCTTATTTGAGACAGGTTAAGGTTAGGGTTAAGGTAAGGGTTAGGGGTAGGGTTAGGGTAGCACAGGTGGTTTAGCAAGTTCATAATTAATTAAGAACATTGTATGGGGAATTTGGGACACTAAACTGCACGTATACCCATACGTATACATATACAACATTCATATAAAATAAACAGAAAGAAATATATACAAAATAGCAGTTTAACATAACTGGAGAAAGCTGCAAGCAGCAATACCAGAGGCCAAGCAATCGGCCCGGTATGGGCGCTACACGCTAGTAATCTTAAAAAACAGGAATACTAACCTTAGCTAGGCAAAAGGCTGAAAGAGGCATGACACCAAACTGGGCCAACGCTGCTATCGCTACCCCCTTAGGTTTCACAATGTGAGTCTGGAAAGAAGGAAAAAGATGTTTTGGTACATAAATCTTAGCATGATCGTAAACACGGTCTATACACACAGATAATGAACTTTAAACAGACGGATATGTATGAACAGCTTAAGTCACCTTGATCTTGGACACCTCCATGGTGCATCCTAGTGAAACCATGGTGATGAATAGGAGGAATACCATAAGTATATTGATGATTTTCTCCGTCACCGGCGACACAAGACCCACGAAAACAGAGCTGGTGTTAGCAGCCGTCATGTTGAACACAAAGCTTTGATTTTGCCACAAAACTGGTTCAGAGAACAGATCAGATGTGTAGGCCTTGGTGTCTGCCATGTTGGAGCAGCAAGTGGGATACTGATTTGTAATCTTAAAAAAAAAACACAAAAACATGGGCACGCAGTTAGACAAAGGGGGAGTAAGAAAGTAGATCCAGTGACCACTGACAATGTTTCTTTAAGCTTCCTTTATTCAAGTACTTAAGTACAATTCTGAGGTACTTGTACTTTACTTAAGTATTTACATTTTGTGCTACTTTATACTTCTACTACATCACATTTCAAAGGGACATATAGTAATGTACATTTACTCCACTACATTTATTTGACATCTATATTCACTAGTTACTTTTCAAATTAAGATTACATTAAAAAGGGTGCCCGGATAGCTCAGTTGGAAGAGCGGGTGCCCATATACAGAGGTTTACTCCTCGACGCAGCGGGCCCGGGTTTGACTCCCCCTTTGCTGCATGTCATTCCCCCCCCCCCTCTCTCCCCCCTTTCATTTCTTCAGCTGTCCTGTCAATAAAGACCTAAAAATGCCCTAAAAATAATCTTAAAAAAAAAAAAGATTACATTAAAAAATAACAATTTAAACAAAATGATTGTGATGACCCCTCCACTCCACTAGGTGTGTTTTGCAGGTTCTGGGTCTATGCAAAGGGTCATCGTCAACTTCATGAGCCACACCTGGGCCCGGTGTTGGATATAAAAGCTCATCACCTTTCCACAGTGTGTTTGCTCTTCGCTCACCGCAGCTGTCTTTTTGGTTTTGCTTGTTACAGACATGTCCACTCACCCATACACGACTGATTACCGACTTCCACGTTTGTTCTGTTTTTATTCCGGTTTCTGTAAATAAATGTTTATTCCAGCTAATACTCCGTCTAGTCTCCCATCTTTGTTGCTGCCTATGAGCTTGGTTGTGACAAATGGGGGCTCGTCCATTTCTGTTGTTTTGTTCGTAAGTTTGTTTGTGCCTTAGGTAGCAGCAGGCACATGGTTGATTGCAAAAGCTGATCAGGTGATTTGGTCCACTTGCATGCTGGTTTTGGCCGTGTGCTTTTCTCTGGTCTCTGAATTTGCTCAGGTATCTGGTTTGTTTGGGAAACATTTGACAAGTGTAGTAATTAGGCTGTTTGGTTGCAGTTGTACTGTTTAACAAGTCACTGATTTGTTCTTAGGGATGTTCCTGTTTAAACTGCTGCTGTTCTGTCCTTGTAGGCTTAAGAGTGAATTCCCTTTAGAGTTCATTGGGGGTCTTGTGTTGTGCTGACGTGGTTAGTGTCAGTTGCGGACGGGCAGCTGTCTCAGGAGCATGTGGAGGAAGGTCTGTCAAAGCCAGAATATTCCAAATGCAATACACTATATTGGTCATATCTTGCTCATTACCAGCTGCGATAGCGACACTGGTATTGTTTTCACCTTGTGTGTCTGTGGGTGTGTGTCATCACTTCTTTTTGTAACCAGTGGAGTTGTCCCTTCTGGAAATTATGCAGGTTTAAGGCATAACTTTGCTGGTAATATATTATATATAGTTCTACCAAGTTTATTGATTATCATAATTAGGCTCACATGCAAAATATAGATGAGTTATATACCTTTTATAATTAGGCCTTTATTCTTTTACATGGATGGACATTATAGCATAGAGCGATTCAGTTTTGATATTCCCCAAGAGTGGGGCTCTAAGTTGTCCTTACCTGCTTGTGATAGGCAATCTGGTAGTGTGGTACAATGTTAGCGCCCCCTCTACTGATCATAGGAAATAACTTCATTAGATGTTTAATGCCATCAATTAACTTGGTAGAACTATACAAAATAAATTACCATCTAACCATCAACTGCTAATTGGGAAATGAAATATAATAATACAATTATTTGGTTGTAATTTTCAAGAAATGTCAAAGAAGTTACTTGCCAGTTATTACCTACGTCACAGGAAATGGTAAACCGGAAAATAAAAACCTTTGTAATCATTCCTTAAATTAACATTATGTATTTTTGTATAATAATATAATTTTACTTTTTTTATTATTATTTCCTGTACATGTATTAAAGAAATTACCAGGTATTTATTACTTGCTTATTGGAAAATAGTGGAATTATATATATATATATATATATATATATATATATATATATATAATTGTTAAATAAATAGTCTTGGGGTGAAAGTTACTTGCTAATTATCACATACTACCATGAAATATGCAGACTGTAAAATGAAGTGTTCCTGGATTTTTAATTCACAAAAAAAATACTTTTACTTTAAATAATTGAAGTACATTTTGATTATGTTACTTCTGTATTTTAACTTAAATAAAATGTCAAATGAATGACTTTCATTTGTAATGGAGTAGTTATACATTGTCATATTGTACTTTACTGAAGTAAAAGATCCGAGTACTTCTACGTCATGCATAACACTTGCTGCTCTTTGTGATAAGAATCAAATAATCAGAGCATGACAAGAGTTAAGCAGCCACAAAGGAAGAAATGTTATTTAGAGAGACACAGCAGGTCTTCTTTAGTGTTAGTGCAGTTAGCATGTTGAAGACAAACTTGACAGAAGCTTAACACAGGCAGCACGAGGGGATATGTTTTGTGACTGAGGACACACTAACATAAAACAATACTGTGTGTGAAAAGACATTACTTCTACCGTTTTCTGAAGTGGTAATTGAAATAAGAAGCAAAGCAATATGCACACTATCTTCTGAAGAAACATGGAGATCCTGAAGTCAGATACTTGATTGTTTTAATAATAAGTCTGCTCACCACTTCGTTGTATGTACATTGTTTTCTTTAAAGTGTTCAATGTCTCTGAACAGGCGGAGAGGTCACTGTTGTGTTGATAAGCAGTGCTTTTCATCAGTGATCAATGGGAGCATAATCTTTCAGTTCATAGTACACATTATATGATCCTGAGAACCTTTCACCTAATATTTCATGTAGTGTAGCTCCAAAACATTGTCTACCTTCACTAGATATGGATGGTTAAGGCATTTTCAAACACCATGTAATTCCAAATATTATCATTTTTGGTTATACATTAAGAAAATTAAGAAAAATACAATACCCTAAAAGTGGAATTAGAAATGGATTTGATCTCTAACACTCTAATAAAGCACCTGTAGCAGAAAACACACTGCGTGTCTGTTCATACAGTTGAGTCTTGCACTGTCCTGGTTTCAGCATGTACTGTAGAAGATGTTGACTTCACCTGCGTACACCAGCTACTTTAGCATTAGTGTACAAACAAAGCAGAGAATGAATGAAAGAGGAAACTCCTCATACATGTGGCTCTGTGCCAGCACCAGAGAAGCTTGGGAATACATTTATTCTTTTTTTTAATTCTTTTTTTATTATTACTCTTGTATATTTAAAGCCAAACAAATGCTTTATAACACACTGTCATGTAGTTGTACACAGATATAAGTATGTATTTAATACCAGTATTTCTATGGAAATCTTAATTTTTTTTAAATTTAATTTCATAATTTATACTTTTTATTGATCCCCAGTGGGGAAATTACAATGTACACTCTGTTTGTTAGAAATCACTACACACAGGCCTGAAATACACACACACACACACACACACACACACACACACACACACACACACAGTGCGTTTCACTATCTTTGTGGGGACCCGTCATTGACATAATGCATTCCCTAGCCCCTTACCCTAACCTTAACCATCACAACTAAATGCCTAACCTTAACCCTTACCCTCACCCTAACCATAACCTAATTCTAACCCTAAGTCTTAACCCTCAAACAGTACTTTAAAGTTGTGCTGTCCAGCATTTTGGCCCCACAAAGCTGTCCGGACCCCACAAGTATATTGTATTCCCGGTTTTTGGACCCCACTCCCAGGAGGTGAACTGGCACCTCTCCAGCTACCAGTCCACACTCCGTACTTTGGTCCATACAGGGACTTGAACCAGCGACTTGAACCAGCGACCCTCCGGTTCCCAACCCAACTCCCTACAGACTGAGCTACTGCCACTAACTTCTCCTATGAAGATATTATTTGGTATCATTACAACTGCATTAACGGCATTATTAATTGCTTATATCTGCTTATAACCACATTATAGTGTTTTATAAACTGTTTTTCAAATGTTTATACTGCTTATAATGCTGAAAATAGGGGTACTGTGTTGCCAGCAAGTTATTATTGCATATGCAAGACAGAGAAATGGTATTAAAAAAAAAGAATTATGATATCAAAAGAAATCTAGAAATAACAATGCAATTTTCAACTGCATGCAGGCCATTTCCAATGAAACAAAAGTCACAAAAATGTCACAATTCACTGCTTGTTTTATGTTTATACTTTTAGTGATTCAACAAAAAATGTCTGCAGCACGTCGCTTAATCTGGCTAATCTGTTGACGACCCAGGGGGAAAAAAATCACAGTGTTTGCTTTCTGCAAACCTCACTCTCCTTTGTGCTTCGATGCCAAGTTAACCTCCATCTCCAGATTTTACAACCACATCCTCCCTGCTGGCATGCGTACATGCTGTGTGCAGACAAATTACCTTCACAGTGTTTATCATACCTTTTTTGCACCCATTAGAAGAAACACAGGAAAAAAAATAAAAATAAAAAATAGCACAGATCTTTATAAATGTGTCACACATACACATACATACTGACTTCTTGACTGTTCTGAAAGTGAGAATTGCACACCTATTCTTGGAGGTCAGTTTGTACAAATATAACACACATGGGCTCCCCAGAAACACATATGTGTTCCCCAGAAATAAACACTTCTCCCTGCTGTAAGTGTGAAACTGACAGATTTGTTTGCAGCTACATATTTCATATATTGTGTTGTTACCTGTTGGGCCAGATGTTCTCTCCTCCTCTCTCTGAAACAAAATCTACTCCTTGTGTGTTGGCACTTTCTTTTTGTCAGTCACAAATGACATATGAAGGCTAGGTTGTACAGAGGTGCCATCTAGTGCAACAGTTGACTTCTGCAGCTTGCACATCACGAGAAATGTCTATGGCAAGGGAACCTCTCAAATTTGATTAACTGAAGCAGAAAAAAACCAGAATGAAACTGTCAGTTTTTAGGAGATCAAAAGGCGTCTTTGAGTTGTTTTTCTGACCCAGTTCTGGTTTGCATCTGTATCCAAGATCTGGAACATATTTCTTTTAGCTTGTCACCAAATTTAAGCATATAATTAATTTGAATGTGTGGTTCTGCAAATACCTCAGATACATTTGAAAAAAAATGTAAATGCTAACTTTAAATAATCCTCTCTCAGGACATCTGCGAGAGAGACTGCATTGAACGTCCCCAAACTCTTTGAATGCTTTCTGTTAGATCTGTTTACTAGCAACAGCAATGAGTCATACAGAAAAAGAGAAGAACATCTATATTAGTATCTTTGTCCTGTAAGAGTATAACTCGAGTTGTTTGTCCTAATCTGCTGCAACTTAAACTGCCACAGTGGGAATATTAGAAGTAACGCAAAGGTAAAACAATAACTTTTCTTAGTCAGACAAAACATGCAAGTTTCATTAGAAGTTTCTGTGTTTCTATTTACAGAAAGATCCGCCGCTTTTCGTTAATAAATGATGCACTCAAAAGAGCCACTTGCTGCCAAAAATGGCCTCAGAATTTGTCAAGAGGAGAGCATTAAAAAAACAAATGGATGATTATCATCAGGCGGGTTGGCGACAGCAATCTGGCAGATAAGCTTTAGGCAAGTACACAAATTACGTGCAGTTCACAGCTTGTTACTCTAAAGCTCATGCCAGGGTTCCTGATAGCTTTCATTTGCTGGGCAATTCATGCTGTTGCTAAAAAGGCTGCAAAACCCATCTGCAGCAGAGAATAAATGAAAGAGGAAACTCCTCATGCGTGTAGCTCTGTGCCAGCACCAGAGAAGCTTGTGAATACTCTTGTATATTTAAAGCCAATTGTCAGTGTTAAAGTCAGTGCTGTGAGGGAGTGACATCTACTAAAAAGTCACCACCACATGCAATACATCTCTCCTGTCCTGTCCTCTCAAAGGGATCTAATCTATAGTGGAAATACTGCATGGATGGCATTCTGTTTGACTTGGTGAAGAATCATGATGAGTCATAAAGTGTAAAAGAGTCTCTACAGTGGATTAATACACCTTGGGTTTGTCATACGATGCAACAATGAAATAAAAATGAATTGGAGTAGACTAGTCCAGCACTGTTCCACTAACACATCATCAGTAGCACTCGTGTAGTTCTTTAAACTCTAAAAACACCAAACTCTAACACAAAATCCAATTATTTTCATTTTCAAATCTCACATAGCATATGAAAATAACATCTGTATCAAGTTTATCACCTTTTACACACAATTGTAAATGTTCAGCACTGGATTTAACCATTGCTGCATTTTAAAATAAAGTGGTCATTATCAAACAGACATTTCCTCAAAGAATATACAAATATTAATGAAAATAGGAACTTACACACAAGTATTCAAAATAGAGTAAACTTTCACTGAGAATGTACTTTATTACTGTAAATATATAGATCATGTATTGCAGTTTACACCTCGTCAAACCTGTACATTCTTCTGAAACTACTCTCTGATGCTATACATCTGACAGTTCACCCCTCTCCTTTCTTCCATAAATCATGCACTGACAATGGCAAGAACAGAAAAAAATCTCTAACGGTGACTACTGGAGCCCTTTCAGTGTAGTCTGCAATATGCTGGAACGGAACAAAAGGAGGGCGTTTTAATGGTTTAAGAGGCTGTAAGGACATAGGGGGAGGGGAGGGAGGGAGGCTCTGCCTGGACTGATCAGCCTCTCAAGCTATAATTACAGCCCAGTGCTTCACATACCTGGATTTTTTACTACTTTTTTCCTCCGCCAGCCACAGCTAATCAATGTCTGAGCCCCCTGCAGCCTAAATATTATGGACTGAAATGGTGCTAAAACACTTCATAACTCAGCTCAGGCCTTGGGGGAATAGCATTAAGGGTGTGGAGTGAAGGCAGATTAGAAAAATCTTGGTTTCTGGGAGCTCTGCCTCATTATCATATTTTTTCTGTAACATTAGCCGTCCCTAGAGGTCATTTAAATGTGACTGTAGAGCACAAATATAGCTAAATGCTTTGTCTCTGTCATCCATGAAAATGGAGAGGCTTCACTGCAGCGAATGCATTATTAAAGGCTGGCCTTATTGTGTTGTCATCCTTTACATAGGCTATACTGTTACGGACCATGTTTCTGGGTGACCCGGTGTGGCTCTGCTGCTGCAGGACATACAGTATAATTCTATAAAATGGAGGAAACAGGAATGGGGGGGGGGGATCCAGATTGGCTAGAAGGTGGAGGAAGAGATGGTATAGGATCAAGGTCAGTGCAGGTCTAAAGCTCTGTGTGTGCATGGAGGGCAGGGTGTCGCCCGCAGCTGCTGTGGCCTCTTGACCTGCTGAGAGAATGAATGAGGCAGCTTTTTTTTTTTTTTTACACATTTACTGATCCACTGTAGCAGTGCAAAGTAATCCACAGTATAAGCTCCTTATCTACAGCACAATATTGAGAAAAAGGAAGTACTAGAGCAGATTATTTGCAATTTGTCCTTAGACCAGTCCCCACACTACATAACACATTTTCCCATCACCATTACATGTATATAAAATAATAATATATAATATATGTCAGAGTTTAATGGCTGTAACCAACAATAAGTTTGTGATGAGAATTATCTTGATTAATTGTCTGGACAATGAAACATCAGCAAATATTTACAAAATGCCCATCAAAATATTCCAGAGTGCTTTGATTTATCCGGCCAACAGTCCAAAACCCAAAGATATTCAGTTTACTGTCATATAAGAACAACAAGCACAATATTGACATTTTAGTAGTTGGAACTAATTTAATTTAGCCATTTTGCTTGAAAAACTATTAAACGATTATTAAAATATTTGTAAATTAATTTTCTGTGGCTGGATTTATCAATGACTAATCGCTTGAGCTCAACAGATGTTATTATAGCAATACAGTTGTATGAATTTAGACTGTGAGTGGCTGCATTTTAAGTGATAAGAGGACGAATCACCTGATTAGACCATATGTGTAGGCTGTTGTTTTTGGATCTGAGTGTGTGTGTGTGTGTGTGTGTGTGTGTGTGTGTGTGTGTGTGTGTGTGTGTGTGCGTGCGTGCGTGCGTGCGTGCGTGCGTGCGTGCGTGTGTGTGTGTATATATAAGATAAGATGAACTTTACTGATCCCACATCGGGGAAATTCACTTGTCAGCTCAAGAGTAAAAAAAGCAAAGGAAAAAAGTGACTGAGTGAAACATAAAAATGAAACAAGATAAAAACAAGACACACACAAAAAAAAAGCTATATATATACACACCTTTTACTTACATAATACATAATAAAACATAGCCTACTTCTATGATATATAATTGCACAGGATAATTGTAATACACACATGGTGTGTAGCATTAAAGAGAATAAGGGAAATATAGGCCTTACAGTATAAATATAGTCGCACAGGATGTTGTAAATGGTGGGTGATGGTGACAGAGACCACATTACATTATCTTATGTTGTCTGACTGCCGTCCAAGGACCTGTGCGTGTGTGCGTGCGTGTGTGCATTTGTGGTGTTTTTCTTGAGTGTAGCCTTACAATCCACGTGTCTCAGCCATGGCCTTATTCAGCTCATCTGACATACAAATTTGACTCCAACTACAATTCCCATAATGCTTCTGAAGAGGAAAGACACTGTGACGTCGCAAGCAAGCTAAATGACTCGTGGATATTGTAGTTAATCAATAACATTGCTTTGTATTTTAATACTATTTCAGGAATACAATAGTATTTTTACCTCTCATCGCTTAACAGTGTTTCTTTTAAAATTAATCTACATTAAAAATCCTTCGACAAAGTCAGTTTTTGTTATAATCATACCGGGGGAAACTGTCGGAGCAACTACATTTCCCACACGCCCCCGGGGGTGTTGCGCGTGCGTGCTGTGCTGCGGTGTCTGTGTGTGTGTGTGGAGTGGCGTCACGTGGAGGAGGTAGAGTCCACTCGGTTCTGTCCAAACAGAACGTGAGCGTTTAGCAGTCTGTCTGTTGGAGCGCCGCTCGGTGCTAAACTGATTCATGTTGTTTTTTTAGCCACCCGTCCCTTTAAACTAGACTATTGTATCGAAGAATGAGTGATAACGATGATATCGAAGTCGATAGTGACGTGAGTATTGCCACTTTGAGCTTTTTATAAATGCTATTTTGCTAGCTGACGATTTAGCTGAACTAGCGGCTCAGCTAGCTTTTCTGTCTTGATAAGTATGTTGTTTTTGTCGGGATTCTTGTTAATTGAAACCCAACATTAGCTTTTCTTGCATCAGAGCATTATAAACCTGCTAAATTTTACTTTCTAGTGACTTCAGCGAGACAGTGAGATTTGCTCAACAATTTTGGCTACAATTGTACTTTTTTGTTCTGTTTCTTTGCAGGAAGACTCGCCGAGATATCACGGTGTGGTGCGTAATGCTGTCCAATATCGAGAAATGTTTCACTGTTGGTGCAAAGTTAATTTATCCATCACATTCTGCTTATTTGTTTTGGTATTCAATCGATTGGTAAGGTCATACTGTGGAGGTTGATGTTACTTGAAAGAGAATGTGAAAGTACTGCTTTCTGCCTTGTAGAACAGTCACATGTAGGTTTTAAACTAATATTTGTGCACTACAAATTAACGTCATTTTCGGTAGCATTAAACTATGATGCATTTATATTAGCGCAGCGAATGTTCCTCGGCATCAGCGTTAGTAGTGCATTGCAGGGTATCCCCCATCCTGTGTGTGTACGCGGCCATAGGGAGACGGTGACACGACATCTATATTTAGACCAAAGCTTTATCCATCAACAAAGGCTTTATTGTTGAATGTTTATTATTTTTTCCTGGTTAATACAAAGCTTTCTGTGCTCGGTGTCAGCCGGTTAGTCGCTCCGAGTCGTTTCCCCCGCCGGTTCACCTCACCACGGGGGTTTGCATAATGTACATCTAGGTCATCTCAGTAAAGAGACGGAGCGTTTTGCATTTGTGCTGCATTCACGATGATGCAGAGGAAAAGGTGTCGAGGGCTTGTTGCATGTGTGGAGGACGGGCAGCCGCGCCTGCATCTCGGACAAGCCTTCGTGTCAGGAAGGGGTGCTGCGGGATGTTTTCCTGTGTTGCAGCAAGTGATTAGTGATTAGAGCCATCTTCTCTCTACAGGCCATTGAAGGGCTGGCAGCCTAAATGAATGACGTATAGCTGCATCGCATACTGGCGAGAAAAACACCCTGCACGACTCGGTTGATGCACAGGCTACACAACACGACGTATTACCTCCAGCCAGATAACTAGAATTTAACTACAGAAAGGCAGTTAGGAAAACGATAGTTTTACATTTTTTAATATGCCTTAGTGATATTAAGATAGGATTAACTTTGTTACCCTGCTTGTGCCCTCCAACACACCTCAGGCCTTTATTTCTCTAACATGGTTACCTTTGCCTCAACTGCAGAGCCACATAAGAAATTGAGACCTGCTTTCAGTTCACTTAGTACTATTTAATTTGATTACCGAAGCTATAAGCAAAAAAATATGTATGCCCTGATAGCCGTTTGTGCTCCTCAGAGTCAGACGGTTGCATTTATCTCTGCATATCTTGTCCTAAGTGAATTAGAATGAGGCCTTAAAATCTGCACATATACAAATAGGGCTGAATGATTTGAGTAAATATCTAATTGCGTCAACAGCAACCTGTTTAAACTTTCACTTGCTACAGCTTGTTACGACACCGTCAGTTATGTTATAATTTAAATTGCGGCCCTTGCGACTTTGAAATGGCTTTTTTGAAATTTCGATATAAAAAGGATGTATCATTCAGCCCTGCGTACAAGCATAGAAATAAAAAAGCACTAATAGTGGGTACAGTGAAGCAGACATTGAATAGGTTTCCCAACCTAGATAGTGGGTCTGTTGTCTTAATTTGTGAGATAAGAGACTGACCGTCTTGTCACAAAGTAAAATGGGTGGTGAGCACCAAATCCTTGACGTATAGTATGCATTAGGTCATGTTAGACTTGAATATATACAGCTAAAACCTGTAGTTGAGTGACAGTATTGTATCTGCAACAATTTAGATAATCGATTAAGTAGTTTTTAAACAAAACCGTCAAAAATTCCCAGGTTTAGATTTTCAAACGTGATGTTTGATATCGTTGTTGAATATCTTTGGGGTTTCTGACTGTTGGTCGAACAAAAAATGACATTTTAAATATGTCACTTTGGGTTCTGAGAACGTGTGATGGACATTTTTTCAATATTAGCTGACATTTTATAGAGTAAACGAAAATAATCGATAGACTAATCAAAAATGAAAGCAGTCATCGTTGCAGCTCTACTTAAATATAGCTTCACAGTAGGGAAGAACACGCTGATTATTTTATACCTTCTATTTAATTTTTTTTAACGGTGGTATCAATCGCCTGCTGGAGCTTCTGGTTTATTGGTGACTGGTTTTCCACGTACCCCACCAGCCTGACAGAAGTGTAGGCTTTCACGCAGATAATGTGGACAGCCATCAGTAGCCTGGAAGCTGCAGCTACCAGCTCTTCCACGCGGCACCGGGAGCTGTTATGTTATGAGTCATGGTCAGGTATGAATAGAACGGAGGGAGCAGCTCAGCTGGCCGTTCCTCCTAGGCAGCCAGCAAAAGGTATCAGTTTTATGATGAACTGATTATGGTTGCACTTAGGTAATTGGACACCTGTTTGTGTGGTGCCTGATATGCTATACGTGTAGCTCAGTTTGTTCTTCATCACCAAATGTGATGCTCATAAAATTCCCATGCAGTAACATTTAGCTACACCAGTCTAGAATATATGTAAGGTTGGAAGTTGTACATCATTTGAGAAAGTTAGGTCAGGCAAAATTACAGTATATACCAGGAGGCACTGTTATGCTGCTCTATCTATGTCTCTAACTTCTCAGGGTGTTTTAGGCTGTTGTACACCATGCTGCAAAGCAATAGGAAGAATTCCTCTATGGCAATACGATTTTTATATATTTTTCATCAATGTGATGAAGTGCCTTGATTTATCACAACAAGTATTGATATCTGGGCATAACATTACATGTACTATGATCAAAATTGTTGTCCATATCACCCAATTCTTTTAGCAGAGGTGGTAAGCCACCCAGATTCTGATGCGTCTTGTCTTGTGATCCATTTAGTTGACGGCCTAAATAACAGCCACACCTATTAAATACATATAAATGTGTTATTTGCGGGGTGAAACAGAACCTCTGCACGCCTTCCTGAAAATGAATGTTTTATTTAATAAAGGTATGCAGAGGTGGCCCACCTCCACTATAAAACAGTGTCAAGAAAAGTTGAATTCTGTGAAAACAAAAATTGAAAATGTCTGTCTAATAAATGGGTGATTTCACCTAGAAAAGCTTCAAAGTAGTGATATTCAGCAGTAGCCTATTACCGAGTGTACACATTAAATCGCCCATAATTGCCAAGTAATTGTACATGAAGCAGCTCCAGAGAGTAGTGCTTAAATACATTCTTGGATCTTAATTACCTTTCAAAGATTAATGATATCAAGTAGTTTGCCTGTTAAAAGAAGAGTTAAAACGTCTTTGTTTTCAGCTGATTCTCATGTGCCTCTTTAGTGTTTTTTGAGCATGGTGTGTCACCTAATGTGCTCAGCACTACTTGAAAATGTTAACATTTAATGCTAAAGGAAAAACCAACAAAAAGCAAAATATACAAATTAAATTCAACATGGGATCTGAAGTTGCAGAAACAAAAAATATAAAATGCTCTAAAACAAATAAATGGCATATAGCACAAACGAGCTGTTGTGTATAAAATTGAAGCATGACACAGGATAAAAAAAAAAATGAATATAACTTGATATCTTTACAATAGGCGCAAAGTCTGAAGTGTATTCTGTATTTTTATAATTTAGTGTCTTCAGTCCTAGTGTGACTCAAGAAAAAAGTCACGTGTACTTTCTGTTCACTGAATCCGTGCATATCACAATGGTTGCCAGACTTGTAATTGCACATGCCATCAATACCAGTCGTGTTTGTTTGTGCCAGGGTTAATGGAGGGAGTGGAGTCTCGCCTCTCTGTGGCTTTGTGTATGATACGAGGAGGAGGAGGAGGCACATGATCCTTGTGGATTTGTCTCATGGATGGTTTGTGGCTCTTGTGCAACAGGCCGCAGTAGCAGCTGTCACCATGCCAGCCAGACCAATCACATGCGGGTGTTGTGAATGATATAAAAAAAAAAGTGTTTTTTGTTACGGTTTCAGTTTCACATGCGTGGCGTTTAGTCTGATAGTTGGTTGTACTAGACTTGGTCATTTCTTGTTTTCTAGCATTACATTGCTAAATAATAGCTTGCATTTGTTAAGATCGGTAACTTGAGTCACAGTCAACACGTCGTCCCTCCCACCAAGCCTATGACACGCTGAAGGCTTGTCTTAACCTGCGTGTTGTCTCACTTGTGGCCACTTTGGTCTTTGTCATGATCCTTGGACAAAGTGAGTCAGATGATACCAGTTCATGTGACTTCTACCTCGTCTCCCTTCTGCCCGAGGCAATGTCGTGTACACACCACCGTGCTGTTTCATTGCTAATATTTAAATCGGGCCTAGCTTTGTTGGAGCTGTATGAAGCAAGATGATCAGTCGAGCTTGTACGGGCTTTGATCGGGTGTTGGACTTAATATCTCAGCCTGGTGACCGCGTGGATTAGGCTACAATCAGATGTGATTGGAGACTGCCTGCCTGTGGTTATGTGATTATGGCAGCCATCTTTGCCTTTACAGTCTAATTACAATACTAAAGTGTGGTTGAAATTTAGAGCCTGTTAGATGCTGATGGACGAGCCTCTGTATGTTAATTGCTGATGTATAAAAGAAGGATTGGGTTGTTATGATAAAACCAGTTATTTGATTTGGCAAAAGACATGGAAAAATGTGGTTTGATGCAGTACAACAACCTGAAATGATATGCTTATATGCACTCAGTTCAGTGAGGTAATATGATTCAAAGCTGTGTATTGTAGAGGGCATACTAAAGTCTTATGCTTATAAACCTTTAATCTTAAACACAATTCTCCAAAAGACCATCATAAATCTACATTTCATGAGGTCTTTGTCGTCGTCGTGCTGTTTAGTTCAGTTGGTGTAATCCTCATCTAGGATCTGCTGTTCTCCTCCACCCACCTCTCACCCCATCTGAATGACTTTAGTTTCTTGACTTTGCCCGGTCATGAATTCGAACGGCCACTCCTGTGTGCTCCCGCAGAGAAGGAGGGACAGAAATGCGGTGAGGAGGAGGGGTCGGCTTGGTTCACATTGAAGGAGGAGGGATGGAAGCTCAGGAGGGGGCCAAAAGACAAAAAGGCCACAGAATGCAGCAACTTCTAGTGATGAAAGTTAAACCTAAATGCTGAAGAAATGAAAGGGGAGAGAGAGGGGGAATGACATGCAGCAAAGGGCCGCAGGTCGGAGTCGAACCTGGGCCTGCTGCGTCGAGGAGTAAACCTCTATATATGGCCCGCTCTACCAACTGAGCTATCCAGGCACCCCTTTAGTTAGTTTGTTGGCCTTTTTACCATAAGTTTGACTGGAGTGCTGACAGTCAATTCGTGACAGAAAACTAATCAATGACATTTCGGATTATTGATTATTTGTCTTTATCTCTGCCAAGGTCTACCAGGCTTTTGGGATATCCTGCTGACAGACTGTCTGTTAGCAGGATATCCCAAAAACCTGACCGGCTTTAGTGAAATTTAGTGCACACACATTTAGGCCAAGGAACATGTGATTAGTTTTTAATGTGATTTTGAATCCAGATAATAAAATGGTGGCACATTTATTCCACAACTGTAATTCTATGTATTTTGAGCCATTTCCAGTGGAATTGTTGATTTTTTTTTTTATTTTTTTTTTTTCTCATTTCAATTGTGACGCACACTCTAGTCTGTTAAGTAAAACTACTGATTATTTGCCAACTAGTTTCTTACTGACTGATTCTCTTCATCAATCAATTTGAAAGGAATACTACGTTTTGACTGAGACCATTTTAAGATGACTGGTAACCTGAAACATTTTATAGACCAGGTTTGTTTGTTGACCCCCTAGATTAATCAAATACCACCCTCCAAAAATGTATATAGATTAATCAATAATCTGTATGTAGTCTTGGTGAATGTTGACAGTTCTGCTGCTGCAACAATGAGGATTTTGTATTTGTTTTTAAAAATTAAATTGAATCTATTTACTGACCACAACCAGATTATACCAGTATTTACTGCAAGATTGTTATGTTCCTTCCTTTTGTTGTGTAGCTGACTGCCATTGACATCAGAAGGTCTCACAAGAACTTATGTTAGTATGTTAAGGCTTGATATAGACTTGATTTTAACTTTCATGTAAATAAAAGCTGCGTAGTTTTTAAAAATGTTTTATTTGGTTTTAGTTTTTTTGGTTATGGTTTGGTTGATGTTGTCATTAGCTTAAGTAAAATATAAAATATATCCTGCAACCCAAGAATAATTACATAAAGGATGAGCTTTTTTTGATGATAAACTGGCAGAAATTAGGGTTTGATCAGTATGTCGTCTATAGCTGGAACAATTAGTTTTAATTTTAGATTAATTAGATTAATTGATAGACAGAAACTTTTCTTCGATGCATAAATGCAGATCGTCAGGATTTTCATTTCTCTCTTATGTGATAGTAAACTAAATATCTTTAGGTTTTGCAATTTTGAAGATGTCACTTTGGGCTCCAGACATTTGTGATAGGCATTTTTCAGTATTTTATTATCGATTAAGCAATTTATCGAGAAAATAATCGGCAGATTAATCAGTTATAAAAATGATTGTTAGTTGGAGCCCTGATGTTATCTTGATGATGTTGGCTTCTTACTAAAAATCAATCAATCAGATGCGAGCTAGCTATTGTTGTTCACATCTGATAGGATGGATAGAAAGACATTTGAATATATATTTCTTTTGTTTGAATGACAATGACAGTGGGGATGTTGTTGTAAAGGCAGCAGAGCTGTTTGTGTAGGTTGACCCGGGACACCCGCTGTCCTCTACCCACACAGCTCTGCTGCCAGGCTGATGCCTTGTGACTCTTCTCATTGCAGGCAGACAAACGGGCACACCACAATGCGCTGGAGCGCAAACGTAGGGACCACATCAAAGACAGCTTTCACAGCCTCCGGGACTCGGTACCCGCCCTGCAGGGAGAAAAGGTTGGTAAAGCTCAGCCTGCAAGTCCTCCAGGCACACGATGTTCAGGCTCTCATGTAAGAAATTTTTGAACTTTTGCTATGTGTTTTCTAAAGGTGAAGTATAACATGTTCTGTGTGAATTTTATTCCCAAAGGATATTTAGGGATGAGTACATTTCTGTCATGATGTCATTTTAATGATTTCCTTTGAATGTACAGTGATGCTCATAAGTCTATGAACCCATGCTAAAGTTGACTAAAAAAAAAAAAACAACATATTTTGGAAATTGATCTTAATGCCTTAATTAAAAAAATTAGGAAAAATCCAACCTTTAAGGACACCAATTTTCTTTGTGAATGAATAATGTATCGTAAATAAATAAATGTTCTTCCTTAAAATACAGGGGGCATAAGTAAGTACACCCCTATGTTCACCATACCTAGAGATTGGCATGGGGTACTTTCCATAAAATCATCTCTCAATGCAAATCAAACCAGCTATTAGGCTAACCGACATGAAACCATGCCAATCTCTAGCTATGGTGAAGGGGATGTGATGATGTGGGGCTATTTTAATTCCAAAGGCCAAGGGAACTTTATCAGGATGCATAGTATCCTGGATCCATGAAATAACTGGCCTTTAAAAATAAAAATCTGCCTTCCTCTATGGGAATTTAACATAGGGGTGTGTATACTTATGCCCCCTATATTTTAAGGAAGAACATTTATTTATTTATGATACATTATTCATTCACGAAGGAAATTGGTGTCCTTAAAGGTTTGATTTTTCGTTTTTTTTATTAAGGCATTAAGATCAATTTTCAAAAGATTATTATTTTATTCCTCTTTTTAGTCAACTTTAGCATGGGTTCATAAACTTATGAGCACCACTGTACATAGATGCAGATGTCTTTGCTTGCTTTATAATGTGTGGGGAGAGAAATAGCTAAAGGGACTGGGAGGAGGGCAGATGGTGGACGAGTGCAGATTGGCCGCAGCAAGACAGTGATGCAGTCTAAATACTTGGACCAGCGTCAGGAAGTTATTATGAGGACATTTTGTTGCTCTCTTCCTGTTTTGACATCCATGACATTAAGAGCATTTGGAGAGCTGGTTTAGTAACTGGGCACACTGTGTTATTTTTCCCTAAAAGACCAGTTCATGACTCTGACACAGCGTAAAGGGCGGGGTGGGGGGGGCTTATGAGATGACGTGAGGGATATTTGCTGATCATTTGTAAGAAGTGTTGGGTTACTGCTGCCTCAGTGCTCGACCACCACCTCTCTCCCAGGACCACACTACTATTATAGCTCTGTTGTAAGGCCAACATGTAGATTGTTTCTTGTGAGAGGAAACCCAATATGAAGAGAATATTAGGGCTGGGTACCAAACCTCAATACTTTTTTGGTACGGACTAAAATGTGTCTGCATTATTAAGTTTACAAGACTGCCAAGTACTTTAAGCTGGTGTTGAATTACTTGTAATCTTGTCTCCTTTATTTAGACAGTTCCTGATTTTAATCAAAATGTTGCCAATTTTACACCAATTTATTTGGCAAAGTCCTTGTTTCCATAAGGAAATCGTTTGCTAAGGTAGTAAGCCACCTTGGTCCTGGCGCATCTCGTCTTGTGATCAGTTTATTTAGTAGATCAACAGTAATCACACCTAAACTAATAACAACTAGCTTATCAATCAACTAATTGGCAACCATCTTGACCATTGATTAATCATTTGAGTCACTTTTTAATTATAAAAAGCCCCAAATTCACCTTTCTAGTGGCACTGATTTTGGTTTTCTCTCTTTAATGATATTAAACTGGATATATTTGGGTGTTGGGCTGTTGGTCGGACAAAAAAAGCCACTAGGATATGTCAACTTTAGCTTTGGGTAATTGTGATCAACAGTTTTCTCTATTTTCTGTTATTTTATAGACCAAACCAATTCCTTGAGAAAAAAACAGGCAGATGAATTATGCATAGCCCTAATATGAGCGTCTCTGCTCTTCTTTCGAGAATGTTGATGCCTTACCTGAAAAAAGTTATTACATAACAGGAGATGGACTTTGTTTTAGGCGATAAAACCCCGGGTTTTGGTATCGATACAGAAACTTGGATAAAGTATCCTCACTACTATCAATTTGAATTTCAAATGGGTACCCAGCCCTAATGAGTACAAATCTCACGGATGTTGCTGCTCATATTAAGTCAATAAAGGTGTAGATGTAGCAAATGTTCGTCAAATGTCTGCTCTCCATGACGATTTTGGAACCGATCAGATAATGGGCTGCAGCAGTCCTTTTGTTTACTGTAATCAAGGCGAACACCCTGGCAGTAATGTGTCAGGGTTGTGACCTAGCCTGTGGATGTTGGACTGAAGTGCTAATAGTATTTTGAGAGGCTAAGAGAAGGCACGCTGAGCAGACACACAGTAGCGTTGTCCTTGATTTCTTCTGCAGTTGTTTCAGTCTGCATGAATTTTTGTGTAAGAAATGTAACGACAAGTCTGTATACTTGCGTCACTGCATCAATTTCTGCATGTGTCACTAACAGCAGTCTACCAAACAGGCGTCGCGAGCTCAAATCCTAGACAAAGCTACAGAGTACATCCAATACATGAGGCGAAAAAATCACACGCACCAGCAGGATATCGACGACCTGAAGAGGCAGAACGCACTGCTGGAGCAGCAAGGTAACAACACTGCCTTTTCCTATCACCTTGCTCTTCAGGTTGGGGATACTCTACATGACATTTAGACTGATTATACCACCATTTTGTTTTCAGCACTTTATTTCAGAATTCAGAACATCTGTGCCAGTTTGGGGGCAGTTTTGAGGATTCAATATTTTTTACCTGCTCATAGTAGTAGGGACTCCCATGACCACCTCAGGAGAGGTTTGAGTTTTAGCAAATCAGATATGAACTGCTACAGCCAGCAAGAAGGGAGGGTGAGGAAATATAAAAAAAATGCTTCACTGCTATGTTTGTTTTGGCTGTTGTATAGATTGTTGTGATAAAAGAGCATGTGGGTGAATGGTTTGAGAACATGTAGTCCCAATCTCAACATCAAAGTGTTTATGCCACAACATTGTACCAATGGAAAGCCAAAGTTTAGCCCCCCCTCCTATCTTTAGCCTAGCTTATATAACTCAGTAGGTTTTCTCTTAAAGGGAACCTATTGTGCTTTTCCGTATTTTCTGTCAATGTCAGATTTTCATGTTAAAGGTTGCCAGAGCTTCAAACAATGAGGTAAACATATTTCAGAGAAATCCCCGTGAGGAAAACCCTCAGATTTCCCAATGCGCTAAGTGCTGGACGGAGCTTCGGCGCCGCTGCAAAATAGCCTCGGGAAGGAACCTGTTTTGGTGGAACGTGTACGTTCAAAAGTTGTTTTAGTCGTGCAACAGAAAACTCAGATTGGACAGATAGTCTCGCTAGCTGTCTGGATTTACCCTGCAGAGATCTGAGGAGCAGAACACCATAGTCCTCATAAATCCACCGGAGTTTAAAATGCCAACACAAAGAACGCGGAAGGTGACGGGCATCCGTCCGAAATGAGGGACATCCCGCGGAATTTTGGGCGGCACCGGAACAATCCAAAACATCTGGATCACCCCCCTAGTGGCTGGCTGCAGTATAGGTCATAAATCCCGACCCCTCCATGTCAGCGGTTGGGACATGGACCAAACAAAAAAAGTACACGTCAAATATTTTTTTCCCAAAGATATTTTCTGTCATTTTAGGTAGTTCTTATCACATTGATGCTGTAAAAGCGGGGTGAAACGTCATGATTAACAGCTGTGATTGGTCAGGCGGGCGTATGGGCGGGATTTCGATACTGCAGCTCCACCGCCCGATCACTTATGTGCAGACTCTGGCTCCAAATTTACAAGATGGCAGTGCCTGTGTCCGGGACATTTTGGCTTCACTTTTGTGCACTGGGAGGAAGTGCAGACCTGTCGTCCATCTTTATATACAGTCTATGGCTGAGACGTTCATTTTGGAACCAAAAATGCTTTGAAATGTTTATTTAATTTAGATTTTCACTTTTTATAGCAGTTTATTCGTATTTCAATTATTAATTTCAGCCCCAGAAACATATCAGAGTTTAGGGGAAATATTTATTTCATGGCCTAATAGTTGAATTTAAATATATTAACTCCAAAACATTTATCAACCTTTAAAAACCCACCATGTTTAATCTTGTGTTATAATATTCTAATAATCGTAGCATAATCTGCTGTTCCGGGCACTAACATTCCTAAATTCCTAGTAAAAAAAACAACAACAAAGCAGAACATGACCTTAGTGTCCTCAATTGTAGCCATAACCCTACAGGGTATGTGGTACCTGTTTTTATACTTATAATACAAGCACCGCTGTAGCTTAGTAAAAATAGCAGTGTTTGAAGGAACATAAATATTAATAAAAAATGATAATAGAAACCCTCTATGAGCAACTTCTTAAAGTAAAAGAGACTTGTGGAACAGACAAAATAGAGAATGGGGCATGACATTACAAAGCAAAATTAAACTGCACGTCTCAGGTGGTACTATTGATTTAGGTGAGTTGTTTATGGCAAAGTGGATATGAAGGAAATCACTATCATTGCTTCAATCTCAGCAGAGCAGGAATGTATACAGTAGGATGGTGCACAAATTTGGCTTGACTGGGCCGTGTAAGGACAGCCAATTAGTCATGTAATGTGTCCCCAGCCTGAATATTTCTTCACGGATTTTGAACAACATTTTGGAATCCTGTTTATCTTCCTCACCGTCTTCCTCCATTTGTGTGTGTGTGTGTGTGTGTGTGTGTGTGTCCATGCAGTCCGTGCTCTGGAGAAGGTGAAGGGCTCAGCCCAGCTCCAGGCCAGCTACTCGTCGTCTGACAGCAGCCTGTACACCAACCCCAAAGGCAGCGCTGTGTCGGCGTTTGACGGAGGCTCTGACTCGAGCTCCGAGTCGGAGGCCGAGGAGCCGCCCAACAGGAAGAAGCTGCGCATGGAGGCCAGCTAGAGAGCGGAGCGGTTCAAACCTGGCCAAGGCCGAGGAAGCGGGTCCCAGAGGAGGGCAAGAGGAAATGCAGCCTTCAAAGCTCTCGAGGCTCATTAACCCCCTCATGCCAGCAACAACCACCTCCAGCCGCTCTCACCGTCCTCCATCTCTCTCCTCCATATGTGGGTGGGCTCGCACTGGAGACTCATGACCCCTCCAACCTCCTCACACCGCCGCCACAATCTCTCTCTTCCACCCAATCTCCCAGAACAGGAGGGAGGAAGTCAGCAGGGTGGAAGATACGTGTAGAGAGCTTCAGGTTTTTTTCCCCTTCCCATCCCTCTGTTTCTCTCTTTACTTTGGTTCCCTGTCATTGGTCATTCCCCCCCTGGCAACATCTACAATCCAAAACCCAAAAAGAGGCAGCTTGGCTACTTAAGGACTTGATGCTTTTTTGTACCCTCAATAAAGCCCCTCCTCTCGGGGTTGTTTTGCGCCTGGCCTACACCAAGCACTGCTATATTATATATATATTTTTTGTTTTGTTTATTTTGTTATTCTTGATAAAAATTAAAAAAAAAACCTGTTTAGAATTTACACACACACCTAGATAAATTGTCCTGGAGAAGTTTACCTTTTTAAAATAAAAAATAAAAAAAAATACTTTTTTCCACTAAAGAATGTGAAGACGCTTTGAAGCATATGTTAAGTGATACCCACCTCAGGCCCTCTGGATTGCAGATGTTTTCTGCCCGACACGTTTGTTAACACAAGATTTAAAAAAGGAAAAAAAGAAAACCTGGCTCCTTTGTTAAAATTGATGTTTTGAAGGAGAATATTCCTAAACTTGTATCGTATTTTGTCCTTTAGCTTGAAGTAGTGAATGACTTTAGGTGGCTGAATACATTAGGCATCTCGTTTTATATATTATAAAAAAAAAAGCATTGATTGGATGTTTTCAAGTTCTAAAGTATGTTATGCATTTTGTAGTAATCTCACGAGTCATGGGAAAAATGCCAATTTGTCACATGTAGTTCTCCTTAAGGGTATGAAATAGGTATTGACTGTCAAAAGGTAGCTCCAGTCTTTTGCAGTACAAGGAAGCAAAAATAATTCCCTGTCGATGTGTTGTGCTTTACACAGTAAAAATCAATGTTGCTGAATCCCCCAAGGAAAAAAAGGAAGCATTTTGCGTGTCTAGGAAACGTGTGTGTGTGTGTGTATGTATATTGTTTCCATTTTATTTCCATTTAGGAGGATATCATTGGTGTATTTGTTTGTCCGATTCCATTCCATGGAAATTACAAGTATGTTGTACATACTGCCAACAATTGTCTTGCAAGTTGAGGCCTACCTTTACTATGAGACTATAAAATAAACTATTTTATCCTTTAACACGCTTCATGTGGTTATTCAGACCAACATTTCCTGTCGTTTTTAAGAGTCTTCAGTGAATTTAATTTCCTCCCTCTAATTTCTATGACTGCTGTAGAAGAGCTCTCAGGACTGCATTTGTTTTGTATTGGTACAACAAACAACTTCAGGTTTCTCTGGTTTCCAGTGATGCTGGCAGGTGTCCAAAATAAAGGCAGAGAGCATCATGTCCTTTAATGTCTTATGTAAGAATTCTCCCCTTACCCTGATGTAGTTTTTAACTGGAGGGAAAAAAAAACTGGACCAGCTGATGTTTTTAATCTGTGAGCAACAAGAAAGAAATCTTTTATTTCAGAGATTGACTTGTTTTTATTTCCTGCTTTCAGGCAGGAACATAGCCTGGGCGAGTCCCCCCACTCAGACCCCAGAAAGCAAGTCTTAAAACTTTTATTTGTATGTTTCATATTTTATTTACTGAGTAAGCTGATCATGTTCTGCAAGGTTGATTTACTGTAAATGAAGCTGTTCTTTTCAACTTCTCTGGAAACCAGCGGCTGCTTTTAAACCAAACTAGAGTTAAACGGATCTGTCTATTAATCATAAAGTTGATTTACAGAATTATTTTGATAATCGTTTTTTTTATAATTTTTCAAGCAAAAACGCCAGCATTGAGAACACAATGATGAAAAGTGCTATATAAAGTTCAGTTATACTGAAAACTTACCAAGTTTTGCTTTTATTTCAGAGAATGAAAACATTACGCATTGCAAGCAAAAATTCAGCTGAACGCTAAGCTGCCCACACACAACTGTTGACCTTTATTCAGGCAAACTCTTCCTAAACTCCAGCCCTCATTTCTACCGACTGTCGACTGTCCGACCGTTTTTTTGTGGCTTGTCTACATCAGACTGGACTGCTGTTTGCTGGTTCGAGTCCGTTCCCCAGAGTTGGCTGGTTGACACACAGTGACGTCTCCACTGATGACTAACTAGGACTGATGGTCGCCTAATCCTGAGTTAGCGGTGGGGTCCGACACGCTGGCGTCAGCAGAGGCTCCCGGCTGTCTGTTGCCATCAGGGACAGGCAACCGGTGAAAGTGCTGCAGGGCCTGAGCCACCTTCTCTGGACAAATGTTGTAAACTGGATGAGTTGGAGCCTGCGAGAGAGAACAAGAGCAAAAATCATTTATTTATCTATTTGCTCTTATTCTTGATCCATTTCTTCAGAATGAAATTGGTCTGCTGAAGGAGAATCAATTTCTTTAAACACTTCTGCACTGTATTAAGTTGTATGTAAACGGCATTTTCAATGTTTGTGAGACAAATACATCCCTCAAACATTGAAAAAAGATCAATGAAAATCAAGAACATCTGATAAAATATAATGCAATTCATTACAACGGTACTACAACAAATACTACCTTTGTCCTGTTCTGTATTTTGTCAACTTAGTTTGTGGTAGGGGACAAAAAAGGGAAGAAGATAATAATGCCCACAGAGGTGGTATTTGCTGCAGTATTAGCATGTATTAGATTGAACAAGTGTTCCTGATATTGTGTCCACACCCAGTAGGTTTGTAAGACATAATAAGACCATAATTCAGACCTAAAGCATAACGTCCACTTTTACAAAAGAAGTGATGAAACACACCCACTGTTGAGTTATGTATTATAATCTGAGAGGTGATATATGCATATGCATGTACGGGGGGGGCAGACTTACTGTAACCAACTGTGAGTGCCAGTAATGCAACAGGAAACAGGAAAATAAAACCACCTGGTGCCACTGACATCTTTAAGTAAAACCACACGCCATCTTATTTTCAACATTGCCCACTGAAAATTAAAAGCATATAATTCATTCAAAAGGTGCAAAATTGAGGAACAGCGTCATGCTCTCTTGACTAAATTCATGTGAAATTGCATCTCCATACTACAAAAATGGCAGATAAAAAAAGCCAATAGGTTAATAATTTACTACATGGTGGGGAAATAAAAGGGATGCGACATGAGCAGTTGAGACTTTTAAAAAGGCTTTCAGTTATTTTTTCAGTTTCAAGGACCTGTGGATTAGACTCTGCTATCCCAACCATTAAATCCTCAAATCTGATAACATCATGTTGTTTGGTAATAAAAGCATCCTATTGCTATTGCTGATCCTTTTGGGCCACTTCACAGAAATTTGAAAAAAAAAAAAACAGATATAATAATACATCATTTCATGAGTCTACACTTTTCCTGGTATAGACTAACATAACCACACTAAACTGCACGTATACCTGTATTTAATAGGCTGCTGTGCCAATCTAATATGTATTAACATTATTGCTTGTTTGTGGTGGTGGGCTCACTGGCCATGGTTCTGATGTGTCTGTCGCTAATGACTGTGGCTGTGCGCACGCTGTCATGATGTGTAGACACATGACATTTAGTTGGTTTTGTGTGGTAGGAGGGGGGTGGCTGTCATGCTGCCATTCGTTTTGCAACCCGTTGTCACCATATTCACTGAATAGCACACACAGCTTGTGTCATGATGTGATTATTTGTAAGGAGGATTTGCTTTTTTGCTTAGGAAATCAGCTGTTTTTTTGTTATGGTGATAACTCTCACTCTCTCTTTGCTCGTTGCATTGCTAAGGCTGGACTAGCATGTTCATTTTTGATTCAGAGAGGAATTGTCATAAACTAACTTTTGCCATACTATAAGAGAGAACACAATTAAATAAGGCAGGCTGGTAGTTAGATTTTTTATATTAGATTATAATACGGGGAGATACCTTCAGCAGTTTCCACCTCATTTGTTTCTACTAAAAACAAATCCTTTTCTGATAGTAAAAAACAAAACAAAAAAAAAAAACACATTTCTGAATGAATCCACCCTTGTTCAGCCGAACCTCCCGCCCAGCTCTGCTGCAGTCTCACCAATCTGTTGTCCTCCTTGCCGAGGATCATCTCATGATGGAGGTCCATGTTTCCAAAGTGCTGTGCTATGGAGAGGCCGCTCAGGCAGTAACACGTGTGGTAAAAATCTCTGGATCTGGACACATGAAGACATAATACAGGGCAGTGTAAATGATGTGCATGAGTAAAAACGATGTGATGTGATGTGATGTGATGTGATGTGATGTGATGTGATGTGATGTGATGTGATGTGATGTGATGTGATGTGATGTGATGTGATGTGATGTGATGGTATATATATATATATATATATATATATATATATATATAACGCATTCAATGACAACAATACGTAAATGCGCACACGAGAAAGCAGCCGACAGCAGCTCTGTTCTGTTCACTGTACTAATTTTCTCATTAATTATACGTGATTTCACCAACAACCCGTGCACTATTAATCAGAATGTTCATTTTTATGACTCGGTCCGTAGGTAAATGGGTTGCTGGACGCAGAGTATCGCGGGCGGAGCTAGCATGTTGTTTAAGTCATGTGTGTTATAGACATGAATATTGCGGTTATGAGGCTTATCCCGTTTTTGATCACATTGGGGATATGATGTTTACATGGTTATTTATCTCTCTGCACAGGCTTGCTTCTCTCTCTGTCTCTCTCTCTCTTTCATTTCTCTCATTCACATTAAATATTATAAGAACAGCTGATTTCTGGCGCAGCAAACCACTTTGGCGGGCGGTACTGCGTACTATGAAATAGAATCCTGCCGGCGCCTGCGTGCGTGTGCACATAGTGTGGTACTGACTTGCCAGGCTTATCCACAAGGCCCCCTGTTGGGTTCTGACAGCAGAGGAGGATGTACTCCTGCAAGGCCTGCTGCTCGAACATCCACCGCTGCCGACTCAGCTCCGACTCTCCTGCACAAACAGTTCAGCCAAACACAGAACGTTTAGACTCGTTAGTTACACTTTTTGATTTAAAAATAGAAAAAAAATGAATGAGGGTGAAATTACAAGAAGACCTTGTTTACAGTAAATTGTGGTGATCAGTGTCATCATGCTTATACTGCCTAAACAAAAACAAAATAAAATGGCTTTGCGCAGCGTCGTCCAATCCAGAAAGAGCACCATGTGTAGTTGTTGAGGAACCAATGAGCACAACACAAACTTTTTTTAAACGGGTACTCTGTTATTGGCATTTTCGGATTGGTTCTAATTTGGAACTGGGTTTTGGTGCCCAACCCTACTCTGTACTGACCACTGAGCCGCTGTGTGTGTCCAGTGCAGCTCTGAAAACTTTATTAATCACACTTAATACCTGCACAGAGGTATTCTTGGTTTATTGTGACCAAAATTCCCTTTTGTCACTGATTTTGTGGTGGCTATAGGGAAAATTCTTGAGCCTGATGAAACAATTTTCTCTACATATTTGTGGGGAAAAATGCAATTGCTATTGAGTTGACTCTCAAGAGAGAAAGTAGTAATGATCCGTTTAATAACATGCTCTGTGATTAGACCGTTTGCTCTGTCATGACAATTGTTTTGTCTTTTTTTTTTTTTTTTAAGTTAAATGAAATTACTGGTCAAAAAAAATACTGTGTTCTCAATATTGTTAGTGGCCAGTCCGTGTGTTTTCACAGCTCTTAAAGAGAGACGTTTTAAACAGTGCCAGGGCTTTGCTATGACCAACGATGCAGTACCTTGTTTGAATAAAGCTCTGTGGAGTAGAGGCAAGAGTCCAGCCTGCCAGAAAGAGTAGCAGCCGTCCACCAGTTTATTACAGCGGCCCTGGAAGCCTCCTTCGAATCGCATCTGTCTGCTGACCACCCACCGCTGAGGACGACACACGACAAACACACGCTTTAATACAATCGCGTGTGCATCCCTTGGAAACTTTGAGGAGGTGTAACTCTGATCTTCTAGTTAAGTGTAATCACATCTACCCTGAATACTGCCAGAGCTGGAAACTGCCCGGGTGAGACGTAGTTGAAGGGATGAAGGGAAAACAGTGTCTTAATATTTTCAAAATGGTTAGGGATTTGCAATATTGCTGCCATGAAAAACACCTATTGGTCCACCTCCAGTCTCACTTGGCTTGGATTAAGTTATGATACATGTCCATATACGCGTTGTTTTCACGTAAGGGATCGCCCCGCATCCCAGCATTGCATACAGCAGTTGAAGTTTCTCTTCACTGACCACTGGTAAGCAAAGAAAACAGTCTACACCCTCCTACAACTGCGATGGCTGCACCTGATTGGACAAGCACGTCACATGGGTCTGTCTGCTCCCGGATTTCAAAACCGAGCATAATGGCGGCTCGTTCGGAATACGATCTCCTATTTTACGAAAATAGTTCACCGGAAGCGAGAAACAGGCCATGCAGTTGCTGAATGTGTTCATTTCAGATCGACAACGGTCAGTTTAAAAGATTTCCGTCAGTCGTTTTGAGAGGCGTCGAGCCGAGGCGGCCTCTCCTCATTTGCATGAAGTTGCCTGGATTTAACTTTATGCAAATGAGGAACGGGCGACTCGGCGCCCAGCTTCTCCAAAGTCCCCGCGACGCTACCAGAATGCATTGCACGGCTGCTCCCATAGAAATGAATGGGTAGCATGAAAACAACGCTAACAATGGACACGTACCATTACTATGGAATATTGGGTTAAATACCAGCTGGGGTCTAGTCTGTCTGCGGAAGAGGGAGGACAATGATTGGCTTATTAACGCTAGTTCAAGGACTCATTTCAGCCACTAAAGAAGGAAAACTCAGCGTTTCAGTGAAAAACGAAGAGTGTAACAAAGAGAAGGTCGAGGATGGCTGGAAGGTAGCTATAGAGTAGCCGAGCCAGAGCAGTGTGTGTACTCCTTAGAAACACCAGTTTGTGAGGATACACACTCAAATGTAAAACATGTGCACAGTGTAAAACATGCAAGAATGAATACCTTGACAACGGTAGACGCTTTCAACATTGATAGTTATTTGACTGTAACATGCAAATATAAATGTTCTAGCTTTTTCCTCATGAAGACACAAGGATCTTTGATCAGTAATCTACACCATGAATGCTTCATGCATGCTGCTGCCGAGTTTGGTGCCGTCTTTATTTGATTAGAATTGACAGACTGATCACTCATTGGCCAAGCTGCACTGTGGGAATTATGCTGCTTCCCTTTCTCTATCCTTCACAAGCAAATGTGTAATATTGTCCTGTGCAATGCCAGTGACACTTGTCATATTCAAACAAAGCACCTGGCATTGATTAATTCATTGCAGTTGTTACGGAAAAACTCAGGAGCAGCACAACTCATTCACATACGTGAAGAAGGTTGGGGAGACATTGATGACTTACACAGGAGCATTTAATGAGCACTCAAACGAGGAGACGTTTAAGCAGGCAGTACAGTTTAACCACAATGTGGTATCGTGCAGTGCCGTCCCAACTCTCTGAAGTTCCTGTCTTAAACTCATGCTGGAGGCGTTACATTTAGCTGAACCTTCAAGGTAAACACAGATATTGCAGGCGCCCAAACACAGATGCTAAAGCTGATGGTCCGTTCATGCCACCTGGGATCATCAGGGACCACCCCCCGTGATTACGTTGTTTTTCCGACTGACTTTTTGTCTGACTTCACTGTCAATGCGTGTTCTTCTTCTGTCATGTTGGCGTTTGGCAGAACAACTTGTTGCATGACTGCCACCAACTGGTGGGCGGAGCCTAGAGCATCAGGTGTGTGAAAACATGGAGGCCACAATAACGAGAAAAAGATTTGCTGCTGTTTTCTTATGCGAGTGCCTACTTGACTTGGTTTACTTGTTACTGGCAATAGCACACAACTTTTCTAACTAATTTAAGTTACTCTGTTGAAACCAATGGACGACTACAACGACGTTGTCATGCATGCGTGAATTTTCTATATTTAGGAAAAGTTTCTCACCCTTCAACACATCTGAACGATCGTTGGCCATGTTTCTGTACGTCAGTGGTCAACAACGCGTCACCAACTGGGAAACTCCGTTAGCAAAATCTGGCCCCAGTTTCCCACCTCTGATTCCCACAGGAAGGGACGTGAAAGATGACGTTTACACTGGGAAAAATGTTTTTCCGATGCCCATGAACGCACGGTTAGTTCGGCCTCTCTCTCTCTCTCTCTCTCTGGTAAGTATGCTAAAGTGTGGCTGGCCCACCGACCTACAAAAGGAGACAGTCCTGAGACAAAACATTCCCTTATCATGCAGCTGTCTACACTCCTTGAGTCTATAGAGACAAACATAATTATACATGAACAGGTTTGGTTATTAGAGACTGGCCGAATATTCTCGTCCCCTGACCTACCTGTGCTTTCCCTTAGTCTCATCATATCACAATAGGGATCGGCTGATACTGGTTTTTAAAAGACCGACGATTATTAGTAGTTAATGAAACCGGTAATCGATATTTGGAACCGATATGCATTTACAGTGAAAGTTTAAAGAAGTCAAAATTAAGATTTTGGAATGTTACAAACTCTAACACAAAACTTTGTTTAAATGCTTTAAGCAATTATTTAATAAATTAGAAACTTTCAACATAATACACAGTAAAAGATAGTGATATATAGTGTTATGGGCAGACTCAGACTCAGACTGGTGAGTGAAACCGGAGCAGAGGGACAGACACAGAGCTGTGGCCGAGCCAAAGTAGCGCACTTTTTAATTATTAACTTTATCGGTTATCAGGCAAATAAAACGCTGATACAGATTATCTGCAAACTGACCAAAAACGTCCCGATCATCGGCCGGGGCTAATAATCGGTCTATCCCTTTACCACAACATGGTGTTTTCCCGGAAATTCCACCACAGCAGTGAGACATTTGCATCTTTCCACTTCAAACATTCATTTTCAGGTTGTGAACACACTCTTAAAGCACACTTTTGTTTTTGCAGCCCTGTACTCGCTGTACAGATTCTTTAGGAGAAAAATTTCCATGCTAATCACTACATTGTTAATCGTTGGAAAAACAGTAAAATGGAACAACAACAAAAATACAACAAGGCCATATAAATCTGAGCGTTGCCATCAACATGAATATTTTCTCAATGTTAATAATTACTTCATTCTCTCAGAGATGGAGCTGGGGCTGTTTTATGCAGTGTGACTCATCCGATATCGCTCAATAAAGCACAACTTCATAAAAGCCATTTTTGTTCACACCCACTCAAATACTGCATCATTTTAAGGCAACAAAATGGTTGTCAAACTAAAAAACTAATCAAACCCTGTGCGGGATCTCAGAATCTTGAAAAATCAATTATCATTATGCTGCTGTAAATCAGAGACTACATTCTTCAGAAAGTTGTTCAGAAATGTGTGCTTATTTTATAATGCAGATGTTTTCAGAGAATTCTCCAGATCAGATGCATATTAATCTCTACTTTAATATCTACTTATTCAGTGACAGTTTACCTGGGACTGTGGCTGGGTGTTGAGTGGATATTACTACAGAGCTGTGAGTTGAGAGCTGTGACACTGAATTTGAATATATGCTGAACAATAGTTACAATATGATGCTTGATATTTTCAATTTAACTAAATGATGCCAATGCACAAATCGGACTCTGAACAGTAGCTTTCAATAAGAGATGTACAAAAAATATCTCCTCTTTTTTTGTCCGGATGACAGTGAGCTCTGTGTCATTAAGCATCTGCCCTGCTGCAGAGTCCCTGAGCACAACTCTAAAGCTCTACCCAAACTAAAGCTTCAGGGCTGCTGTCGCAGGCAAATGGCATGAGGATTTCCCTACAGGGATCAACACAGTCTCCCAATGATGACAAGCCACTGATGGAAACTTTGTCCTCCAATATGCCAAGAGCCTAGGTTGCAACATAAAAACTAAAAAGGAAAACAAATGTCTGTGTCGCTTCCAGCTACTTGTCTAAATGCTTCTGCGAGACACTCAATGGTGTTTTAAGCCCCCGACGTCGACTTCAAGGCAGCACTGCGACCGTCGACTTCAAGGTACCTAACCCTAAAACGTGCGGTATACTAGCCGCGGCCGACCTGTCGAGCGCCAGTGTGACGTCATGGGAGCGCCGCAACTGTTTATACTCCCACGTGGTGTTCAGGACACTACTTGCTGTCTTCTCCTGAACAGAGGTGGCGCTAATGAGGAAAGGCTACCGACTTTACCATTTCTACGGCAGCGCCTTAGAAGACGACGTTGGGGGCTTAAAACCCCCAACACCCTGCGAGACAGAAAATGTTACTGAATACACATTCAAGGAAACGGGACAAAATCTGATCTAAATAAGCAAAAAAAAAAGACCAAAGCTGTGGAATATTCCATACCAAGATGAGTCTCCAGCCAGCATTATCAGTCATTTTACTTCATGAAATCTTGCTGTTTCTGCTTGGTCCCTCACATAAACCAAGGGGGATATCATAAAAAGAGATATTGCTTCAGCACAAAGGCTCTGTTGTGACTGATACCGATAGCATCTGTTTTTGTCTTTAGGACTCGAGCCGAGCAGCACCACAGGTTACCCTGTTTTATGCTATTTTTATTTGTTATAGACATGTGCCTGCGATTGTGAAAGTGTCTTTCTCACCAGCAACGCTTTAAGATCCAGCATATGTTCTTTGCCCAGGATGACGAGGGCAGCTGTGCCACAGAAAGTGTAGCCGCCGTGGGCCTCCAAACCCGGCACTCCGCTCAGACCACCCTCCCAGTTCTGACAACTGGAGACAGAGAAAAATAAAACACTCCCTGGCAGCAAGCTCTTTAATCATTAAATAATAGGCCGCTGTGGTGGCGGAGGTTTGTACCTGAGGATCCAGTTGGTTGTGTCCTCAAACAGTTTAGGTGTGAGGATGTTTGTGAGCGACGCTACAGAGGCTGCACAATATGCACTCCTATAAAAAGGGAAAAAACACAGGCTGATATGGATCAACAAAGAGAGACAGGAAGTCTGCTCTTCCTACACTTACACAAAGATCACCCAAAGATTTGTATTTTTAGACTGCCAGCAGGCCAAATATAAACATCCATTTTGTTTTTTATGTTTTGTTTTCATCTGCAGTCAATAGACTGTAAAGCTTTAGGCATTAATAACCAATCTCTTCTGATTATTATCGAGAAATGCCTTGAAAAGACCAGAAACAACGGTGAGCTGATCCGACTAACAAGTCTCGTAGCCAAAGCCTGACAGCTTACTCCTGCGTGCATGACCAGTATCCTTGGAAAAAAACTATTCGGAGCATGCTCAGTGAAGTCTACCTGACATGAAGCTTCTCTCCAGAGATTAAAAATCTAGTGGTAGAGTTCCAAAGTAAATGACACTGGCCATTTCAGCTCATTATCAAACTTAGCTAGTAGGACAAATTCAATATTGGTTTTGGCCTCTTCAGGGCATTTGTGGATGATGATAATACAAAACATACACATATAGATACATGTACACTTGTGTTATCCTTTGAGATAATGGCAGCATTGCCAGTGAGCTAGCCATACCACTTTAGAATGTAGATAGCATATCTATATTTCATGTCTAGATACACTAAATCATTTTCCCATTTGAAGGATAAGGCTGGTGTTTATTCAATGTGTTTCTTATTATCAACAAACTAATTAAATTATAATTATAAGTATGTCTCTTCCACACCCCATCTGTGGCACTCAACCCCAAAACCATTCGCTTATACTGAAACACAAATGATTTCCTTTTTTTTATAGGCTATTGGGGACTATTATCAGCTGTGGATTAATACGCATTTAGTGCTGTAGTGAGTATGTACAGCAGCAGGACAGTGCATGTGTGATTGACTTAAAATATAAACTACTCATGGTGATGAAGGAACATGTCTTTTTACTGTGTTCTCTGACACAGAGGAATAAGCTATATCAGGCTTTAGATACACAGACGAGACTTTGTTGGTAGGATCAATTGTTGTTTTTGGTCGTTTCATGGGATTTGTTGACAATAAGAACAATATTGAAAATCACCCCATTTATCCTTAAATGAAAAGTGGGTTCGAGCAAATCATCCTGCTTTCTAGGCTAAACCCGTTAAACCCATTGGAAATAAAAACTTGTTTTTCTTAGTTCATGAACGGTAACCATTCGTCGCTTTCACAGGGCAGCGGCAGATAAGAAAACCCGTCTGAGAGGAAAAAGAGTTTAAATAATACATAACGGCAGCAGAACATTAATTGGTTGGCAACAGATAACAGCCTCCCCTGAGAGCGAAAAGGTAACTTTGACTTTTGAGGTTCTCTGTTGAAAACGGAAGACGGTGCCTCAAAGCTGCTTATTAAAAAATCCTCTGCCACACAGAGCAGATTCAAAGACACACACACACACACACACACACACACACACACACACACACACACTGTAACTCAATTAACATAAATCCACTCTTATGCAAAATGCGAGATGTGGGTATTTCTGATCTTTTCTATCAACACCAAAGGAAAGGCAGAAAAAAAGGGAAACTTTTTTTTTTTAAATGTCCCACTTATCAGGTGAAAACACTAAATGTGTTGACTGTCACGCACGTGCTCTTAATTTTGACTTTGGTGATAATGGATTTTCCTGTGTGGTGCCGAAACGAAAAAAAAGAGGAAAGAGAACCAAGGGTAGGGGAGGTAGCTCTCACCTGACATCCACCTCTCCTCCAACGTGCATCACAAACGAGCCATCCGGCTGCTTCACTGACATTAGGAAATCTAACAGCTTCTCCCTGCAGAGGGTCAGCAGCCCAGGAGGAGAGAGTAGAGGAGGAGCAGTGAAGGAGATAAGGTGAGAGAAAGAACAGAGGGGAGGGGGTGGAAGGCAAGTGGAACAGCTTAAGTACTGCAAATTTTTATAAAGAACTAATAAAAAAAAAAAGTCAACACAGAAATCACCACCGTAAACCTTTTCTAGCTTCAGTTACGCAGATATAAATGCAGAAAATGAGGAGTAAGAAATTAAATAAAGTAAGAAAACTACCTCCACATGCTATTATAATAAGCTACTGGTTAAACAACAAAATAAGTCTGTAACAATAGTAAAGAAAAAATAATTCTACTGAAAGATTAAAAGGCATACATTAATACATTCATTTTAAAAATCATTATACAGCCACTGATTAAAAGCTTTGAAATGTGAATATGGTTATCATTATATTTAATAATCAATCTTCACACTGCATGTGCCTTCAGTTTATATGGATACTTTTGAGGTGATATGTTTACAGTGTTGTGTCTATTTTATCTATTGTACGTCACGTTACTGTTATCTCTCTCCAACAAAGTCACCATAACAAATTGTGTGTGAGTCTTTAGGATATAAATAATAAGTATTGCTGACAACAAAATGCATCCTCTACTTCGAAGCTGCTGAGCTGTTTGGATTTTTCTAAAGACTGAAAGACTATCAGCTAGCAATCCCCTAAACCAGAGATCTTCAACAGTGGGTCCGGGACCCTTAGGGGGTCCTCAGAGATACTGCAGGGGGGCCCAAGGTTATTGTTTAATCATTTTCAAAAGTTCAAATGTCTGAAAATATACATAAACATCCAACATATTATTAGCAAAGATAATCGGCCTATTTGTGATTTTCTTTTTTTAATTTAAACATTGATGAAAGGCTACAGATACGATGAAGCTTAAGGATTCACTGTGCTACATGTATGTTTACCATCAAAACACAATTCATAAATATTGTATGCACCATAAAAAGGTGTAAAGGCTTTAGGCCTACACATTTCTTTTTAGGCCCAGTTTATTATGCAACTCAATTTTATACATTACGCAGTAGGGGATCTCTCTCTCTCTCTCTCTCTCTCTCTCTCTCTCTCTCTCTCTCTCTCTCTCTCTCTCTCTCTCTCTCTCTCTCTCTCTCTCTCTCTCTCTCTCTCTCTCTCTCTCTCTCTCTCTCTCTCTCTCTCTCTCTCTCTCTCTCTCTCTCTCTCTCTCTCTCTCTCTCTCTCTCTCTCTCTCTCTCTCTCTCTCTCTCTCTCTCTCTCTCTCTCTGGTAAGGGGTCCTTGGCCTAAAAACGTTGAAGACCCCTGCCCTAAATGGATGTCATTAAATTGTGCACACATCAGATACACCGCACACCCAAGTGTCTTGACACTAAGCTGTGTTTTTACATTAAAATATCTACAAAGGAAGCATCCAGGCACCTAAGTATGAACGAGTACTATTATAAAACAGTCTAACAGTAAACCAGTAAGTCTGTTTGAAGTCTGCTT